>NC_085878.1:18730056-19067556 GCF_034702125.1 Engraulis encrasicolus
GGTGGTGAAGATAAAAACCTTGTTAGCCACAGCACGCCAGATGAACCTTAACAACCCTCTCGCCTCAGGTTAAACCGCACTGCCAAGGTGGAGGAACCCACCCCCTTTAATGGGGCTAGAACATGGGCTAGGTTGGCCTCCACCACCACCATCATGCCTGCTGTGAGGAACAAACCGTGTGTCCTCGGTAAAGCAGGTCAGGACAGGGCATGCTGCAGCTCTCAGCTGAGAATGGGAGATTAGGCCAGACACCTCAGACGTATGAGTCTGTCATAACCCAGCAGGTAGGGACGGGAGCACTGCCATGCTATGGCGCAAGTCGTACGGAACAAGATGCCCCACCGCATGGGTTGGAGATCAACTAAAAAAGATCAGCTCATACTTTGATTGTTTTTGTGGTAGCCCCTTAATGCACGCCACACTTCCTGTGGCACGCTGTAATAGTCATTGAAAAGTTAACTACCATAGTACTATAATATTATGACATAACACAGGGCCTTTTGTATTGCACTATGACTTGGTCATTGCCATTCTGGTAACAGCAAATTTATTACGGCGTGTCTTAACGGGTTAAATATGAAAACAGTTCAGATGACCCACCTAAATTGGACCTGGTAATATTCCTGTTAATTTCACTGTGTCACAGCATTTGGCTGAACATGTATGCTACCGCTACGTGACTGGGCAAACAAGTTAATGTGCTCATAAATTAGTAATGCCTTTTCCCCCCTAAGGAGCAGGTATCTTGCCGCGGTTGCACGAGGGTTAAGTGAACCAGGTTCAGTGAACCAGGCAGAAACCGCTCCAGCATTACTGGGTTCATGACCTTTGGAGAAGGTAAGCCAACTGGATACTATGGTGGGGTGACTGGAAATTGTTAAATGTTCAACATCCACTATCTGCTTGTTTTGCTCAATCAATCATTTACATGAGCTTAGCTGCTACCCTGAGGCTATTATCAAAGACATCCATCTCAGAAGTTAATGGTTGAGCACCACAAATATACCCCAGACTGTGTTGTGTTGCATACGAGAGTTCTTGTGTGATATCCAAAGTTTAAAGAGCACACTGTATGTGATTCTCAAAGTGTCGGCCGGGCACAACTGGTGGTCCGTGAAAGAGCTCAGGTGGTCTGTGAGGGGATTTCTAGCTTTCCAAGACGAGCTAGCAGTAGGCTACATCTGTAACATAATTACAAAGCTAAACATAGCTGAAGTCTTATTTTCACCACAATAAGACAGGCTTCTAATGTGAACAAAAAGTAAGTGATCTGCATAGAAATTAGCAGTGTGATGTGATATTAGCACCCCTCAACTGTCAATTCAGTTGACAGGTGGTCCCTCAAACATTTTTGGAAGGACAAAGTGGTCCTCGGTCTGAAAAAGTTGAGTGAGAAACACCACATAAGTGTATAAGAATGTTTTTCACAATGTATGTAAAGAGTAATTGGATTTATTACATATATGTATATGGAAGCTGTTGCATAATTCACTTGGTTCTGTTTCTGTGTGTGTGTACCGTAAGTGTCGGCAGGCTAACTAAGGCATCGACTTGCTGGAGCAAAGAGCAGACGAGAAGCCATTTGTGCTTACTGGCCCTGCAAGAGGTGAGTTTGCATGGCCATGTGGAGGCAGATGGCATCTCATATTCCTGTACGATACGGCAGCTCATTACCGGCTCCCCGAGTTTAATATCATCACAATAAAACCTAAACAGATGCATTAGCAGATCACTCTGCACCAGGCTACAGGCGGGGGGGCTTTTTAGCAGCCACCAGGGCACTTTTCACATCTCAACCAACACGAAAGACATGAGTGCCTGCAAATTCCTCTCTCTCTCTCTCTCTCTCGCTTTCTCCTTTCTCTCTCTCTCTCTCTCTCTCTCTCTCTCTCTCTCTCTCTCTCTCTCTCTCTCTCTTTCTTTCTCTCTCTCTCTCTCTCTCTCTCTCCCCCTCTCTCTCTCTCTCACACACACACACACACACACACACACACACACACACACACACACACACACACACACACACACACACACACACACACACACACTAACATGTACACAGATCGCATGCATGCACATTACCTAACAGGCGTGCACACACACACACACACACACACACACACACACACACACACACACACACACACACACACACACACACACACACACACACACACACACACACACACACACAAAGATATCACTGCTTGCAAATCAGTCGCAGTGAATTTTTAAAAGAAAATGAGAACAAACGCAGTACAGTGTATAGTGCCAGAAAGGCAGCCACTGAAAATGGGTAAAAACATTACTGATACACAGGCACACACACAGAGACACACAAACGTGCACACAAAGGGGAAAGGGTCGGGTTGTCGGTGGGGAGTGGTAAAGTCACAGCCATTTAAAGTTCTGCACTTACAGAAGTTCTTTTAAGAGCTTGGCATGGGCAATAGCCACAGCGTTTCTGATAAATGCTTACCCTTGTAAGAGAAAGGTCATTTCCCCTCTCCACTTGGAAATGGAACGATAAGCTAGCACCCTCCGTGCCGTCAACAATACAGTATTTCCAATGAATGACTGACACAAGCCGACGGGCTGCAGACATTTAGCCAATACCAGAGTGGCAAAAAAAGCACTTTGACAAATTTAATTCAAAATACATATTGACAATCTGTCATCGCAGAGTGGCACAAAAAGACGCCTCGGTACTGCTGACCACATGTCTCAACATCTATTACTGTAAAGCGATTGATCTGAGGCCGTATGCTCTGCGTTTTGATTCACACGATAATCTGAGGGCCTATATTTTAACCACTGCGGTCTGTTACAAGGCACAAGATGTTTGCTGATTATTCTTTGGCTTTATTCAGACACAACAATCACACAATACAAGCAATGCTGCACAGGTATGCTTCTTTGGCTCACCCGTCTTAAGCTTTAAAACTAATTAAAAACAATAAGGCCATGTCTAATGAAGTGCAAAATATGCCCACTGACTCAAAAGATAAAGAAGTTTCATTTATTTTAAAAGCCTATATGGAAAACTTGAAAGACTGTGTTTCTGCTTGAGGCAAAATTTGGTTGAGTTGGATGAGAGAAAGACTAAGAACTAAATAGAAAAAGCAAATATATTGTACACAGCAGGTGATGTCAGCTCTCTCCAAAGTGCACCGTGGAGATGTGGGTCTGCACAAACCAGAAACGTTTTCGGCTGTTAGATGTCTTCAAAGTCAACTGCAGCAGGGAGAACCCTGCAGAGAAAATCATATGCAAACAAAAACCCGAACGAGCGCCGTGTACCTGAGAACAAAAGTGTCTCACTGTGCTACATTTATGCCCGTACACACACTTTAGGCCTGTCAAAAAAATTGCTCTGGTGACAGACTAAAAATCATGTCCCTTTCAACCTGCTAGGGGGAACATTTGATTCGAGGTCCCAAAGGCTCTGACTGCCGATGACTCTACTCTGATGGCCCATACAGACGCTATATGATTTTGATCTGTTTTAGCAGCACAGTTATTTGAAGGTCCTGTTCTGGGCTCATCAGATCAAATGGCTACGTAATGCACTTGCAGCATTTGGGTCCGGCGCAACCCTCCCCTTGTGCTCATCTCTGATGGTCTTATCTCAGGCAAATCCCAGGAACATGTTGACAGATGTTCACAGGCTGCACTACTTTCAACTGGATGCAAAGATCCCTTGAGGGCACCAGGCAGGTATAAGCTGACCCAGCTATGCCTTGCAACTGCTACACTTGGGGGGGTGGAGGAGTACGGGAAGATTTTTTTTCTCATATAACCCGACTCTTTCTTCCATCATTTGCCTGTACGAACCTCTGCTGCTCTCCCTAACTCTCTCTCTCCCTAACTCTCTCTCTCTCTCTCTCTCTCTCTCTCTCTCTCTCTCTCTCTCTCTCTCTCTCTCTCTCTCTCTCTCTCTCTCTCTCTCTCTCTCTCTCTCTCATCTCATCTCCACAGATGTCTCCGGTTACCTTCCTGCTCTTTTTTTGTTCATGGTTCCTGCCGTACCGGAACACTTGCACTCCAGTTGAGCCGGAGCAGGATCTTTTTTATCTCCCCACTCACTGACTCCACCACCCCTCCCCACCAACCCCCCACATCACCCGACCGCAACCTTCACTGAAACTCAAGAGGAATTATAATTTAGATTCCTTCCTCCCTTGCAGGCTACTGCGAAATGGACTGACTTGTCTGAGTGGCACAGGCCGAACTAAATCCCTGTGCTTGTTGTGTTTGTACCTCCTCAATCTGAGCAGGGACCCCAATTACCCCAAAGCAAGAGACACGAGCTAGCAATGCGGAACCAAAGACATTTACCGTTTGCCAGTCTTCCTAACCCCCTCTCCACTCCATCACCCTCCCACCCCACAACACTCCACCCAACCCCCTTTTTTCCGCCTCCCCAACTAAAATCAATCAGTCGCTGGAAGTTAACCTCTTCCATAAGATGCCTAATTAGCAGTTGGCGTGGGGATGAGGGAATGGTCGATACCGGAGTGAAGTAGCGCGCGGCTGAGAGCATCAGCGTGATGCAAACTGAAGAGGGGAGGGAGAGGTCAAGGGGGATTGTGGAGTTAGGGGTTGGGATGGGAATAGGGGTGTGGGGGAATAGTAGTAGGTGCCATGGGAGGGACGCACACAAAAGACGGAGGGTAGGGGAGGATATTGAATTCATAACCTGCTGAGTTAAAACACTGCATAGAGTCGAACTGGGGATTATGCAAAAGTGCAATACTTTTGATGTTTTTTAATGGACTGTCGGACCCTTCAAAACATATGCTCTTTTGTCAATCACGGCAGCTCACAGAAAAGGCTGTGTGGGAACCTGAACACCGCAATCAATTGAAGACATTTACATCACACCGATCTATACTCCCCTGTCACTCTCAGGAATGGCCTCGGTGCAATCACACATGCACACAACGTGCGCACGCACGCACGCACGCACGCACGCACGCACACGCAAACACACACACACACACACACCAATATATCTTTGAGGGGGCCTCTCATTGACTTGGATTCATAGTAACCCTAACAAAAGCTAAAGAATGCTAACTGTGCCCACACCAAAACAGTCCCTAGCCTTAACCTGAGAGGAAATGTTTATCACTTTTTACACTTTCACTTTTACCAGTAACAATATAACTACTAAGAAAAACACTGCTAGGTTTATGTGGCCCAAAATGTGGGCCCCACAAAGTAGGATTTTCTCCTTGTTACTACCTTAGTGGGGACATCTGGCACCTCCCAATGGTTGTTGTACACACACACGCACGCACACGCACACGCACACGCACACGCACACGCACACGCACACGCACACGCACACGCACACACCCACACACACACACACACACACACACACACACACACACACACACACACACACACACACACACACGCGCGCACACACACACACGCGCGCACACACACACGCATGCACACACACCTAAGGGGCATCGTAAAGGACATGGTAACATCAAGGGATGCTCCAACAGCATGTGGTTGCATTCCAGATCAAAGGCTGTGTCATCCACACAGGCAGAAACGCAGTTAAAATGTTGTCGAGAGAATATGGCCCTGAGTGAGAGGGATATGTACCAACATCAACCACAGCGCGTAGTGAGCTGTTAGCGCCACAGCTAAAAACAATCAATACACAACTCCTCATTGCACTCTGGAGGAAATGATCCTAAGAAAACACTCCACCGGCTTAGAGTTTGCTCAATAAAATTGCCAATACAATTAAACAAATTGTAGACATACAAGCAATTTCACAGTTCACAGCATCTAATCCCCAAAGCCACGGAGTGGAGTGAAGAAAAACCCCTAACTGAAGACAAAAATCAAAGCTCTCCCGCCCACAGGTAGCGTGCCCTCTCTTAACTCCTGATGGACTTGTGAACCCCACAGATGAGATTAATTATACCGCACAATTAAACAGATCAGCAGTTTATGATCCAGTCCACTTTAGTACCTTCATTCCACTGGGAAACCACTAGGGAAAATGATCTGTGGACTTTCTTGAGCCGTAGCTTCATCTACTTGTTTCTTAATGGCACTGCCGACTTTATGGAATTAAATGTGATATATGAAATGAGGTGTCTGCTATTGGCCATGCTATAGGCCAGGGCATGCAGGGCTCTGCAACCTTTTTCGCGGACACTCAGAAGGGATTGTATGCATGTGTGAGCATGGGGGCCGCTAGGGGGGGAAAAGTGGTACAGATTCTAAGGGCCCAAGCACTGATAGGGGCCCTTAAGGGGGCCTAAGCACTGAGAGGGGCCCTTAAGGGGGCCCAAAATTTGAATCTTTCATGGGGCCCAACATTTCTGGCAGCGCCCCTGTGTGTGAGCAACTGCATGTGAGTGAGTGTGCCACTGCGTGTTTCCGTGTGTGCGCATGTATTTCACTTCAAAGGAGGCTTAAGCCATGTTCTGAAGCCCACCTTGCCCAACAAAACTCAGAGAAGCCCTGTGATTTCCCTTAAGGCAAATTGAAGTCGTTCCTGGATTTCTTTCATCCATCCTGTTTGTATCTCTCTCTCTCTCTCTCTCTCTCTCTCTCTCTCTCTCTGAGGATGAGCCAACACAATTTCCCTTCACACGCAAGTGGCGGCATGAAGACAATCCTGAAGCAGATACCTCCCAATAAGGAAAGACTGTTTCGAGCCCCTCATGTCTTCACGTCTGCCTCACCTTATTTTCAACTTCAGAACCACCCAATTACTCTAATCTCCTTTTTCGCCGTCATAATCTCCGTGAGCACACCACAACTTTGATGTTATATGAATGGAATAGTAACATCAAGGATTCCACGGGATGGAATTATCGCTTGTGCCAGGTTGGAGCTTGTCAAGCTTTTTTTATATGCCCTGCAAGCAAAATGGAGGATGTTTCCGAATGGATGTGAGGTCCAAGGTGGAACACGGGAATGGGAAGAACGTATATCAGAGCTACAAATAATGAGATGGTGTATTAACATCTGTGGATTACGACATTAAAGTTTAAGTGCTCATGCTGGTAACCCTGAGGAGAGAGGGTGGTTGTTTTTTTCGTCTGTGTCGAGGCTGGACCAACAGTACACTAGACAAAGTGGCACTCGATGGGCTACAGGCCAGGGGCACTAAGAGCACAGCTCCAATTACAACATTAAACCCCATCAGCCAGACATAAACTCTCTCTCTTTCTTCCTGTTTGTCCCCCCCCCTTCAGGGATTAAAGCAAAAAAAAGTAATCTGACTGAACTTTTTTACCGGTTAGGCACCCGATCGAGTATCACTCCGTAACCCTACGAAAACCAATGTAGCCAGGCTCTGCCCTCATGACGAAACATACATGCAAGGAATGGTGCCAGAGCCAGCGGCATAGGCAGACGGGGCAGTCGCCTAGAGCAGAATAGGCCTATGTCTTGAGGGCGCCAGTAATACCAAAAAGTGCCACAAAATCAGAACTTCAACCAACATAAATCTTTACACTTCACATGAATCATGAATATTCATTATACACTCAGTAGACCTATATAGACTCAGTATGAGTGTACCAGGTACTAGATCAGATGTGCTCAATCAGATATAGGCCTACAATGCTATGTTTTTACAGAAAAGAGGGCGGGCAGGCCTAGGCCGCTCACCAGATTGACTAGAACTGGCCGAGAATGGAGGGATAATGGATACTATATCAGACTGCAAAGATTGAACTGAAATTTGGGGCATGTTTTGGTTATTTCCTCTTATTTCTACCCATTGTTTATGAATTGTTCACAACATCATGCAGAATGGATTCACAATGAATGCTGCTTCAAAATGGTAGCTGATCTCACAGAATTATTGACTTGGAATTGCAATGTGTTGATACAGTGAGTGATCCCATTATGGGGTTTTTTGTTGTAGTAGTAGTAGGCTGTATTTTGTCTTTCACATTAGAATGGGCAAACACTGTTCTGGTGAAAGCACTGGTGCGCATTGCTTGCAGTTGTATTTCTGACATTTAAAAAGCCCTGATCATAGCAATCAGAGGGAGAAAACTAGCTTTAATTATTTGTATGTTTTTCACCCTTCTGCCTTTTTCAGTATTCATCCTGTTACAAATAACTTCTTGACGTTTACAAACAGGGTGCGGTAGGCTATGTCTACCTCTGTGTTCTACCGTTTTGAAAACTACTGGCTACTTTTTTGCTTCTCGATGTGCGGTGCCAAGCACACGCTTACCATTGATTTAAAAAACGTCCCCGATTCTTCCTATGCGCACGTGTTCTACAAGCTGACAGGACGCAGCAGACACGACAGTCACAGACATACGTCTATCGTTTACAAAAGTAACACACTTTCGCAAGCTTGTCGCGCAGCTTTCCACTCGAATCAAGGCAAATCACCCACCCATCAGTCCTGAGTGCGCAGTGCGCAAATAGGCTAGAACTGAACTCAAACGAAACACATAGTCCAAGAAGATGGGCACAGACGTTGAGCCACTCAAAAACAAGCGCACACACAACTGTTGCTGCTGCACACTATTCCAGTTAGCAGAAATAGCGTCACACAGTAACAACTTGTTACTAACAAGCCTTGAACGTGAAACAAACGTCGAAACGGCATTTACCGACCATGAGTCCACCCATCAGAACACTGCTTCCCAGAACAAGACGTGGCATAAATTGGCTCTGCCAGGGATAGCCTATCCGTGACCCAAATGCAACCCATTTTTAACTTATTTCTTGAATATATATATCGGCAACAACAAAGTTAATCTGCTATGAGTACAGATGAGACTGTGAATTATCCGTTGTCAAAAAGACAACTAGCTCTACACGCAGCCAGTCAAACGCGCTAAACTTTGAGAATTAAACGCATGGCTATCCTAGTTAGCTGCCATAGTCGTCCCATTGGGGCTATGAATAATGCTAGTAAGAGTCACAATGCTTAAAAGGCAAACCCTTCATGAAAAGGACATCATACGCAGTCGAAGTAAACTATTCATTTTTTCCCCCTAAATATCTGCCACGGCAGGTGCAATGATATGGAAACGTCACTGCACTTTATACATTGTATTACAATTATTTTCTTTTCTGCCATCAGCAACAGTTTTGGCTATTTATTTTTTTAATCTCTCGCGCTGCGCTGCCACAGAATTCTTGACCGCTCGTATACTTTTTTTTGGAACACGGAAGAACAGGGGATGACCCAAAACTAGGCTACTGATGAGTGAATGTTGTATCACACCGCCAATGGTGGAGTGTAGCCTATAGCCTAACTACATCCTACACCAAACACACCTCTCGTCCCCTTCTCATGACCAGGAGTGCTCTCGATTTGAGTTCAGTTGGAAAGTAAAAATTGTAAATTAATTGACATAAATTGTACGGACGGAAATCCGTCCAAACGAAAATCCAGTTGACGGAATTCCGTCGTAGCGACGGAAAACTTTAATCCCTGCCCCTTTCTCTCACTTTTACCTTTCTCCTCTCTCTTCCTGCTTCTTTCTCTTTCACCCTCTCTCTCTTCTTTCCCACTTCTCTCACTTTCGTCCTCCCTTCTTCAAACTCTCTCTCTCTCTCTCTCTCTCTCTCTCTCTCTCTCTCTCTCTCTCTCTGCTCTATGCTCTATGCTTCCTCTCATGCACTCTACTTTCCCCACTTCCTGTCAGGCCCATGTCTGGCGCTGTCCTCCTCCCTCTTACACTGAATGTGGACAAAGCTGCTGAATCACTCGATCAGATAATTGCCCGGCTCTCCCGAAACCAAGACTTTCCAAACTCATTTAGCCTGAGCATTGACACCTTGTGTGGTCAGCGGCGGAAAGCAAACAAAACTTTCAGCATGCAAGGCTTAAGTATTTAGCCTTCCTGTCGGGTGCAACTCACTCCTCCCTCCCTCGCTCCCTCGCTCTCTCTGTTTCTATATATAAACCCAACTTGACGCTTTGGGAGAGTTTCTTATCAGCTGCAGTGTTCAGGGTTTTTTTTTCAGTGACACTAATTAACCTCATGCTCTCTTCAGCGTTCAATAAGAGAAGTGAAAGAAGCCAAAAGATTGGGCACAACACATTTAGCATCACAAACCAGGACATGACATCAATCCATTTCAGGTGTGTTACTACGCCCGAGAACCGGATTCGATTCCGACCCGGGTCATGTGCCGATCCTTCCCCGTCTCTCTTTCCCCACTCGCTTCCTGTCCAATTCTTCACTGTACTGTACAAATGAAGTTGACACCCCCCACCCCCCCAATGTATATTTTAATATTAATAAAAATCACTGTGCCCCCTCTCTCTAAGACTTAGTGGCTTGCCCAAATTATTTAATGCATATTAATGATCATGGAAGAGAAAGTTAGGGATTATTTATTGGCACGCTGATTTGCACAACTTCTGCATACTTTGTTCACTTGATTAAGTCTAAGTGGTTTTGTTCTTGCCTGGCTGGCCAGTATAGTAGTAAATACTATCCCTCTATCTGGGGGAACATTTTGAAAAGTTCACAAGAGTCATTCAGCCTGGGAAAATCATCTTGGCAAGATGACCAGGAAAACCAACCACACCCATGAGATCTTAATGTCCTTGCAGCTGCTGTCCTGTAAATACAGACACACCCATGTAATACTGCATGTAACTGTTTAAAATGGTATTGCATTCATACCAATATGAAAGTATGAGGCTATTTTGAAGGGATTTGTAAAGAAGACATTGCATCTGAAACTGTTTATTTTATTACAAACTTTGAAGCACTCACTGCCGGGATGCAGATATTTTATGTGTTAACCTTAATAATAATAATAATAATAATAATACTAATACTAACACTACTACTGATAATACACTAACTAATCTTGCTAAGAACCATTTTATGTTTGTGTGATGTTTTCTGTGCATGTGTTTTTGTTATGTCTGTCGTAATCTTCTAGCCCCTTTGATGGAAAATCAAACAACTCAGACTGGCACACATCAATTGCACATGCATCAAAAGAATACAATAAAAGGGCTTGACATCAGCTATTGTGAAACACCTACAGCTTTAACATTCAACCTTTAATCACCTTTACTTTGAAATATTGCTTTCAGCCATGTCAAAATATATTGGCTTGTTTTTTTTGTCTACCAAGAACAAAAGTCCTTCAGGAGACGGGCATCTGTGTGTTGCCAAGGCAAGAGAAAGGAAATAGCAACCAGTGCTAAATGTAGCACAACACATGTAGGTAACGTGAGAAAACGCTGACGGAGGAGAACACAAGAAATCATGGAGCGACTTCATTTCAGCAATTTGAGTTGAACAACTTAACTCAAGTCTAAAGAGAAGAAAAGTCAAGGAAGACAGCAAGTCCACAGGGGCTGTTCAACACGAAAATCTGACAGACTTGGCAGAGCAGAGTTGAGCAGGTGGTCACTGCACTTGGCAGGAAGTATGGTTATATAAAACAAATGTGCAGAGGCAATAATAATCTCCAAATTCCACCAGAGCATAATGAAAAGAAAACTTAAACCCAGGAAAGTCATGGGAAATCCCAGTGCGGACATCCCCAGACACAGATAGCTTTCCTGGCTTAGATGGTTCTGCTTATTTTGGTTCAGGCATGAATGATATAGTTCTGTTTACTTTGGATCCTGCTTTCATTAACCTCGTCAAATCCCCTGTGTCCTCCAAGAAAAGTAGGATGTCTACAGTAGGCAGACAAACTGAACTGATTAGCCTATACTCCAGACTTAGCATGGTGGACCATACACCATACACAGACAAACTGTCTGTTATAAAACCTCCATATTCCCCCTCAACTGCTTGATTGTTTCTAAATATATTCTTTGTAAAAGCCATTAGATCTTTGCGTTTGGAAATCATTCTACTGACGTCCATTAAGCCGCCTAGACACAGACAAGTTGGCTGCCCTAAATGCACTGGGCCTGACTGAAGCATTAGCGATATAGGCCTACGTACATTTAAGAAGCCGTAATGCCCCCTTTCAGATGCCCCATTGTGTTGTTCCCATTTAGACAAGGACAGATTAAGACGAGTCCATTCTCCAAACTCTATCGAAAAAAGAGAAAGGACAAACACTGTACATAATCCATGGGTGCATATTCAGTCGGGCGCCGAGGGAGCACTTTATCTGTGGCTCCACATTAAAGGGAAATTATCATGGGGCCCGGCTCACTTGTACAATATTCAAATGGTGGCTGTGCCATGCATGAGAACGGCTGCATAAAAGACCACTGAGACACATTAACGACGGCTGAGTTGGAATAAATATTACTGTGCTGTGTGGACGGCGAATTCATATTCATACACAGCAGTGACTCAGACTACCACACGGCTTCGCACTGCTTCTAAAAAGGCTTTGAGAATAAAATGGCAGCGGTGACTGCACGGTGTCTCAATAACCATTGCCCCTATCAGCAATCCCTGCATGACTGCTGAGGCAGTGATCAAACACCCTGGTCTAACAGTGCACACAAACTGAGGAGAACACAAGACTGTTGCCAATCTGATGTCTTTGTTTATTCAAAAAAATATATCGGAACAAAACCACACTGAGCATGCACAAGTGCCCTCTCTCAAAAAGACACACACTTCATCCACCCTAACTAGTCAGTATCCACCCGCAGGCATCAAGTTCACTGTGACAAGGCCTCTAGCAATCTACATCATTGACCTGAATCTCTTTCTGTCTTATTTATTTTGAGGACAGACTAGGTCCTCATGTCAGCAAGGGTAGGCTATCTGAGCTGCTATACTTGCAGCAAAGGCCATTATATGGGCTCAAATTCCACAAATAAATGTTGGTATGCTACACTGTAGGCCAAGCGGAGAGAAACATGAGAGAGGTCCTGTGGCTACTGGCTCTTCTTGGGGCTAAAGCAGAGTGATCTATGCCCAGTAACAGGTGGAACCAATGTGGACACTGCACTGGGGTTTCGTTTCAGGTCTTCCAAGAAAACCGTGCATTTTGGCAATAGCCACTGAATGTACTGCCTGTCCTCAAACCATCTTGGCATGAAATATAATATATTGTAGTCTTACCAATATCTGAATAATAGGGAACATTTTGGGTAGCCTCTTACTGCAGATGGGCCAGTCAACAGGCCTATTCACTCTTTGCTGACAACACTCAACTACATCCTAACAACTTTTTTACAACTTTGTTATGACAAGGCAAGGTGTCTTAGGTAACCAATTACGACTCGGTCGTTACCATATTGGTGGCAATAAGGTTCATAGGGGCTCTGCGTTAAAGGGTTAATTTCAGTTGTTTAATGTGTACCTTCTTTCCCAATCATTGAAAATGATAATCTTTAACCATAACACAAAGTGTCCTTGGTAACAAAAGTAAAAAAAGAGTTTCCATCTATTCCAACAAAACTGAAACATCTACCATGATAGCAGTCAAGGCTTTTTATTATCTAAGGGGCAATACATACAAATGAAGCAGTCTGAGGTTACGATTTCCACTGCACAGAGGCAAACGCAGTTCCCAAACACTGAACACAAAAGTCTCTACCAAGGTTAACATTTGCCTTGCAATAGATTCTCTGCACTAGGCACCACAGCTTCACCTTGACAGTTATAAATGAGGTGAGAATGGTAAGAGTGTCTATGGAAATAAACAAACCAAACATTTGCTGGCACAATAGGCAATGTTCATTCATTAAACAGATGTTGAGCCCCCCATTGCCTGGGTGACAAACCGGGTGCACATCTTGATTACTCTGGGTACCTCTGAAAATGGTTTTGTGGCTCAACAAATCTTGGAGAATGTTCTAGAAGCAGATGGCCTATTTAGTTACGAAAACAATAACTTCAGAACTCTTCCCAAACAATGCTTTACTGTTATGCAGAATAGAGGACAGTGTACGTACTGTACTGAGCTATGAAAGAAAATAAAGTGGCTTAATTTCAGTTACGAACTCCCACTTCTGTTCATTTCAAACGGAACATCGCAATCTGCTGTCTTCCTTTGAATGAGTAGAGAGAGAGAGAGAGAGAGAGAGAGAGAGAGAGAGAGAGAGAGAGAGAGAGAGAGAGAGAGAGAGTGTGTGTGTGTGTGTGTGTGTGTGTGTGTGTGTGTGTGTGTGTGTGTGTGTGTGTGTGTGTGTGTGTGTGTGTGGTGTGTGTGTGGTGTGTGTGTGTGTGTGTGTGTGTGTGTGTGTGTGTGTGTGTCTGAAAGTGTGTGTGTGTGTGTGTGTGTGTGTGTGCGCGTGTGCGTGCGGGGGGCTAAAGATTAAGTCTTGTTCAGTTCTTCATGAACTCAATGAAGTGTGATGGCAAAGTTGTTGCATTTCAAGCCTCTTGAGTAAGTCTAGGCAGTCAGGGGAGAGAAGGCAGGAGGCACGCTTGACAGAACTCTGCTACAGGAAGTGATGCGTTTACTCAGGTAGAAAATGACAGAAGCCGGTTTGGGGAAAACAGGAAGCTCTTTAACAACCCTCTTACTACCTGTGGAGTTCTTGACTCTGAAGAGCCAATGGGTTGAAAAATTCGGCGGGGGGCAAGGCAGTCAATGTAATGTGGTGCTCCCACATCATCAATGGATGGCAGTGGGGCTGCAGAAGCTAACCTCAGCCTCATGTTCCACCTCACTGCATACGACTAAACACACCATTGGGAACATGCAGAAGCAGAGCAGAGAAGAAGAATGACTGTGGAGACTTGTGGCATGGAGACAGCAGTCACATTATCATTTCAGCACCGTCTGCCAAGTCGACTAGCTCACAAACAACATAAGGGGTGCAGAGGCGCATGTGAGTAAAGATTTGTGGCCACAGAAAACCATCTGTCGAGTCCTGGACAGTGTGGTGCTCTGTCTGTCTGCCTGCATGTCTGTCTGTCCGTCTGTCTCTCTCTCTGTCTCTCTGTGTGTTTATGGATACTGTATTAGATGTGTTCAGGAACTAACCAATATTTACTCCAAATGATACTGTATCATCATCATCATCATCATCATCATCATCATCATCATCATCATCATCATCATCATCACTCATAAGCATCATCACTCATAAGCATTAATGACAATCAACATAACTAGCATTACAAATAATAACAACAGGAATATCATATAATAACATTGACATTAAAATAATGCAAAAACTAAGGTTCTTTTCCTATAATATGGCATTTTTAAACACATGTACCTTTTGCTTTGTGTAGGCTGACTGCTACAGAGTGCCCTGTATTCGCATAAAGAGAGATCTGGAAGTTGAGTCCTGCTGTTCTGCCTCCAACTCTGACTGAGGCTTTTCACTTGAATCCAGTCAAGACACCAAGAGCACTGTTGGCCACTGAGGAGGTTGAATAAGGAGGTTGAATGTCCGTGCGCGTGTGTGTTCTGTGTTCGATGTCAAAAATGCGAAATAGCAATACTTTCATTTATTATTCAGGACAGCAACAGTTTTCTTTCCTAAACATACTTTTCCCCCCTTAGAGTTTGTCATAGGTGTGAGCCTGTAATTATTTTTGAGTAGTCCGTCCATCTAAGCAGGCCTGGACTTACTGTATCTCTCTCTGACAAACAGGGCATTTCCTGCTGGGCTGACAGTCCTCTGGGGATGAAGCTGCATTCCACCTATTTTCTTATAGAGACTGGCCCACAATTTACAGGGGGCGTGCGTGTTATGTTCACAGTAATATGGGAACTACTTTTAGTTATTTTACAGTGACTACTTTATGTTATGCGCATTGATACTTAACCTACAGGTGACCTAGAGTAATAGCACCTTTATTAATAGAGTAGTGATATGCCAAGCAATGACTGTGCATTGTAATGATTCTTCCAATACCTCGATAAAGGCAACGTTAACTTTACTTCGGTGTTCGAGTGAATTATGTATGTTGTGAAAGTGACAAACACAACAGAATTGGCGACGAGGACTAACTGGATGTACTCGCGTGTACAGAAGCTTTAATGGAAGTTTCCTGTTGTCCACACAAGTTGATGCCTTCACGAAACGAAAGCTAGGAAGCTAACCCCCTCTACTGCCGCCCAAAGTGAATGACTCGACGGTACAGTGAGTAACTAAAACGGGAGGAAAGTGTCTGAAATTTGAAAGAGACCATGGCTGGTGCAATCGGAAATGTTGATGCTTTTGACAATAGCGTGGAAGAATGGGACACTTATATTGAGAGACTGGAGCAATACTGTGTTGCTAATCACATTGAAAATGACAGAAAGGTAGCAGTCCTGCTAAGTGTTATGGGCGCAAAGACGTACAATCTGCTACGAAGTTTATGTGCACCGCACAAGCCATCCACGAAATCGTTTAAAGACATAACCAAACTGCTCCAAGACCACTTTAATCCGACGCCACTTGTAATAGCAGAGAGATTTCGTTTTCATAACAGAAATCAACAAAGAAGTGAATCTATTGCCAATTACATTGCAGAGCTTAGGAAGTTGGCAGAGCGTTGTCAGTTTGGCACTGGATTGAATGACGCACTCCGAGACAGGCTTGTCTGCGGCATGCACAATGAGAGCGTACAGAGACGACTCCTAACTGAAAAAGACTTGACGTTACAAAAAGCGTTAGAACTCGCAATAGCAATGGAAACGGCATCCAAAGACGCCATGCAATTGCAAAAGAAAGTGTCTACTGAAGCACACAGTGTTAACAAATTCACAGCCAAATCTGCCAAAGCAAATGCATGTTTTAGGTGTGGAAAGGGATCGCACGACCAGGCAGACTGCTGGTTCCGTGACAAAAACTGCATGAAGTGCAATAGGAAAGGGCACATACAGAGAATGTGTAAAACGAAAGGAAATGAGGAAAAAACAGAAAACAAAACGAAATGAGGAAAAACACAGAAGCTGGAAAAAGGATAAAAGAGTAAATGAAATGAATGACACAGATGCTAGTGGATCAGCCTCTGATGAGACAGACAATGGATTGGCTCACATAGAATTGCATTCAATGACAGAGAGTGAGAAGAAAATGATATGGGTGACCCCAAAGATTAATGGAAAGAAAATAAAGATGGAGCTTGATACTGGATCAGCACTCTCACTTATATCACTGAAAGATTACAAAGAGAATTTTGCAGATGTGAAATTGAAACAGACACCAATCCTACTGAAAACATACACTGGAGAAAAGGTGGCGCCAGTGGGAAAAATTAAAGTTAAAGTGAAATATGAAAATAAAAAGAAAATTCTTGACTTGTATGTGCTGCAGCGTGGAGGAGTTCCGTTATTCGGACGTGATTGGCTGCAAATGATCCAGCTCAATTGGCAGTCGATTAAAGCCATGCAGCTCAGTGAGAATGGAAACAGTAAAGCTACACAGGAAAAGCTGAACCTGTTACTCCAACGCGCAGCACCAGTGTTCGAAGAGGGCATAGGAACTCTCAAGCAGATGAAGGCACGTGTCACAGTGGATGAGCACGCCTCGCCCAAGTTCATGAAAGCGCGTCCTGTCCCCTATGCGCTACGCCCAAGAGTGGAGACAGAGTTACAACGGCTAGAGGAGCAAGGCATTCTGTCCAAAGTTGAATGGTCAGACTGGGCAACCCCAGTGGTGCCAGTTGTGAAGAAAAATGGTGCAATAAGGCTATGCGGCGACTTCAAGGTAACGGTCAACCCAGTCCTTCATGCAGATCAGTACCCATTGCCCCGCATAGAAGACATTTTTGCTTCACTAGCCGGAGGGCAACACTTTTCAAAGATTGATTTGGCCCAGGCTTATTTACAAATGGAAATGGATGCTGAGTCGAAAAAGTTCCTCACCATTAATACCCACAAAGGCCTTTTTCAATATAATAGGCTAGTGTTCGGTATCGCATCCGCCCCTGCAGTGTGGCAGCGTGCTATCGACCAGGTGCTACAGGGCATCCCAGGCACGCAGTGCTACTTAGATGACATTATAGTCACAGGGCAAGATGACAGCTCTCATTTAGCTAATCTGGAAGCAGTCCTGAATAGGCTAGCTGAGTGTGGACTTAGAGCCAATAAGGACAAATGTGAATTCTTTAAAGACTCCATCGAGTATTGTGGACACAGAATTGACCGAGACGGTCTCCACAAATCTCAGGATAAGATTGATGCCGTCCTTAAAGCGCCAAAGCCCACCAATGTCCCACAGCTTCGCTCATTCTTAGGATTAGTGAACTACTATCACAAATTCCTACCGAATCTTGCAACAGTGCTTCACCCCTTGAACACCCTCCTGCAAACCAAGGTGACATGGAAGTGGACGAACAGCTGTGACATGGCGTTCAAGAGTGCGAAGGAACTCATCACATCGGAAAGAGTACTGACTCACTATAACCCGGACTTGCCCCTACGACTGGCTTGTGATGCCTCGCCATATGGCATCGGTGCCGTCCTTTCACACAAAGTGCCAGACGGCTCCGAACGTCCAATTGCCTTTGCATCTCGATCCTTATGTGCTGCTGAAAAGAACTACGCACAAATTGACAGGGAAGGGCTCAGCCTTGTGTGGGGCGTGAAGAAATTTAATCAGTACTTATATGGAAAGCGCTTCACCTTAATTACTGACCACCAACCCCTAGTGGCCATTTTTAACCCTAGGAAGTCAATTCCTGCAATGACTGCAGCACGCTTGCAAAGGTGGGCGTTGTTCCTCGGTGGACATGACTATGTGATAGAGTACAAAGGCACACTACAGCATGGAAATGCTGATGGACTCTCGCGCTTGCCTTGTGAACCCGAGGACAAAGCATCTGCAGATCCTGCTGAAATGTTCCATCTGGCCCATGTTGAGAACTTACCTGTCACAAGCGCACAGATCAAACTAGAATCCAGCCGAGATCCAACCCTGGCAAAGGTGCTTGAGCTAACGGTGAAGGGGTGGCCTGCCAGAAACACAGTGGGCTTACCTGAGTACTTCAGTCGACGTGAACAGCTATCCGTGTGTCATGGGTGCATCATGTGGGGAACCAGAATCGTAGTGCCGCCCAAGCTACGCCCCTACGTCCTGGAAGCACTCCATGAGGGACACATGGGCGTCGTTAAGATGAAGAGCCTTGCGAGAAGCTACATATGGTGGCCAGGCATTGATCTACAGATAGAGGAGATGGCCAAGTTGTGTAACGGGTGTCTTGAGAGACAAAAGCAACCTCCACCCGCTCCTGTACACAGCTGGGAGTGGCCCACCGCTCCTTGGCAAAGGATTCATGTAGATTACGCCGGGCCATTCCTCGATCGTATGTTCCTTGTTGTGGTCGACGCATATTCAAAGTGGCCAGAGGTCTTCATTGTGAAAAATGCCACAAGCACAAAAACAGTCGAAGTGCTCCGCACACTGTTCGCTAGAACAGGATTGCCTGAACGACTTGTCAGTGACAATGGCTGTCAATTTACCTCTGAAGAGTTTCAATCATTCATCCGGAGAAATGGCATCAGGCACACCACATCTGTACCTTACCATCCTGCTACGAATGGTCTAGCTGAACGCTTCGTCCAATCGTTTAAACAGTCGATGAAGACAATGTCAAACTCCCACATGTCTCTGCAAGAAAAGATGGCAAAGTTCCTACATGCCTACAGAAATGCTGACCACGCTACGACAGGCCAAGCCCCAGCTGTACTGTTCATGGGTAGACGTCTGAGGTCACGTCTCGATCTGCTAAAGCCTGACCTGCGTAGAGATGTCATGCAAAAACAGCCCCGCAAAGCAAAGGCTGGTCATGTGAGAAACTTCGTGATCGGACAACAAGTTCTAGCCAGAGACTATCGTCACCCAAAGCAGAAATGGCAGCGCGGTGAAATCCTGTCCAAGACAGGGCCCCTGACCTACACGGTGCAAGTTGGACAGCACATCTGGCGCAGACACGTTGACCAACTGCTAAATGCAACTGCTCATCATGCCACCAACAACAGGCCTGAGGATGATGCTCATGTCTCTGAGGATTCTGATGAACTCATGTGCACAGCCCCAGAGCCTCCACTTCAAGTTGAAGACGGAAACCCTACACCTGATAATGCAGACCCCGAGGTTCCTGCTCAGGGCTCTGATACTCAAGAGAGACGCTATCCTGAAAGAGCTCACCGTCCTCCTGACAGATTGACGCTCTAACCTAACAAAAGAACACATTGTGTTTGTTATGTTTGATGTGTGTTAAATGTTTAGTGTGAAGTTTAGCACTAAGGTTAAAGTTAAGGTGTTAAGATTAATGTGATTACCTTAAGATATACTTGCCTCTAGGTAAAGGGTATTGAATTACTTTCTTTAATGTATCAGATAGACATCAATGCTGGAAGGGAGGAAATGTTATGTTCACAGTAATATGGGAACTACTTTTAGTTATTTTACAGTGACTACTTTATGTTATGCGCATTGATACTTAACCTACAGGTGACCTAGAGTAATAGCACCTTTATTAATAGAGTAGTGATATGCCAAGCAATGACTGTGCATTGTAATGATTCTTCCAATACCTCGATAAAGGCAACGTTAACTTTACTTCGGTGTTCGAGTGAATTATGTATGTTGTGAAAGTGACAAACACAACAGTGCGAAAATGTCTTTTTTTGGTTTCAGTCCAGTCCTGCCTCTAAATGTTGCATTCTGGGTAGGTTGAACAACATACTGTATAGAATACAGTATCTGCACACGCCGACAAATTTATCAGATTTGCATATTGTACGCATCAGTTCACCAACTGAGTATGTTCACTTCTCACAATTCGCTTTTGAGTATGAATGTGCATATCTCTGGAATATTTCACTTTTTTACAGTGTGGGACAGGAAATGAGTAGGAGAGAGAGAGATTGGGCAGGGCTGGGAAATGACCCAGATTGAAATTAAACCTTAGTCCCTGTGAGCAACTGCCCAGGACCTGGTGCGGGTGCATTAGTGCAATAGCACCTCTGAAATATTACAATTTAAGGTTTATATTCCTTTAATTCTATATTTGAAGAGATAATTTCAAAGTTCTGATTAATTGTTTGTCATATTTATTCATATATGAGGATTGATTGCTTAATCCATTTAGGCAATGGTCCCGGTAAGCATTCTGACCTAATCTGACCTAAAACCGAATAACTCCTTGATATGAAGAGCATACCTGCTTTAAATGCTCATTGTAGATATCATTCACAGGATGTCTACAGAATTAGCACATGCTCATATATTAGCTAAATGTCTCACTGTCAGTGATTGGCAACCTGGATTAATTGGTTACAGTCCCGTGCCGCATATTCCAAATGGACTTGTAAAACTGGACAGCTAAAACCAGGTCATTTGGAATATGCGGCACTGGATTGTAACTAGAGAATTCAGGTTGCAAATCACTGTTCACTGGATAACATAAATGGCAAGCGACTTCCTCAAGTTATGAGGTAAGTTTGGTTTGCTCAATTGATGTGGGAGTGGCTAGGTAAAACAAAGCCCTGATGTAGTGAACTGTTCTTTGGAAAAAAGACGTAGGCACAAATTAACATTCTGGATCAATTCTTGGAAGGATTCTGATGGTAAACAGTGCTAGTTTCACTTCACTCCCAGGGAAGGTAACATAACAAAAGCTTCCCTCAGAAGTAACATAACAAGGATCCCTGTTCCTCAAGGACTCAAGGTTAAATACAATATCTCTTTTTCCATTGCCCCAGCAAAGCTCTCAGGTAGGACTTCCCATTCAAAAAACAAAGACATATCACATTTTGAAATGGCATGGAAAAAGTAGAAATAGAAGCTGAGAGCGTAAAAGTCCATCCCCACTCAGTGGGCAATGTCACGCTGTTCTCTGAATTCTAGTTACTGTCAATTGATGTCTGACCATGACCACCCACATGATACGCACAAAAGGGACTGGCCTGAGAGCAGTTTCCATGGAGACTTGCCAACTCCCCTCAGTCATTTCCCCAGCAGGTTGCTGTGGCACTGTGTGCCTCCTGTGCCGTGGTGTGTGTGTGTGTGTGTGTGTGTGTGTGTGTGTGCGCGCGCGTGTGTGTGTGTGTGTGTGTGTGTGTGTGTGTGTGTGTGTGTGTGTGTGTGTGTGTGTGTGTGTGTGTGTGTGTGTGTGTGTGTGTGTGTGTGTGTGTGTGTGTGTGTGTGTGTGTGTGTGTGTGTGTGTGTGTTGAGTACATTGTGGTCCCCTCTTAGACAGTGACGAGCACAGAAGCCAGTGTCTCAGTCCCCGGTAATAACACACTGTCTTCAGCAGACAGTAGGCTTCTATTTCTGAGCGCTTGAGTTCTCTCTGGTAGCACCCGGCTGGCTTCATATGAAAGCAAGTCAGTCATCAGAGAGTGCCTGAAGAGTTCCTCCTTGAGTGTTTGGAACCAGCGTGGGGAGAGGGCGGGAGGGGGGTGGGGGAGCCCAAAAAAAGATTGGAGGAGTGACATGAATACTGTATGCTCACTGTATACTTCGCCCGTTAAACACCACCAAGCAATGAGTATGCAGGCACGTAGGCAACAGAAAAAAGAGAGAGCAGCCAGCTTTCTTATTTCGGAAGGCTGGCTGAAAGATGGCAAAAAATAACTGGATTGTCAAACCCCCTCTTTCAACTATCACCAAACAGGTGCTTGGCATCTCTCTGAGCGGCAGTACACGAGAAAGTCGTACGGCGACTGACAACACTCCTCGAGTTGTCTGTTATCGCTCCCAGAGGCTGACTTCCAGAAACACTATCAGGCAGGGACTGTTTTTAAACCCTCCAGGGGGAAAGACCCTGACAGAAAGGAATGGCAGGTATGTGAAGGGAAAGGGGAACGCCGGTGGTGATGGTGATCTGGGGGGGGGCTCCGGTGATCACCATCTCGGCGTCTCTCTTTACCGTGGCTTCCCCTTCCTGGCACGACGTGGAGAAACCTTCCACCCCTCACCCCTCCTCCTCCCCCATCCCATCCATCATCTGTCATCATAGCCCTGTGACGAATTCTGAGCTGCTGTCTACCTGCTGACGATGTGTGGGGCCGCGGCAGATAAACAGCCCGTTTGCGTCTCCCTTCAGTTTACCCTCCCTTTAGAAACACTGTATACAACAACAGGTGGCTCTAATCTGCAAATGTCAGATGCCATTTGGACTGTGTCACCATACTGATATAACGTCCCTCTGAGCCACGTCTAAAAATGTCATCACGAGACAGGATTAGCTATCAATTATCTCAGCTGAGCCGAGGACAGATACAGAAAAAAACACTATGCTGTGCGCCACAATCACTGCATGAGTTGTGTGCAAGTCGTACCAAAGGTTATAATATTTTAGAAGCTGTAGTGCTGAGAATATAAGTCGTACTGATGTGACTGTGTGTGAGTATGAGCCTGAAAACTCCTACTGCACCAGATTCTAAGCTCACTAGCTTACCATCTCAGTCTCAGTCAGACTTTGTGTCTGTCACAAACCATTTAGGCACAATATAAAGTGATACAGAATGCCTGGGAAGAAATATGTTTAGTCATAGAGGACTCCACAGCAGAAAAATGCTTGGTTATGTTGGAGCAATTTCCCATCTGATATTAGATTTAGCATCAATTTGCTTTGATGGAGGCATTTCTGGGCATGAATGAGGTCTCAGGCTACTATTTTGCAAGCATCAGCATACAATTTTATCTTCATATTTAAAATACACACACACACACACACACACACACACACACACACACACACACACACACACACACACACACACACACACACACACACACACACACACACACACACACACACACACACACACACACACACACACACACACACAGTCCTGCTACTGTATAGAGCAGAACAGTATACTGTCCGTACGACCATCTTAAGCCTCAGTGTCACTTGCTAAACTGAAATAAAATTATATTTGTTATCCTGGTTTGAGCCAGGATAAGATTATCCAGGTAAGATAATGGTTGATGGCGCACAGTTTAGAGAAATTACAGGGTCATTTGCAGTCTCTGATTCATCTATTAATATGCAACTCCGGTTGCCCTTGAATAATTTTAGAAGATAAATGAATAGACCTATCAGAACAGACGTTAATAAAATAATGAAAAGCACCGTCTGATCGAGAGAATATCTGAACACAGTTGTTCCATGGCATACTATGGTTTGCCTGGGGCGATACTAGAGTGTAATATGGGGGACATCAGAGAATGGGAAAACTAACATAAGGAGGGAATTAACAAGATGGACCTGTGAGACGCAGACACACAGAAAGAAGAAGAGACGCAAAATTCTCCTGAAAGAATATATGTGAAAAAAGTCAAATACTATACCAGCTCAGTTTCAAAGACAGTTTCAGTTTATCACATGTATTATTTAAGGGCCTCAATCGAACTTAACGGCTTTCGAAAGTAGAGCAGGTTGGTGGAGCTACACATTTTTTCATAGAAAAATTCTGACACAACAAACCTACCCCTAAAGCTTCAAGACTGAGAAAGATAGAGAATAAAAGGGGGGGGGGGAAGATCGAGGGTGAGGGTGAGGTGGAGGGGTGCGGGGAGAGAGCAGGGGACCGAGTGCAGGAGAGACGTTTCTGAGGCAAGATCCTCTGTCACTCAACAACTGAAATTGTCACATTCCTACAAGCAGTGCTAGTGCAGCATAAACTTGGTTGGCCAAGGGGGCTGGCTTGTTCTGTAAGAGCAGAGACCTACGCATATGATCATACCACCCCAAATATGCTCAGACCAGTAACTAATCTGATACTGCTTGTCTTGTGACATTTGTGAAGCCTCTTCTACATAGGTCATGGAGGATGTGCATGGTGGTCTATCCAACATCAAATTGATTCCAATTGATCTAAATGTCAGAGTTTGTCGAATGTCCAAATCGCACACACCAAAAGACATGGGGCAGAGGTATTCACAGTGCAACAGGGGTAGACACACAGACACCACACCCTTGTGTGGAATAGGATGGAGTGCTTAAAAATGATTTTCAATTCATTATCAAAGTGGAATTCACATCATATTAAATGCACTCCGGCTAAGCAATGGCACCTGATAAAATTCTAGGTCCAAATGACATTGAAATAAATAAAAACAATTTCTTTCTGATAGTTTTTTTTACCTGTGCATGTCAATATGAAACAATTCAATTATATATATAAAAAATATATATAATTTTTTTTTGACAAAACACACAAAAAAGGTTCAACAACAAACGCAGTCATCTGTTTTCACATGTGATCATTATATGATTAGGTATTCACATGCTGCTGCACATGACTATGGACGGCATGTCCACCACCACACCACAGCACAAAAGCAGATACATTATGCAGTGTCGAGGTCTGAGGCCCATCCAAATCGTCTGTCCTCTTTCATAATCTTTCAGTGAGCTCACCAGAGAGCTCAACAGAAAAAAAATCGTGGTCAATAGAAAATCGCCCTGGCCTACATTCACCATCTGTGGGCAGAAACAGTAAGCACCCCCACAGGTGTCTTCAAGGCTGCTTATGTATTCTCCCTGCCAGTTTCCAGGAGACACGCTGTCAATCAAGTGGCCATCGAGACGTATACAGGCCAGACTAAAGCGGCGTGGTGGCTTGTTGCTGCCGGCCCGACGCGAGCACAACGGAGTGACCAAAGTTGGATGGAGACCGCAGGAGCCAAGTCGGTGGCTGGTTGCGATGGCGATGCCGTCACGGGTTACAAGAGAAATAGCCTGCGATCGTGATGGCTCTTGTCATGGTGCAATGTGGCAGTTCACATAAGCAATCAACACAAAAATCTTGTGAAGACTGCCGTGAAAAATACATTAAGGCTACCAGCACCGTTCTCTGGCTTCAACTCTGGACCTGTTCTTTACAGTACACTTGGAGAGCTAAAGCAACATTTATACACATTGACAGTCTTCCATGAATTCTTGTATTCTCAACTAAGAGAGTCTGGTAGGGAGAGCCAGAGGAGATCTTGGCTGGACAGGAGAGCCGAGTTATCTACTGCCTATTTTGGCAATGGGAGCTGTTTTTTTCTACTCCTCCCCATGATGACAGGTCATTAACACTTGTCCTATATCTGGCCAGTGACGATGATCAGTCTGTGTTCTTGGACGTCCGAAAATAACGTGTGCCACGGTGCACTATGCCACACAGGGCCGCGATGGCTTCCTAGCGCTAAAATAGACCACCGGGGAGACACTTGGGTGTTAATGAACTCCAACGAAGACGCTTTGGGAAGCACCGACATTCTAAATCAAGTCACAGGATCAGACAGCCAGGGGTTTTCATCTAGGCCAAAAAAGTAAGACAAGTCGCGACACTGAGTCAGATCCATGTTTGGAGGGTCAGAAGCATAATCAGCTTTTGTCCAAAGGTTTTGCATGTGGTCACTATAATTCTGAACTCCAATTCACCATAATTTTGTTGAAATATGCTCTGAGACCACTTCAGGAACAAAGGGACAGAAATCAAAGTAAAGCATAATGATGATTTCTTGAAGAACAGTGCTCTTCTCAAATGATTGCTGCTGATTAACAGATTCACAATATTCACAAAATATCTGTGCTCTGTAAGAATAAAATAGTTAAATAACAAACAATGGAATGGGATCAAGGTGAAAACACAGACCAGTTTTTCAAAAAATGAGGCTGCACCTGGTATAAAGTGTTTTTTATTGCATATGTGCCTCTTTTTCTTGAAAAACTGAGCTGGGCCTCGTTTCCCGATAACGATGGTTCTTAGCCTTACGTGTGTCATTAACCAGTGATCCTACGAATGTTCTTAGATTTCCTACGACTGTTTCCCAAAGACACTCGTACATGAACGCGCGTGCACAGCCTCTAAGATCATTCGTAGCGTCGCTCTTAAGGATCGCTGTCCACATATGTGGTGCTGAAGTGTCCTCGGAGTGAACTGCGCCGTCATGCTGCTAAACCATTTACAAAATGTAAGGCGTGTGTCAGTATCAAAAGTTCTATAAGGGTAGGACTACATTTGTAGCAGTTTGCAACTATCGCCAGGAGTTATTGCTGGCAAATGAAATAAAATGCACACACACAAGGAAATCATGCAAAACCATGAGATACGCTGTTAAACCAGACAAAGCGCGTGCAGTTGGCTACCGTGCTTAATATTTAAGAAGACAAGTAGGCCTAGGAGTTCCAAATTGGGATGCGCATTTGGGGAGCGGCGCGCAAAGTACCGCGCACTCAAGGCTTTAACAACTGTGAGATCAAGGAAGGGGAACTCGCACACCTTGTAAGCCGATGCAATAATGTCCTTTTATTGCATGTTTCGAAAAAATAAAAAAGTGCTACCCAAGTGAACAGTGCAAACGTTTCGGTCCCATTCAGACCATCCTCAGTGCAAACATGGTCTGAATGGGACCGAAACGTTTGCACTGTTCACTTGGGTAGCACTTTTTTATTTTTTCGAAACATGCAATAAAAGGACATTATTGCATCGGCTTACAAGGTGTGCGAGTTCCCCTTCCTTGATCCTATAGTTAACCTGTTGGAACCTACGCACCCACCCGGCATCAAGAGAAAAGGCGCGGTACCTCCCTTTGAAAGAACATTTAACAATTGTGAGGAACATTTTGCACGGCAGTCTGCTGTTATTAAAACAAAAAATCTACACGAATCCCCATCGCTGCCTTTTTATGTCATAGTTTACCCTTAGCCTACAACTTTCGTGTCTTTTCTGCGTCGCCTTCCCTTTCTTAGGGTATTTGAAAATGAAAGAGGGCGCAACGACTCGCTGACCGATTTTCTTTTTTTAATGTTTCGGTAGTGGCCTTCCGACATCACCACTCTTGTCTCTGGTCGCCGAAGCCCCCTATTTATTTTGCGTGTGGATGCCTTGGTCTTGTTCACGAAGCACCCACACAAATTATGACTGATCACAGTTTAATAATGCCCTGACTTATCAAACACAGCTGAACTATTTTACTGCCTGTAAAATATTTTCCAAACACATCGCTTTTATTTTATACACTTACACAATTAATGTTACCTTCTTATTCTCGTTACAGTGTCAACTGTGGTGCCATGATATTTACACTCCCGTCTTAAAACATCAACTTGAAGCGCAAGTTTCCTCTTTTCCTGTGGGTGTCTCCACTGTGCCATGCCACTCGCGTGTTAAAACAGCAATCTTATGCGCAAGTTTCTTCTTTTCCCTTCATATCCTGTGGGTGTCTCCACTGTGCCATGCCGTTACGATCAATCTTAGCGCGTTAAGACTACTCCAAAACACTCGTGGATTTCTCTTAGAGTTACGTGTCAACCTGCGATGGTTCTTTGCTAAGTTGGCTTTGGGAAACGCTCCGTGAGCTCTACGATGGTGTTACGTGTGAACTTAAGTAGCACGTAGCGTTAAGTAGTATTTAAGGCCCTTTCGGAAACGAGGCCCTGAACATTTGAGACAGCACCCTCACAGTAGAAGAATTTAACTGCTCCAAGCTAAAAAAAAAAATAAAAATAAAAAAACAGGAAAAGGGAGAGCAGCCTGCATACCTGCATATCGAAAAGGCCTGAAAGAAGGGAGTACTATTTCAGAGGACAGACTATCTGGTCGTAGTCTTTCTTCACATATGAGTAGAGAATGAGCACTAGAGTGCATGGAGGACAGGGTCGGATTAACGCACAGGCTAGATATGGATACAGCCTAGGGCCACCCACCTGACAGGGCCCCACCCTGACTAGCCAAAAAGAAAAGCCATTTGTCGTGTTGAGCACAGTTGGTAGACATGTTATCCTTTATTCCTAGCTCGTAATTATGACACTGTTTATGTCAATTTGACATGAAATTTGTCTTCCAGTGGGCCCACAGAAACCTGCAGTTTAGAGGCCCCATGCCATCTTAATCCGGCCCTGCTGGAGGACATTATTAACTTCACGCAGCACCTCTGTGTGCGCATGGGTAAAGAAAATACATTGGAAAGGAAAATAAACATTTGTTTCTACATTTTTTGCTGAGAAGTTGTTTTTCAACTATTGAGGGGCAGATACCATGGCCATTAGTTGAACAAACGTGAATGGCTAATCAGTATACCAAAGTTACATTGTGGCACGGAATGTACTATATGTATTATTTGAATGCTTTGCTTACAAGCAAACAGGCAGACACACATAATCAGTCTTCTAGAAATCCATATGCCAGCAAACCCATCATCCCTTCTTAGCTTTTATGGCTCACTCTCATCTCCATCTGACCCGCCATCAGGGAAGAAACTGAAGCCCTAGCTGCAATTACAGAGCAAGGCCACGCTCAGAGGGTCTGGCAGAGACGAGAGAGAGAGAGAGAGAGAGAGAGAGAGAGAGAGAGAGAGAGAGAGAGAGAGAGAGAGAGAGAGAGAGAGAGAGAGAGAGAGAGAGAACGAACTTGGGGTGTCTTCATGCTCGGCTGCTCTGCTGATTTCAAGCACAGGGGGCACTGGGGAACATTCAAATGGCCAAATATAAACAACCTCCTGGAGACCAAACAAGTATTTTCGAGGATGGGTGCTCTAACCGTATTCTCTCGTTGCCCCTTGTCAAATGCACTAAGGAAAACGAAAAGAAAAAGAAAATAATGTAAGGGTTATAATCAAAATCTTTTTTTTGTATTATGACACCATATTATCAGCATGGCTGTTTTGTGGAATTGGTATCCTGACAGACCGGATTGACTGTCAGTTCTCAAGGGTAGCTGAAATCAATTACTGTGGTTGGCTTTAACTTTTTTCCAACATGTACGAGCCCTCTTAATCATTAGGAAATACCGTATTGTGTGAATACTGATGTCAAAGGTTAGCTGAATAGAGCACATTGTTCACTCCAAGCTCAAGCACCTCAAGCAAACAGAGTCAAGACACATTGTCGAGGAAGCCAGGAACTTGCTACTTTAAAGTCCTATTGAATACTGGCCTGTAATACTTGGCCATGTTATATTGCTAATGGGCTCTTGGCCAGCGTGTGACAAAGGGTAGCTTGTAAAAGAAAGCACTTTGTCACTTTAGCTGAGGGATTCTCTGTTTCTTAGAAACTCAACACCCACCCATAACCATAAGAAAAGCAGAGGCAGAAGATAGAGACTGAGAGATAGACAGGCAGGTGCACAGACAGGCAGACGTGTGTGTGTGGAGGGGGGATCGTAATGAAAATGAATTCAGCAGTGTTTTTCTTACTCATTTGTTGTAATCGGTAAAACAAAAATTAAGGTTGGGATTTGTTTTGGTCTGGGCACAGTTAATTATTATTTAGTTAGATATGAATGGCCGTCGTCAATGGATGATGGTCCCCAACAAAAACAAGCTTGTGTGTGTGTGTGTGTGTGTGTGTGTGTGTGTGTGTGTGTGTGTGTGTGTGTGTGTGTGTGTGTGTGTGTGTGTGTGTGTGTGTGTGTGTGTGTGTGTGTGTGTGTGCCTGTGTGCCTGTGTGTGTGTGCGTGGCAGCTGCTGTAGATATCCATTAAGTGAGTGTTGACAGTGAACTCTGCTGATTATAATGAGCATAAATTGCTCTCTGTATTTTGGCTCCTTTACAGGGCGGCGTCTCATCTTGCAGTCAGGTCACAGACATCATTTCACAAGGAGCAACCAGAAGAGGCTCTTCACAATTAACCAGGCCTTCACGGGGACAAATTAAGCCATATAACAGCGTGAAAACATTTCATCTCTCTTTGCCACGAGTGCTCTCTTTAAGTATTAATACGGCAAGAGGAATCGCAAGCTGGGGACGGGCGGGGGGGTTGCTCCCGGACTGTATAGTTTTTCTTCCTCAATCAGCATAATTAGTAAAACAAAAAATAAGCGCCGACTGAGGGTGGGCCCCGAAGGTACGCATAACCAGCAGAAAATCATTGGTGTGTCTAGCGGCTACTCGCTGCCAAGCAGCATGGAGTCTTGCCTGCAGACTGCTTGGACGGTATCATGAGCAAAACATCCCTGACAAAATGTCAGTGTTTATCCATTTGACCTTCCACCATATCTTTTTCTCACTTTGCATGTGTGTCACACACACGTTCTCACACACACACACACACTTGCACACGCACGCACGCACGCACGCACACACACGCGCAGGCACGCACACACACACACTCACACAAACACACACACGCACGCACACACCCGTGCTAAAAAATATGCACGCACGCATGCAGGCGCACACACACACACACACACACACACACACACACACACACACACACACACACACACACACACACACACACACACACACACACACACACACACACACACACACGCTAACATGCATGTCAGTGCTCAGGGCTTACTCAAGTAATCTGCTCCGTATAGACCCATCCCCTTCAGGGTCCGAGGAGCTTAGGATGGTAGAGGATAGAGCTCTCCCAGAGGTAGGTGCTGAGGTTGAATCAAACCGTGCTTGCCATGTTAATAACAGTAAAAAACACATAAAAAAACTGTTTTTTTCCATGAAAGGAGACCCAAACATATGGCAAGGCACTTTATTAAAACCTCTACCACTTTGTCATAATCTCCCACCATGTTGTCGTGACAGCACATTAAGTTAACACAAAAGGGAGGGGCCGAAATGTCAAGCTCAGCATTTTCTGCAGCACTGTGCAGGACCAGCAAATGTCTCACACTTGCCATTGCTTTTTTTTCTGTGGACCACAGCCCCCCATGGCTATGGCGTAAGCATTTGTTGTGATCACTAATGAGCTGCCTGCCAGCCCCCATGTAAATGAACGCTTTAAACCCTAATTAACGACCAACCATGGATAAGCTGGATATTTTAATGTTGTGTATATATTTCTATAAATCAGCAATGCACTGGTGTGTTTTTTGGAATGTTTTAATATACTTCAATAATTAATCAAGATATTCCTCTTTCTGTCTAGTCCTGCGTCTTAATATGATCCATCCAAAACAAAGGACCACCACATGCAGATGCCTTGTATACGCGAAAGGACTTAATGGTACAGGTCGGATGCTGTAGAAAACATAGAACTCAGCTCTTTTCTCTGTCTTACCGAGATTTATTTGGGAGATTACAAGGGGTGGAGAGGACCCTGAATTTCCCATCAGAGACACGGACCTAAACCTCAGTGCGAATGTCTTAATTAAAATGTAATGTGTTGTCAGCTAAAAGAGAGGAGGGGAAGTGGCTGATTCGGGGTGGGGGGTGGGTGCCAGGATGGAGGGGGCGGCCGACTAAATCTCAGGTGAGATCATTAAGGCGCTACGCTCCGCACACTCCGCTGCCCCGATGATGGAGAAGTGCTTCAGCGCCAATCTGGCCTGTAATCGCTCCAATTTGTTAACTAAATGAATCATGTCCCCACTCCACTCCCCGGAGACGCGTTTGGATTTTTTTTTTCCTTCTGAAATCTGAATCAATGACAGCGCCACAGCCGTCTGTCGCTTGCCTTCGCTGCGTATCAATAAAGCTGAGAGCGGAGGAGTCGGGCCATGTTGGCGAGTCATTCTGGCGATCATTAAACTAATCATTGGGTGATGGCCATGGAAAAAAGGAGAGAGAGAGAGAGAGAGAGAGAGAGAGAGAGAGAGAGAGAGAGAGAGAGAGAGAGAGAGAGAGAGAGAGAGAGAGAGAGAGAGAGAGAGGTGAGGGTAAATAGAGTATATGTGAAAATACAGAAGATCATTCTAAAGGAAAAAGTAGAGGACATGTTGGGACAGCGTTGGTTTAGTACAGAAAGAATAAAATTAAAAAGCTAGAAATAGCTTCAAATGGGGCCCTCACTGTGTACAAAGAGAAGAAACATGTAATTAGTTTTCGGGTGAACTCAAACTGGCAGATCCTGATAAAAGAATGAAAGAATGAATGAAGACTGAATCGGAAACTGAATAGGAAAATAAAGTCTGTTATAACAGGGAAGGTTAGATACAATATGCTAGCATACTTTTTAGACTACTTTTTAGGGCTATAACAATACACTCAATTCATAATTCGGTTCGTATCACGATTTCTGACCTATATGGTTCGATACACCCCACGATTTTTGAAATGATCTTTTTGATGATCGTTGGTAGGTAGTATAGGGTACAAGAGGCTACTATTTGCTCATTTAAAAATAATGATGATGTTGTTTTGAAGCTTGGAAGCACTATCTCATCATATCATGTTGTTGCTTTCTGGACTGAATGGTAACAGAATTTTGAAAGTTCGTGTCACGATACTGCCTCCTTGCATCAGGATTCAGTATCGTGACTCTACTTATCGCGATTTCTCGGTTCAATACAATATCGTTAAAGCCCTACTGCTTTTTGTACTATTTTTTAGTAATGATGGACTCACTCAGTGAGTATGTAAATCACCCAGACGGATTGAATATGATTATGATTATGATTACTGATTATGCCATTCAGTTCAATCAGATATCCTTTTAAATAATGAAGCTGTGAAACGGCAGCCCTTTCACCCTTGTCAGATAAATACAGTGGGGTCAAAGGTGAAACGTCAAACAAAGATCAATAGTTGAACTCTCATACAAGCTAAAGTCAAACCTAAAGCTTATGCCAAAACCTGGTTTAGCACTGCAAATAAGGAAAAAGACAACACAAAAGATCTAGCTTAGCTTGAACATGCTCTCTAGAAACTGTAGAAACTATCCTTTGCTCATACTTCTGCTTTACTTGCGTTGTTCCCGTGCCCTTCAGGTGAAAGAAAGACCGTCCTTGTACACTATAAGGCTTCAAAGCATGTCTATGTTTGTTTACATTGCCTCCAAAAACACTTTCTGAGTCATATTTGCACAATACAAAGTTTAGGGGGTTCTGGCCAGCATGGGTGCATTTTAATTGAAGGCTTTTCTCGGAGACGGGCACCCTGCATCTCGCTAAGGAACAGTAGGTGTTGTTTGCATGCAGGTCAGCAGGGACAACAGCAGGTGGAGGCTGTGAGCTCGCAATGTTCTGCATACCAGAACGTCTCGAAAAAGTCTTGGCAAACAGCTCTATAGTCACTCTGGTGTGCAAACACAGGCTACCGCAGCTTCATCAAATGCCATGGGCGCATCTCCCAATTTAAATTGGATGAGGTGATAACAGACTGACTGACTGACAGATGCAGGATGGGAGAGGTTGAGCTGGCCCGACAGTTCGCTGGGTATTTTCGGCGTGCCTCTTAATATAATAGGGTACGGTATGCTTTGTGCTTGCGTAAACATTTCTAATTTCCGGTCTAAAGCAAAGGTCTTAATTTTGCCGCTCGTCGCAGCTGTGCCATTGGGCATGACAGTCAGGTCCAAAATGGTGGCCTCGAGGTGTTCAATAAATCCATGCATCAATGGCCTTTGGCTAATTAGGCCAATTACAATCAGCTCCCATTTTTCTCCCGTGTCGTGTGTGCATAATGGATTTGTTGTGTTCCGTCTCTCCATCCCTTTCTACCTCACACATGCATGTCAATCCGCCATCATTTTATCTTCCCTCTCTCCATTTCTCTCTCTCACACACACACACACAAACACAAATCCACACGCAAATCTATTTTAGCCGGCTTGTTTCTCTTAACACATATATGATGTTGTGGGAGTCACCGCGCTGTCATATAAAAGACAAAATAGCCTTTTATATCTAATCACTTCAATTACATCAAATGATCCCATAATGAATGAACAAACAATATGGTTATGAAAGTGTCTTTAAGAAAATTGCACAAAAAAACCCACTTTAATTGAGCTTTTAAGCATTAACAAACAAGCGTTGTCAGATTCAGCAACAGTCTTTTTTTGTACCATAAAACTATGAATTTCTTAAAATGAGTCCCACACTCCCACACAGATTATGACAGCACAGCAGTGAATGAAAACATTTCCTTGACATCAATTAGCTGAATTTCAAGCTGAATATTCTTCTCTTGGGGCTAATCAAGCAGTGGGTAAGGGCCAACAAATGTTCTGAATGTGACGGAGGTCATCTTGCACCTGTTCACCCCCCTCGGGGATCGAACGTGCGACCTCGTCAACTACAACGGTTCGGCAATGGGAGACACAGTACGATACCGCTGGGCCAAGAGACTAGTCTCTCGGCCCAACGGCACGAGACTGTATGAGGCTATCGGAGGGAGGTTTACCAACGTTCCACGCCAACTCTGTGCTAGTTAGCCTCCGTTACATGAACAGCAGCGGAAATAAAATATGACACTGTAGGACACTGAGACAAAGACTTTTCTCCTGTTATTGTCAGAGCCAAGACAGAAATAACTTGATTAAAACCGATATCATTTAATTTCATTTGTTTTAAAGTAAAGCAACATATGTAACCACAAAATTAATGAACACACATACAGACACAAAAATATGCAGGCACGCATGCATGCACGCACACACGCCGCACGCAGGGGCGCCGCTAACAAATGTTGGGCCCCATGAAAGATTCAAATTTTGGGCCCCCAAAATGACAAATTATGTTATTAGCATCCTTCCAGGGGCCCTCTCAGTGCTGTCGGGCCCTTAGAATCTGTAACACCTTTCCCCCCCTCGCGGCCCCCATGGCCGCACGCACGCATGTACTGTAGGCACGAACTCTCTCTAACCCCCAACACACACACACACACACACACACACACACACACACACACACACACACACACACACACACACACACACACACACACACAAGCACACACACACACACACACACACACACACACACACACTCACTCACTCACTCACTCACTCACTCACTCACTCACTCTCACACGCATGCACGCACACACACACACACACACACACACACACACACACACACACACACACACACACACACACACACACACACACACACACACACACACACACACACACACACACACACACACACACACACACACACACACATGCATGCACACACTCACACCTTTGTGTCTATTTATTCCATTCTGTCTGTCTATTCCTCTCTGTCTCTCAGCACTTATTTCTGCTCATTATAAATCAAATGGCCTGTACAGGGTCATTAGGCAACACGCTGTGCACTTAATGCAAACAAACACTTTGAATAACAAACATTTCTGCATTCGTGCACACGTAAGCAATGTCATTTTATAATGCTTAATTATCCAGAACAGAAAAATACCAAAAGGACCTTGATGGCTATGATCAGATAGCCTTTAAAAAAGTGTCCAAACAGACATACAGAATTGAGACAGTGGGGAGATGGCTTGCAAGGGACAGGTGAGAGCTTCAACAGGCCCCTTCATTTTGATAACCGTTCTAAGTTGAGAATTGATCTAAAGCCTACAGTTGACAGGAGGCACAAGACCAACATTTAAATTGTTGATAGTGTTTACCTTAGTGTAGGCCTAACATAAAATGACATTACACAGTGAACAAGTTCATACAAAAGGTAGGCCTACATAAAAAGGACACATATTATAGCCACCCACGGTCTAATCCAGCGGTTCCCATGGGGGGAGTCAAGGTATTTCAGATCGGGTGGCAGAGGGAAGAGGATGTCTTCATAAAACCCGCCATAGACATGTATGCTGCTTGTACATGTCAATGATAAAACCACAAAAACAACAGTATTAATTTGTATGTTTAGTAAGTGTATTTTCTTTTCATGTGGTTAGCAATAATGTTTGCCGTTTGGAAAATGACAGGGGGAGGGGGGTCATGAAAATATTCTTACTGTATGACCAGAAGGGGGTCCCAGTAGATAAAGTTTGGGAACCACTGGCCTAATCCAAATTAGTGCCAAAACTACTTCACACACTGTCCCGTGCTCCCAATTCTTGCGCTAGGTGACTGGGATAATTAAATGTCAACAAATTTCTTCTAAAAATCTAAATTTATATACAGTATATCTACAATGTGTGAACATCATGAATATTTCATCCAGAGTCACTATTACAGTGTACTTGGCTGTTTTATTTATTCAAAAAAATATATATAATTAAAACAAAAAACAATTACAGAGACGGCAGCGACGGCAGCAAATTCCGCTTTTTGCTCCAAGCGGAGAACAGGGGCGAACAGGACTTTTTTCTCTTCATTCCGTCCCCAGTGCCCGGAGGAAAGGTTAGCAACTGAGAGCCTCAGAACTCAAATACCAGCAGCTCTTCAAAGGCCTTCCATCTTTGCTCTGATAAGGTTTAGAGGTGAATATCAGGCCAGTTCCTAAACTTTTAGAAGATTGAAACTGGGGAGGGGGAGTAGAGAGATACAGCATCTGGACAATTTTCCTCATCACTGCACCTTCTACTTTGATGATTTAGTCAGGCACACAGTGGTCTTCTAGGAAAGTGAACATTTGCTTACGTTTACTCCTCTGCCTGGTTATCTGTGCGGAAAGACTCGTGGCTGACTGTGGTGAGTTAACCATAGGGCCTACTAACTTGCTTACTAACAGTAGTTAGTATTAAGTTACTAAGATCATCATCATCATCAGCAACAACTTTTATTTCAGACTCAAGGTCCAATTTCAAGAGACACACAAAAGACACATACCCATGTAATAAAAAAGAAAGGCAAGTAAAAACAGATGGATAGCACATTACATAGACAGACCGAGACACACTTCTGAAAGGCACTTGTACCACTGTTTCCACATGAATGACGGGTAACGCACAGCATTAAGAGCAGGTTTGGACAGCAGCATAATAATGTGGTTATATGGACCATCAAATCTGCAGATACATACATTAAGTTTCTCAATAACGCATGGAATGTAGACCCTTTCAACACAAAACGCAATCCATCATCATAAGTAACTTGAAGTTTCTGCAGGCTACCCTTTTTACACTTCACCCACACGGGTAGCATACAGGGGTGCAATGTCCCTTAAACAGGCTAAGTCTACCAGAACAAGAGCTGATAGGCTAACAATGCCGGCTCAATGTGTTTGACTGTCAATCAAAATAATTCTAAAACAATTGCTCTACTGCCTTGTTCCGCCCAGAAATGGTCTCATGTCCCGCCCCAGCTGTTGCTTCAGATACGAATTGAATGTGCGGTGTCCCCTTTATTCAGGTCAGTGGTTAGAACTCAAAAGAACGCTCCAGGGCCAGTTAAGAATGTTCAGTATTACCTCCTGGGAGATGCTGTATTAAACAATAGTTATTGTAAGGCCTGTAGGCTAGAGTTCAATGTTTCTGGTTTTCTCTTTGTTTCAAGGAAAACACCAAACTTGCTGGTTTTCATTTTTGTTCCATTCAATGACCAAAAGCAGGATGGACATTCAGGCCAGGGGTGAGTGGGGCCAGTACAGCTTCCCCATTCGGCCTGTGTCTGCCTCCTGTCAGTCACTGTTTTATTAGTCAGGCAGCGAATAACTCGCAGATAAGTGCCATGGCTATAAACGCATGACAGATGGCAAAATGGAGTATCTTGCTTTTAATGCCAGACGCCTAATTGAACATATCGGTGCACTTGGACTAGGTCAGGCAGGTGCGTGGCAGAGCCAATCTCGATTCAATTTAGCTGGCTTAACAGGATGAAATGCAAGTCACCATAGTAACAGATTACATTAATCAGGCAGCCGCATCAATGTGAATTCCTAAAACCTAATCTTCACTAAAAAAATACATCCATTTCAAGACACCAAAACACAATCCAAAAACACCTCTGTGCATTCTCATAGAACTTGTGTCATAGATAATTTATCGAATCCAACCCCTCCATTCGTTCTCATGCAGCCAGGGCAGAAGGCTACATACACTGGAGATAAATGCTGTGTGAACTGTCTAGGCTATTGAATGCTGTGTTAGCCCTGAAATAATATCATTTGAGAGGTGATTATAATGCGTTCACCAACTCTCACTCTAACCCCCCGCAGCCAGAGCAGTTTAACCCGGAGCGCAATCCTTGTGGAGGAAAAAGGAGGAGGTTGAGGACGGAAGAGGGGAAAGAAACAAAAGGGTGGGGGTGGTTAACACACTTTCATCCATACCCCTCTCTCTCCCCCGGGCTATTTTTCTCCTCCGGCAATTACGCAGCCACATTAGGACTAATACTGGCACATGGGACATTAAAAAATACGCTCAATCACTCTTGCATGTGCATGCACACAAATGCATCAGGCTGATTCAGAGTGATGTTTTATGCAATGCACAGTCACATTTCGTAGTCTTGGTATCAGTGAGAGGAACTGGTGGTACGTTTGAAAGGTCAGAGAAACTATGGAAGAAGAACTGAGATGAAAGTTTGTTTTTGTTCTTCAAACTTTTTTGTCTACTTTTTCCCCTCAACTCAAGTCACTTCAAATTGTATAACTGGGTCCCCATCCAACTTGTTTGCATATCTTAAGTACATTTTTGACAACTTAGAGAAATTAGAAATTAGAAATTAGCTTGTGTATACATTTGTCTTTACTTTGTCATGTGAACTAGAAAGAAGAATTGTGAATGGCTGTGGTTGTCAAGAAAACTTAAAAGGAAACAATGTTTCAGCGAATTTGATGCCTGCTCAAATACACCTATTTCCATATGTCAGTCAGGCAGCAATTCCTCTCATCTGTAGCAAGATGTTTTCCCTTCAGGAGTATCCTACGTGAATTTCAATCATTTCCATGCAGAGTTTCATATTGAAAACCCACCAATAGTTACATTTACATTGAAACAGTGATGGAAATCCAAGAGAATGTGTGAACAGTTTTTACTTCCACTGAATTATCAATGAGACCTATTACGGCTGTAAGTGAAAAGAACAGGAAAAAAACAACCTTTCCACAAAAGACTTTAAAGCTTTGCAACAGTGCAACACCACAAATCCATTTAACTAGGATGGCTACCCCCATGAATTCAAAATGTGTATTTTGGGTTAGATATATGTTTTACTTAATAGGGTGTATTATTGTTCATCATCATTGCAATTTGCTTTCACATTGGAAATCAATAGCACTTACCCCAGAGGCAAAGCCACAGAGCAGAGGCATATTTGTCTAAATGTGAATTGTACCTCTCTCTCTCTCTTCAAACACTCGCCCTGCTGAACAGGCAAAGTAATCATGCATTCAGTACTGCAAGCACAAATCTACAAAGGCAAAGACCAGTGATTTTTTTTTATGTAAGTCTTTGTTAAAGAAGGGCCAATCTCAAAGGGGAAGGCTGAAGAAAAGGCCTGTGGGGGTAAATACATGAATGAGCTCTAATTAGTCCATAGTCAAGACAAAGTCAAAATCATTAACCCCACAGTGTGAAGATCATGTATTGCCAAGGGGTTTTGATTGGCCATCCTTTCATATCAACAATTAAAAAGGAGAATTCAGTTTGGCCGACATAGTCAAAGTTGTGCTTTCAGAACAGTGGAACTAAAGAGTCAAAACGAACGTATACCGTACAGCCAATTCCAGCACCTGTGTTGTTAGGCCATACAGTATAGATATACCTTGGCAGCAGCACAGAGCCAAGCTGAACAGGAATCTGACCCATTAAACATTTGGCAGCACTAAAGTATATCCAGCCTCTAGGTCAAAGCAGGCGCAAGATTAATTGCCACTATCAACATCATTTATTCATTACCGGCATGTGTGCGACTGTGGTCCTGCTTGTCACATTTTATTTTGAAAATGACTGATTGATCCATATGAAAGCCATAACAAATGATATGGCCGAACATTACAGCTAATAAATTTACCATTTACACCACTCTTAAACCTAATGCCCAAGCTTAAGTTTTTTTTCCGAGGCTCTTGGCTCTTAAATAATGTCAATTTCAAATGCATTTAGCACACACCACAGCCCTACAGCATTTTTTTCTGCAAATGCTCTGATTCTTCTGAAAGCCCATATTGACACAACGAACACAGAGCGATGGAAAGGTGTAGAGTGAAAAGTTATCCATAGTTCCTAGCATGTGGCTCAGCTAATACTACATCAAATGAAACAATGGAGTACTAATAGAAATAGGAGGGCTGGTATATTACAATCAGCCCAAGTTGACTAGTTACTGTCCAAGTAGGGAATGATGTGACCATTAGTTTTGTTGATTCCTGGAACAAAAGCAGCTTTGATGAATCTTACTGTAAGTATGACAAAGCCCACCCACAACATGGTTTCTGCATACAAAGTTAGGACACTCTGATAAATGTTGTTTCACTAGGCCTATACCGTATCCTCCCAAGAGGGATATGTGAAACATTATGTGATGTTTGCCTGTGTTACAAGTAATAGTCTATTCATGTCTATTTTTTTCTTCATGCAGGTGTCATATTGCAGCACAATTTCCCCACCAGCCAATGGTTGAAATTTCACAACGTTTGGCAGGTGTCCAAAAATGTGGACTAGTCATAGATCATCAAGTATAGTGAAGATGGAGCTTTCAGAAGATGATGTTGGCTGGTGAAATGCTTGAATATTATTCACTCTGTGACACCATATGACCCAAATGAGTCACACTAACTTATCATGATGTTTCTAAACTTTATTATACTGTCATGATGTAAATTAAAACGTGTCTAAGTTATTCACAAGTATTCATTTGACTCAATGCAAAAATGTATAAAAAAAATATTTTTAAAAATTATGGGATATCAGTGAATAATGAAAAATGGCTGTACAATGAAACACAATAGGTCCTCAAAAGACTCACTTACTGTATAGTGTGTGCTATATTACATGAATGTGTTTAAGTTAAGGCTTAAAAGACAAGGGCAATGTCTCGTCTTTCCTCTGTGTCCCCACAGTGAAGCTGTAAGAGAGACCAGCAGGAATGAATAGGCGATTTGCTTAGGGCTTGTCAACAGCGTCTTTCTACACCGAGCAGAAGTGAACTGTAGACTTTCAAGGACACAGCTCCATCGTCAATGCGTCACATCGGCAAAAATGTGCCATATCGTGTGATCCATAGGCGCATGTGTGTGGATATCAAACAGCAAGCATGGACAACAAAACCCTTTTGCTGATGAAGGCCACGCGGACCAGTACTCTGTCATTAGTAGTCCGCGCGGATGGCTGCCCAAGGACAACGGGATGGAAGCATGCATTACGTTTCAGTCAGGAGAGGAAGGCGTCCATTCCAAATTGTGTTTGTGACACTCTTGCACTTTCATATTGAAAATGTCATAAATAAAACAAAGTGCAACAAGACAAAATATTCAATACCCTTCCGCGCACACCTCCAGGTGCAGGCACGTGCACAGCATAGTTGCCCACGGTGCCCGAGCAACTGCCCTTTTGCCCACATTGGCTGATATTGCCCTTCCAAGGGAGGGGAAAATAATATGGCAATTATAATTTCATATTTCAATATCATTTGATTTCTTCATAATTCATAATTTTGATTGAAGTTTTCAACAATAAAGACTTAAGTTAGTCATACAAATTCATCAGACCCGCCGAGAATGGACACGAGCGATGTGAGGTAGGCCTACGCAACAACTCCGGTGGGGAGGGAGAAGGCACGCGACAGGCGCTTGAGCGCCTATAAGAGACACGAAAGATTTTGAAGATGCCTGGGAGTCGGCTAGAGCCCTACACACAGTCTACATAATAGGCCTAGGGTACAAAATATGCTCACAATCAACCTCTCTAATACAATGTTGAGTTGAGAACTTTTAGTTATCATAAATCTGACAGCCAGCCAGCGCCACGTTTAGGTAGCAAAAAACCCCGACAGCCAGCTGTAGATATGCCTCGGAAAAATAGGCTAAGATTCCATGTTTCATCTGATTTGCTTTGCCATTCGTATTTTTGATTGAAGCTTCCTAAACTAAGTTTTCAAATTCAGATTCACCTGCACCTCGAGAGATTGAGTTGAGGGGCAGCATGCGCGTTGCGGGGGGCACGCGCAGCTCTACATGGGAGGGAGGGGGGAGCAAGCATGCATGCGACCAGGGCAGAGACGCAAAATATGTTGAAGATGTCCAGGGAGTAGAGCGACTGCCCTGACGGCCTGAGGTGAGCTTGAAACATAGCAGACTACACAGTATTAAACTACATGATCACAATTAATGTCTCTTAAAGCCGATGTCGAGTTTAGGACGTTTAGTGATCCTAAATAATCTGACAGCCGGCGTGCCACGTTCAGATATTAGGGGGAAACGACAGCCAGCTAGCTTGCAGTCAACGTTTTACATGGCTCAGGTTGTTTTGTGGAAGGCTAACCCAACTAAGAAACATGCAGATGACATGTCGTTTTATCAAGCAAGAGAGAACTTAAGGGGGTAGGCTAGCTAAAGGAAGCACATCTCTGCAGAGTTGGCTGCGAAAAAATGAACAGGTGCAGGTGAGGCAGAGAATCTTTTTCAGGATTGTAGAGGTTTGATCTTGGTGAGACCGCTAGGAAAGTGCTTTTTCTTACGGTGATATATTCTCCGACCCAAAGATAGGCTAGCCTACTGTTTCCACTGTCAATGTCCATGTAATTGAAATAAATCACTCCACATGATAACTGACGTTTACTGTTCTTCTCAAGACACTTAGGCCTACAAAATGTGCATGAACTAACTAAAATATCTGTAATGAAAATAAAAGGTTATAAAGTCTGCGAGAAGCTCGGAGCTGCAGAGCAACAGATAAGAACTGGTTGCTCCCACGCCACGGTTCTTTGCGATCTGAAATGAAAGCCGGCTCGTCAATTCTTAAAGCGACAGTACACATTTTTAATATTGGCTACAAAAGATCCAACAAATGACCTAAACCTGTGAATTCTTATTGTTTTAGCTTTCCTATATAATATTCATCATTTTAATCATGGAATATGCCTATTAATGAAATTTCAAATTAAAATTAAATGATCTTTTTAACCATTTTTAAGCTATTTCTATTTATTATAACTTAAAGTATACTTTGGCTGCTACAAGGATTATAAAGATGACAGTGGGTTAATTGATTAAGTATCCTCATATTTAGCCTATTCATTTACTCATCATTTCATTTCATTTAAGATGAGGATGACTCAGAGCCACAGACCTCTGCACATAGGGCAGGTAGGCATTAGACTGATCATCTCTGTGACTGATACAAGTTTAAAAACTATCAAGGCTTTTTCTCATAATTTCATTTAATTTAGGGGCAGTCACATACCACACATGAGGAAATGTGGATCAGGAGACATTTAGGGCAGGTGGGCATAAGGCTGATCATCTCTGATATGATTAATAGGTAGGCCTACATGTTTAAAAACTAGCATGTTATATTATATGGTACGCATATTCAAGATACTGTACAATAAAATAATAGCCTATTAATAATTATGACAATAATATACTACTTCTACTACTACTACTAAAAATAATAATACCCATGGTGAAGTTTCCTAAAAATTCTGAAGGCCGTTCATTGTTGATGTTTTTTTTTTTTTTTGGGGGGGGGGGGGGGGGGTGGGGGGGGGGGGGGGGGGGGGGGGGGGGGGGGGGGAGGGGATTTGCCCTTTCTTCAGGTTAGAGCAACTGCCCTTTGAGATTCCTGTGCACGTCCCTGTCCAGGTGCGAGGTTGACTATGAGATGAGCAGAGGAGCCGTGAAGGAGAGTAAAGAGGGAAAGAAGGAGAAGTGAAGAGAAGAGAAGAGAAGAGAAGAGAAGAGAAGAGAAGAAAAAAAGAAAAGAAAAGAAAAGAAAAGAAAAGAAAAGAAAAGAAAAGAAGAGAGGAGAGGAGAGGAGAGGGAGAGGAAGACAGCACATTGTTATGGAGAGAGGGAAAGGTTTAAGAGTATGCGTAGTGCCACTTAAAAAGTGATTTCATAAGTGTTATTTCTAACACTTATAGCTGATTGCGCTCATCTCTCTTAATAATTCTCTGTTGCGATGGGTGAGAAAACAGTGACAGGCACCATCTGCTGGTGAGACGCAAAAAATCCCTATCAACCAATTCGCAAGTCTCAACAGACACACACAAAACTGCTATGCATTTGATCTCTTTCACCCCAATAACTTCACTTTCTCTTGGAAGTGATGATACACAGGGCAACATTTTGAGTGATACTGTCATGCAAGGCGATAAGTGGCTATTCTTTTTTTCAGATAAGGTTGTTGTGAAGAGTTGATCATCATCTTCCCATCACTTAGTCTCTATTAGTCATGTTGCAGACAAACATTACTCAAAATGTTGCCCGGCGCATTGTGCATTTATGCCTTACACAGCTGTGTGCAGTTAAAATGGAATGTTTTTCAACCAATCACTAGATACATTTATCCTTTATGCTTTCAACTGATTTCTGGTTACCCATTCGAAATGTTGGCAAAAATTGATATCTCTCTTTTTCAGCTTTAATCTTTCAAATGTTTTCAACATGGAGACTACATACTAGATGGTTCCAGAAAAGAACATTTGTTTTCAGAATGAGAGACATACCTACAACCTCTTACATTCTGCAACATATAGCGTTACTGACCTTGATTACATTATGTCAAATTGCACTAAGTTGAGGCTTTCATCTATAGTCAAGGAACTGGTGTGCTTAGGGAAACAGAGCAAGCAAAGTGAAAATCAGATTGAAAATTTGTTTTGTGAGCCTTTTCTTTGAAAATAGTCTTCATGACAGTCTCCTATAGCAACAGGAGGCTTGTTGAACCCTTGTGGGAAAACAATACTGACTACAAGATCTCTTTGTGTAAGGGGAAGGTAAGTCTTCATACAGTAATTGAAGAGCTCTTTTCCAAAATAAGATTATATCCATTTGATAGAATGTTTGGGAAATTGACATTTTTGTATTGGGCATTCCATTGAATTGCATTGCAAAATGCATTTTATAGAGGTTAAAAAAGTATGTTCTCAAAACATTTGAATGGCAAGATTTCACACATAGATGATAGAACTTTTTAACAGTCAATTCCAATATTAAAATGCAAAAAGTAAAAAATGGTGGATATAGCGTTTTGGAAAAGAGCTCTTCAATTATCCACCAATGCTACAAGTGGAAAAGGCATTCCCTGCCTAGTGAGCTGTGTGTGAGAGGACCTTGGTGAAAAGCACAGTGGATAGATAGGAATAAGTCCTTCTCTGCAGTGCACGCAGGCTTTGACAGCGCTGGCAGAGGCAGCTGCCATGTCGAGCATTGCTCTCCCAAAATACTTGCACCTGCCTCATACAGTATGCACGTGCTCTGGCTCAGGAGCAGAGAGAGGATGATTTAATTACAGAGCTGAACCTGCTCTGAAACAAAATGAAAGATAAAGTGCGTCTGAAAATGGCATGGACCTTTTATACAAACTGATTCCAAAAAAGTTGGAACGCTTATTTTTTTAATAAAAACAAAATGCTGTCATTTTGAAAACATTCAGTCCGTTAATAAGCTGGGGCATTGTGCGAAGACAACATATTAGGCGTGTGCATGTGCGTGTGGGTGTGCCTGTGCGTGTGTGTGCTGGCTTGTCAGGTTGAAAGCTAAAAAAGATATAAAATGTGAAAGCGTGTGTAAAAGTGTGTATATGTGTCAATGTGTCAGGATGGATGCTTAATTATGCATGCACACGTGTGTGTGTGTGTGTGTGTGTGTGTGTGTGTGTGTGTGTGTGTGTGTGTGTGTGTGTGTGTGTGTGTGTGTGTGTGTGTGTGTGTGTGTGTGTGTGTGTGTGTGTGTGAGAGAGAGAGAGAGAGAGAGGGTGAGAGAGAGAGACAGAGTGAGTAAGAGAGTGAGAGAGAGAGAGAGAGAGAGAGAGAGAGAGAGAGAGAGAGAGAGAGAGAGAGAGAGAGAGAGAGAGAGAGAGAGAGAGAGAGAGAGAGAGAGAGAGAGAGAGAGAGAGAGAGAGAGAGAGAGTTTTTGGGGTGTCATCATGGTCTGCTGCTCTGCCACAGACAGAGAGACCAAGGAGCAAAAGAAGAATGTGACAATGTGTGACAAGTGACGCAGCTCTGAGAGACCATCTGAGTAAATTACAATGTGATAATGAGAATCACAGAGGGTGCTTTGGATATCAAAAATATCTAAATACAGATTGTACAAACAGCTGATTAAACACGCCTCTGATTAAACATGACAAGGGCTCTGCATGCACATTTACCAGGCCAGTATATTACCATGTATTTCTAATGTGCTGTGTTTCTGTGTGACCTGTCATTGTGTGTGTGTGTGTGTGTGTGTGTGTGTGTGTGTGTGTGTGTGTGTGTGTGTGTGTGTGTGTGTGTGTGTGTGTGTGTGTGTGTGTGTGTGTGTGTGTGTGTGTGTGTGTGTGTGTGTGTGTGTGTGTGTCCTTTGTGTGTGTGCTTGTATGTGCACCGTAATGCACCGTGTTTTTGTGTGACCTGTCCTGTGTGTGTGTGTGTGTGTGTGTGTGTGTGTGTGTGTGTGTGTGTGTGTGTGTGTGTGTGTGTGTGTGTGTGTGTGTGTGTGTGTGTGTGTGTGTGTGTGTGTGTGTGTGTGTGTTGTGATCATGTGATAACACTGATTGTTCTTTGTGCATGAGTACTCTGCCCGTGTCATCTTTCACATGGTAGGCGTTAATTATTATGTACATTTCACACAACAGCTCAACAGAGGGATGAAAGGAAAGAGACACATAAAGGAAAAGAGAAAAGAGAGCGAGATTAGATGGAGAGATAGATGTGCTTCTCTCTGTATTTCATTTTAATTATGTGTGGAGTGTTGCCACCCACGCTTTTCTGTTCTGAAAAATATACATCAACACTAACACACCTGAATTACATGCATGCGCTGTGCACACAAAAGCACAGAAACACAAAACCACAGGCATGTCCCTGCATTCATACATGGATGCACGTTTGTTTTTCAATTGCATTGTACAGGATAATAGTTTAGGTTACAGAGGGGAAAGTTGTGAAATTATTTGTCTTTCCATTATTTTTTACATCACATAAACCTGCCATTTGAAAAGGGGTGCGTAGACTTTTTATGGGCACTGTACATCAGTTCTGTGTTCTGGGGTGACGACATTTATTGACAAAAGCCACAGCAAATTTGCCAAATCTGGTCATATGGGCCCACCCAACACTAGGCATCCTTTCTATAGACTTTTCCGTTATATACATATTATAGTACACAAAGTACACACATAGTACTGGGGAGTAGTAAGTGAAGGAAAGGGTGGTTTAATATAGCAAAGGAGTGGGTGAATCTTTGGTAATGTGGAAAGTACTTCCTGATTAGCTTGTTAACGTAGGCCTCAGAATTTTACAAAAAAAATCCAAGCAAGCCAAGCAAAAGCTGACAGAAGCTCTATCCCATAAAATAAAACAGAGCATTTAGCTGACAATTTCAGTGTGAATGCATTGATTGCCCAATTTACAATTTATTTCCACTTTCACTATGTCACTTTGACCATTTGACCATCCCTCACTTTGACCATGTTTAATTTCTAGTCGTCTCTGCCCTCCCATTTTGAAAGTCAGAGCTACGGTTAAATATCTCCACATCTCCTTTGCGACTGCTTCACAGGGGGAAGAAGTGCTGCCAATTGCTAATGGAACTAAATCTGTTCCATTACATCACAAAAAGTGACCAATAGCCTGACAGATCAGCGAATGAGATGATTCAACAAAAAGGTGAGTGTTTAAAAGCCTTAATATGCGCCGACTCGAGGCCGGCATTTCACTCAATGCAAATTGGAGCCAAACAAGGTGAGAGTATTTATCTAGCGCCACACTTCCAACCCCTGAAGAAAAAAAAAAAAACGTGCTTGGAAAAAGTTTTCTTTTGAGCTCACAACTTCTCCTCACTATCCATCATCTAGGTGACAGGGGATAAAACGAAGTTTGTCTGAGCCGGAGGAAACAAACCGAGCCTTCTTTTCTGATCTGTTAAACACAAATGTGTGTGGTGCAGGGGGGGTGGGCGTCCCAGCACTGGGACTGTCAGGTAGGTACAGCGGGGAGGAGCGCGGCGCGGCGTGGGCCCCAGCGGAGATGCTGATAGAGACTGGCATGTTAATAAGACAGCCACAGCACTAATACCCCATGCTGAATGGGACAGCTCTGCTTCCAGCATTTGGCCCCATTTGCTTTACTTGGGGACTGACACAGATAGAGAGAGCGGGGCTTAAGAGTGTGCTGTATGTGTGTGCGTGTGTGCGTGTGTCTCTGTGTGTGTGTCTGTATATCTGTGTGTGTGTGTGTGTGTGTGTGTGTGTGTGTGTGTGTGTGTGTGTGTGTGTGTGTGTGTGTGTGTGTGTGTGTGTGTGTGTGTGTGTGTGTGTGTGTGTGTGTGTCCTTGAAAGCAAGTTTACAGAGACTGTCCGTCTTGGTTATACTAAAAATCAGTAATGTTCCCAACTCCAATGCCTTTGGAGGAATGCTTTATAGAATGCTTTAGGTTGACATTTGAACTGCTTTAATCCTGTGAAGATATTTTTCTTTCAAAGAGCAGTAGGCCTACATCTAAAATGTGCACACATGCATGCACAAACACGCACGCACACACGCACGCACACACACACGCACGCACGCACGCACGCACGCACGCACGCACGCACGCACGCACGCACGCACGCACGCACGCACGCACGCACGCACGCACACACACACACACACACACACACACACACACACACACACACACACACACACACTTTTAAAAGAGGCAGCATACTTCCATTAGGCCCTGCATTATACATCACTGTAGAGGGTTTAAGGTCACGGCTGCTTTTACTTCTGTTCAAAATGTTTTTTTTTTAACCCGAGACACCACTTCCAAACATCGACAGCAGCAAAAATCCATCTGAGATCAAAACCGGAAGACAATCCTTTAGTGTTCATTTATATTGAACATACTGCCATCACACTACATGGCTAGTTTGTGACTGTTCTATAGTAATAAAGAAACATTCCATGTGCACCATAAGTTGTGTTTGATGCAGGCATTAAGCAATAGCACTAAGCAGGAATTTAAAAGGTTGTAGAAAAGGTTGCATTCTGTCATCTACACTTAAAGGGACACTGTGTGAGATTTTGAGTTGTTTATTTCCAGAATTCATGCTCTCCATTCACTAATGTTACCTTTTTCATGAAAACTTACCACCAGCATCAAATTCTAAGTATTCATTAAGACTGGAAAAATTGCACTTTTCATACATGAAAAGGGGGATCTTCTCCATGGTCCGCCATTTTGAATTTCCAAAAATAGCCATTTTTAGCTGCAAAAATGACTCTACTTGGACCATACTAGAAAATATTTGTTAATTACTCAGTAAACTTTCATGTAAATCAAATTTGGCAATAGGCAGCCCAGTTTCAATGAGCAGCATAGTTGCAGTACCATTTCCTGCACAGTGTCCCTTAAAACTCTCCTCCACCCTCCTGTAGATGAGAGATGTGAGTTAGTCTATACTAATAGAGTGGGTATTATGGGAGGGAAAGAATAAAACTAATATATCACATTTTCTAAGGCCCCAGACGTGACTCAAAAAGGGTTAAAGCATTGACTGTTACACTGAGGAGCCGGGTTCGATTCCGCCCTGAGATTATTTCCCTGTCCTCCCCCATCTCTCTCTCCCACTCGCCTCCTGTCACCATCACACACTGTCCTATCAGAAAAGGCTTAAAAGGACCTGAAAATAATTTTAAAAAGAAGTATCTGAAATTGTCCACGAACAGACATCTAATCAGCGACTTCAAGGGTGAAAGCCTTCCGACAGCAAATACATATGCAAGTTGATCCATGGAATTTTACCAAGTAAGTCAGCTACACACAAATGAGCTAAATAGTATAAGCACAAATTAAAGCCACATATACTCTTGAATTTCCAGTTGTCATTCATTAGGCCTATGCTCCCCACAGTGCTCAAAGTGAGAACTGATGATTGTAAAATAAGACAAACAGATTGATAGATGTTTATGTGTTCTTTTGGAAACTTGTTTTGATACCACATTTGCTTCTTGTCTTCTTTCAACTCCTGTGATACAAGAAGGCAGACTAGGCGAAAGGCTAGGCGACAGAAAAGACTAGACAAAATATGACACGGCAGACAGCACAGCACACTATTGTGACATAAGATAGACAACCAAAAGACAGGGTATGCATATAAACCCACTGCTCGCACCGTACATACGCTAGTTAAGTGCACTTGTGCACGTCATGATGTTAAAAATAATGGAGAGAGAGACCTACAGTATTTGAGTCTTTTATAACGTTCAAAAGCACAATGCTAGTGGGGATGAATGACCTGCAGGCTCACTTTGTGTGGAAAGAGGGCAACTTGAGCCCGATGGCTGATGGTAGAATATCATAAGCCATATGTACCCTTACAGCTTGTCCTTTTGCCTCACAACCTTAACTAAAGCTGGCACGGACCTTTGTTAGCATGCAACATAGAAGGCTTGCATGACCGGTTTAGCACAACACTGATGGCTGACTGATGGCAGACATTTTATATGAAAGAATAAATTGGAATGAAAGGGTATGGAGGACAGGGAGAAAAAAAACAGAGGACTTTACTCAGCACTTATGAGCCTACAGTCATCACTCCAAAATCACAAGACAAGCTCCCTCTGGTATCAGCTCGGGTCTCCACATCCACACGCATATGCTGAGGAGGCATCTTTTCTTCCGGAAAGTAATGACACACATCATATTGTTTCACGAGAAAAATAAGTCACTACAGTCACTAGGCTCCTGAGTGGTTTTCTCCGGAGCTGTGTAATGATGCACTACGATGCCTCAAATTTTTGACTTCGAGATTGAACTGAAGAGCGCTCATTCTGTCTAGAGCTGCACACAGGACATAACCGCATTCACTTCTTAATACCCCTTTGTTTGTTTTCTTATATTCCTTTTCTACACAATTTATACATTGCAAATGACTAACACTTAAAGCAGGGACACATGCAAGTGAAACGAGTGAAGCGAAGAGAGGCGAAATTCAGTGTTCCATTCTGACAAATCAACGGTCATCAGGCCGTCGCGGCGAATCAAATGGAATGAAGCATTTCGTTTTTTATTTTGCGCCTCAAATTCGTGACCACGTCAGTCAGGCCAAGCAGGCTAAAGGTTTTCACTGAATAGGAGCCATTCAAACAAAAAAAGCTCTAATTTGGTCGTTGCAACTGTTTATCGTCCTCATCCTCCATCTCATCTTCCTCCCTCTTCCTTGCTGCCCCCTTCAGAGTTCTCGGTTTGATATGAGGTACAACATTCGCAGCTAACACAGATCCATATAGACCATCAGCATATCCTCCTTAAAAAGTCTTCCAACTCCCTAGTAGTGAATCTTGAGTTATGTTACACCCCTCCTTGTACAATTTTCTTTTGTCACTGCCCCGCTGGGTGATCTCCCCCTTTTTCTACTACTCTTGTCTTCATGTTATGAGTTTGTTTGTTTTTACTTGTTTTGTTTTTTGTTTACTAAAACATAGCAAAGTGTTCATCACAAAAAAAGTTATACTCTACCAGTTTAGTGAGTTAGCAATGATGACGGCTATTTTTTTGTTGATGACAATCATGTACTGATCAGTGATCACTGCTATTATAGACACCTACCTGGTCTTCAGTCTGTCATGGGGGAAACTGAGTGGACACACAAGATGTGTCTTCTGGTCCTCAAAGACAGCTCCCCGTTCAGGTCTGGCTCCTCTCTCGCCTCCAAACTCCTGGCATCTGGAGGAGCAGGTGTTCTGATCTTGTCTGCACTAATTGGAAGCTGGAAAGGAAATACAGGGCAAAATAAATCTTTTTTTAAAAATCAGGACCAAGGACAGCAACATGAACACATAGACAAACTCAATTTAAGGACTTGCTTGCCATGGGTCTCTGGTCCTGACCTGACCGCTACAGTGCTGGGCAGGATGATCTCTGATTCTCATTGGTTCTCATTATGAAAGGTTTAAGTAAGGAGAGAGCAGTTGAGAAGGAAACAAACAGAACAACAGAACAAATACAGTGGGAGGAAATATTGCTGAAAGAGGAAGATGCAGAGAGAGAGCGGGGGAGAGAGAGAAAGACTGAGTGAGCGCAAGAAAAAAAGAGAGGACAATAGCAATATATTATACACCACACACAGCTGTGAGTGGGGAGAGGTGGAATGCAGTGAGGCCCAATGATCCTTTCAGTAACTGACTTGTGCACAAATGCACAGAAATAGGCCTACTTACAAACACATGATCACCAGTCCTAAGCCACAGACTCAAGCAGTCAAACAGCATATAAATAAACAACAGGCAGACTGATGCTCAACAGGAATTCCACATGAAGAATTTACAATCAATGTTAACTGAATTCTATTTCCAATGATAGCATTACCAGTCAATATAAAACAGCCATAATAGTAGCAAAATGAAAAAAATAACAATGGCAGCACTGTTGTGGCAATTATACAGCATGTATTTCACCCATTGTAATCAATCAAGATAATTGAAAAGATGATTGAAAGAAAGCCTAAAATTACACTGCAAAGATCTCATTAATATTGTATGACAGATACAATGAAGTAAATGGCAAAACAAGTTTATCGAGAGATGGGGAGGAGATATCGATTCCTAACCCAATTTAAAGTCAATTTCTCTTATTCAACTAATCTCCTCTGTGTGCAATAGCCCTTTTGTACTTTCTTCTCCTCTCATGTGCTGGATGCAATGTCTATGTCCTTAAAAGGAGATGAAGATGCTAACCCTCGAGAGGGAGCAAGCCCTAGACTGGTCTAGTGACACTTTGATTAATAACAACAAAGAATGGGACTTCCATTGCTCAGAGAGGCCAAGCCTTTCCGTGCTGCACCCTCACAACTCCTCACGTCTGCCCCCATAAAAGTGCCCAGCTCAAACTGACTTTGACTTAAAGGCTTTCGAGCAGAGCTGCACAATACTAAATAAAAAAGTATCAGGTCCCAGGAGAGTGAAGGAGAGCACTGCCTCAGCCCTTTTTTAGACAACAACAGGTGCTGCGGTTCTTATTCCCTAAAAAACATCTTGAAGTCCACGTCGATATTCTCCTGAAAGTGGACTACAGGTACTGCTGACCTTGCACCCGGGGGGTAAAGTGGAGGTGACAACAGCAGAGCAGACCCAGAGAAAAGACAGCCTCTTCAAAAGACGGAGGGAAAGTGAACGTGTGGGCATTGTTTGACAAACTGCTTGAAACTGCTTCGTTCATACTTCAACAACAGTTACAGACAGCTTCATACATATTTGGTAAATCAAATGGAAACAAAAATGTCAAGGCAATATGCGAGAGAGTCATTTTGTCATGTAAAACACAATCATTTTTTTCTGTTGTACCTGTTAGGCTACTCAATGCAATTTGCGTCGTATCTGTCACCTGCTGATTCAGAAATGGTAAATGCTAATCATAATTGAAAAAGACAGTTCTGTGGGTTTTCGGGTTGTCGTGATTGCTGTGTGGTTAAAGGAAGGCAAATCTCTCTACACTGCCTCAGCGGCTGAGCGACACAGGGGTGCCTGTTAAGTCTATTATTTTCTTCCCTGCAGGGCCTGAACAAAGGAATAATTATGAGAGCACACACACGCAAACACACACACACAAACACACACACACACACGCACACACGCACACACACACCCATTCTATTCCTATACGTGTGAGGTATTCCCATTGACAACCAACCCATAATAAAATAAAATTAAGGAATGGTAAATTGTGCACAGACCAAACTCATCCCATTTTAGTTTGTGTGTGTGTGTGTGTGTGTGTGTGTGTGTGCGTGCGTGCGTGCGTGCGTGTGTGTCTGTGTGTGTGTGTCTGTGTCTGTGTGTGTGTGTATTTGTGTGTTGTATCACCAGAAACACAGATGGACTTGGTTGGCTATCGCCCATATAAATAAAGGGTGTCTGTGTTGCCAGGAACACAGAAATGTCACATACAGTAGCGTTTGCATGACCTCACAAAGCCAATGTTTGAACAGCTGTCCATGAAACATTGTTCAAAGAAGGAAATCTGTGGTCTTAAGCGACGAGTCAGTGATAATTGTGGATAGGGAAGCCAACGGGGGTGACAAAGGGGTCAGTTGTCCCGGGCCCCGGTAAAGGGAGGAGTGGGGGGGGCATACCATGCATGTGAGTGGGAGGGGGGCTTTCAGACGACTCTGACCTGGGCCCAGCCAAAGCCACTCGGTGGCCCAGGTTGTGGGCAACAACAACTAACTTGTATGGTGTATCCACATAGACTTTCAAATGCCTTCCTCCCATTTTTATTCTACTATATGCCATGCTTTGCTATTATCTTAATGAGATGAATAACTCAAATTCTTCACTATTGAAAGGAAAGAAAAATGAAACAGTCCTGCCTGCTTGTGTACCAATGACGAATTTACGAATGGAATAGTTCTTCTTTAGCCCATTGCTGTGGACGGGTCTTCCTATCTTGTGATGTGTATTCAGGCCCAGCTGCAGGCATGCTGCCTTTTATTACAGCCAGATTGGCCAGGTATGTGTGTGCAACCACCTTCATTACCGTGAGATTGCTTTTTCAGACGAATGTCTCTCACACACACACAGACACACAGACACACAGACACACACACACACACACACACACACACACACACACACACACACACACACACACACACACACACACACACACACACACACATACACACAGCACAGCACGAGGTGGATACGCATGTCTGCGGCTGTCCTAAAGATGTGACATGCTTTTCCATCTCCATTTCCCCCTGTGAAATAGAATCAGCAGCTGATCAACACCACGGTTACATGCATAGCGTGTCAATCAGCCGGGGAAACCAAAGCAAAAGGATCGGGGAGCTGATGAGAAGAGGGCTCAACTATTGAATTTAATTCCATGAAAATATTTGATTCTTCTATTATGAAAAAGTGACGAAACCACTTCAGAAATGTATGCATGTAATGAAGTGATTTGAAAAATACTATATTTTAAACAATCTTTATAAATACACGTACAACTTCATTTGAGGACATAAAATTATTGGTAACACTTTACTTGACACCGGTGTCATAGGCATGTCATTACAGTGTCATAACAGTGTCATGGCACAGCTATGTTCATGTCACAAACATTATGTCCATGTCATTCACATTTTATGACTGGAGAACCCATGCTGCCTTGCACGTTCTTTTCGAAGTGCTAGATCACACTTGTGATTTAGTCTGGCGTTTGCCGCCAGACAACTTAAGGGACATTTGGTTATGGCAAAGACAACACATGACATGGACATAACGTTGATGACTTATCTATGACTGTGTCATGACACTATAATGACACTGTAATGCATATGACACCGGCGTCAAGTTAAGTGTTACCAAATTATTCTGTTTAAATTTAAGAGATGTAATTGGACTACTCATTCTATACCATTGTATTCACTGAAAATGTCACTGAAAAAAAAACTTAACAGGCCAAAATTAAAACAAATATATCTTTAAAGGGTTTCTGGAACTATGGAATTAACCCCCAGAGGAGGAGAGGGGGAATTGTGTGTGTGTGTGTGTGTGTGTGTGTGTGTGTGTGTGTGTGTGTGTGTGTGTGTGTGTGTGTGTGTGTGTGTGTGTGTGTGTGTGTGTGTGTGTGTGTGTGTGTGTGTGTGTGTGTGTGTGTGCGCGTGTCTGTGTGTGTGTGTGTGTGTGTGTGTGTGTGTGTGTGTGTGTGTGTGTGTGTGTGTGTGTGTGTGTGTGTGTGTGTGTGTGTGTGTGTTTAGGGGGTGCATCCAATAATGTTAGACAGCTGCTGCATCTTGCTATTGACCGTGAAGTGAGGTGTAAAAGCCAGGGGGGGTTGGGAGTCACTCAGACCTAAGCTGCAAGTGGAAGACAAAGTCCTCACACGACCACTTCATGACTTTGTGTCCTTTTCCCCCAGAAATGTCACTGGGTTTACATCACAAAGTCAACTGAGAAATCACAACGTCAAAAGAGACAGGCAGATAAGAAGACACAAGAAGAGAAGAGATGACAAGGCATGCAGACAAAAAGACAGACCAGTGGCTGAGAGTGAGGCAATAGGACAGACAGTCAGCTGTGAAGTGAGAGATTGTAAAGAAGGTAATGCAATAATAAGGTAAAGTCTAGCTACGCTACTTTTTTCATTCCACACATGAAGCTGGAAAAGACAAAGATTTTTTTCCCTCCAATCATGATCATCCGTCATGTCTGACAGACGACCCCAAACAGAGTGCTTTTGGGACTGAGATGTCATCAACCTGCTTGCTTAAATCACTGCCTTGATCCTTCATCTTTTAAATCTGCAAGCCTCAGGCAAACACAGCAGCTCCCCTGTGACACCTCCTCTACGGCCACATAAGAGGGCCTCTGTTTTTTTGTTTGTTTGTTTGTTTTCTAATGGCCTTTTGCAGTTGTGAAATGCATCAGGTTTGTTTTTCCTTTGAAAGCTTGTTATGAAATGCTTACTTCTAGCATGAATGGAAAGGAGGGTGGAGTTTGAAAAGGGTCAGGCCTGAATTCGGGTATAAGACAAAAAATCTGTGCTCTTCATGTTCATCTTTACCACATTTAGTAGATTTCGCAGCCGTAGGCATTAATGTCAAAATCACTGATTTGTCAATGGAATATGATGAAGCAAGAATGCATTTACAATGGAAAGTGTGAAATAAAAATTGTGGAATAATGTTTATCTGGCAAGTTAGGTTAATTGCAATTGCAATTGGTTTAAACTCAAATATCAACTCAACTCCTTTTTAAAGCAGCTGTTACTACTCATAGCATTTTCTTGTAACAAGAAACAAGAAACAAGAACAAGGTATTTTTGACAAGCAGAGGCATGCCAAAGATCAACTTGATATTGTCCATGTTTACATGATGTTTTTTATTTCAAATAAATAGATGGGAATTAAACAGGTCGGAATTAAAATGATTTTCGGTTGAGTTTACATTAAATACTTTCGCTAATTGCAAACGAACGTCCGGGGATCAGAAAGCATTTCGACAAAGGGTGCACACGTTGGGTCTATCTTGTTGCCTCTTGCGTCATCGCGTAGCAATAAGCATGCATTATACGTCCATGGTGCATGCGTGGTAATTCCATTTTAAAGTGGAATTAGCCCATATAGGTAGAACATTAGACTAGAAGTGATGACGGTGTGATGAAACTTTCAAAGCGAAATTGTTCATTCAAAATTAAACATCCCATGTAAATTACCTGACAGCTGATATTTAATCTATTTCATGTTTTGCAACAGACAATTGTCCTCTGACATAGCCTACCTGACAGTTGAAGGCCAACGTCAGTGGAGACATATTGCAGAAAATCTGTTGGGAAAAAAACAGGAATGTTTGCGAATGAATTTAATGTACAAAATATATTCAAAAATAGACGCAATGCCACGATGCAAAACTATCATGATGCATTGCGATACATGTATTATTGCGATGCATTGCAATATTTACTTTCACCTTTGCCAACATTATACAACAAAAAATATAAATAAAAACTATGATAGTTTATACGTAATCAGTTGCAAAAGGCCAATAATAAAGTTTCATAACAATAATGATGATGATTTGAAGCTTGGGAGCACTATCACATCATATGTGTTTTTTTTCTGGAATAACTTTGAAAGGACACATCATGATACTGCTCCCTTGCATCGCGATTCAGTATCGTTACTGTGTATCACGATTAATCACGATTCGATTCAATATCGTCACAGCCCTAGGTAACACCATAATTCCAGAGACAAATGGTGTTGAAGGCTTCCTGAACTAGTCCATGAACTAAATGCACACTATTTAGGCCTACTGCCTGATAGACTTAGACAGACTTAGACTGGAACTTTATTTATCACAGAGGGGAAATTCATGTCCCATGTTGCTCTATAGATAAAAAAGATTTTAAAAAAAGATTTAAAGGGACACTGTACAGGAAATGGCCAAAAAAGGTACTGCAACTATGCTGCTCATTGAAACTGGGCTGCCTATTGCCAAATTTGATCTTTACATGAAAGTTTACTAAGTAATAAACAAATATTTTCTAGTATGGTCCAAGTACAATAATTTTTGCAGCTAAAAATGGCTATTTTTGGAAATTCAAAATGGCGGACCATGGAGAAGATCTGCCTTTTCATGTATGAAAAGTGCAATTTTTCCAGTCATAATGAATACTTAGAATTTGATGGTGGTGGCAAGTATTCATGAAAAAGGTAACAATACTGAATGGGTAGCATGAATTCTGAAAATAAACAACTAAAAATCTCACACAGTGTCCCTTTAAATCATTTGATGAATACTCTAATGAAAGCGAACATTTGCTTGATTATTTTGTCAACAGTGTTATGGACAAATACTTTGTCATTTCAAACATATATAAAAATACTACAGAGTTGAAACAACATACATTTCAAAGTGCTCATGTCCCTTAGCAATAATGTTTTCATTAATCTGTGCAACGGATGTAGAAAATGTGATTGTTGAGCTTCATAAGTAGGATTTTATGATTCACTATGACACAGACTGACACATTTTTCATTATAAATCCCTGTAACGTCTGATTTGAATTTAGTCACCCTCCTTACACAAGACATCCTTCTCCAGAGATAATCCCTGTGTCTGTTCATAGGATTTTTCCAACACATAAGGGATCAATAGCCCAAAAACACTTTCAAAACAGTCAACCGTGTTACTCAACTGTGTTACGGTCAACAGTGCAGGGGAACAAGTCGGCACTTTTTTAGGAGAAAAAACAGAGCAGACAAATCCATCTCCCTAGAACACAAATTATTTTGTTTGTTTGTCTGTCAATATGGAGATAAATTGGCAAAAACATACGCCTCCTCAACTGTCACAGCTAATTGTAACACCATTGACAGTAACAATCTCCATTTCAGCACCCTCAATGGAGACTTAGACCACCGAAAATCCACCACCATCTCCTTGGTCTTTGCTGTGTTGAGTTGTAGGTGGTTGGTTGATTTTACACCAATGCACAAAGCGCTCCACCAGGCTCCTGTACTCCCCCTCCTGCCCATCATTAATACAACTTACAATTGCAGTATCGTCCGAGAACTTCTGCATGTGGCAGAGTTGTAACTGAAGTCTGATGTTTTCAAGATGAACAGGACAGGAGAGAGCACAGTACCTTGGGGCGCTCCGGTGCTGAACACTAAAGTGTCCAAGAGACAGTCTTTCAGTCTGACAAACTGTGGCCGCTCTGTGAGGTAGTCCGTGATTCAGTTAACAAGGAGGGTGTCCACACCCATCTGCAGGAGCTTCTCTCCCAGTCTGGAGGGTTGGATGGTGTTAAAAGCGCTGGAGAAGTTGAAGAACATGACTCTCACAGCGCTATTCCCTTTGTCCAGATGGGAGTGTGTCCTGTGCAGTAGGTATGTGATGGCATCATCTACTCCAACCTTCTCCCTGTACGCGAACATAGTGGGTCCAGAGCATGACTCACCTTGGGTCTAAGTGTATGCAGCAGCAGTCTCTCCATTGTCATCATGATGTGTGAAGTTAGGGTTACTGGTCTAAAGTCGTTGAGCTCTTTTGGATTAGACTTTTTGGGGACAGGGATAAGGCATGATGTTTTCCATGGAGTTGGTGCCTTACCAAGATATAGACTCAGGTTGAACAAATATTGCAATGGCTCACCCAGTTCAGCCGCACAGGTCTTTAACAGTCTTGGTGACACGCTATCCGGACCTGCAGAAAGTTAAGGCGCTTCAGTCCTGCTCTAACCTGCTCTTCTGTGAATATAGAGTACATGTGTTGTGAGGGAGGAGATGCTGGAGGATGTTCGCTTGACTCTCTGTTCCCAGGCACGCCGACCGAGATTGCTCTTGAAGTGGCGGGAGATGGATGGAGAAGGGATACAGGCATGGGGGGTAAACAGGCTCTCTCATGGGCAGGACCTGGGGATGGGGTGGGGTCAGCTCCTGCAGCTAGATGGTCAAAGCGATGAACGAACTATGAACGAGTTCAGGTGACTGAGAAGCCCCAATAGTATAAGATGACATCTAACACATATATTTTCACTGTTCTGATTTTTTTTAATTTTTTTTTTATTATGCCTATGGTGTTATATAGGCTTTGCAAATGATATGGAACAATAGCTTCATAAGGGGTGGAGCAGGCGTCACCCAATGGAACAATAGCTTGCAACTTCTTGCAAAAAAAAGAACTAGCCTACGATTAACTATAAACAATTATGAACTATGAACCAACTAGTTCATTTGAAATGTGTGGGAACAGAACTTTGAACATGTTCCCAACACTGTAGACAAATATTCCTGCATCAACCAATAGGCCTATCTTCAACCTTTCCCATTTCTGCTTAAATGACTTTGAAAAAGCTGACCGTTTTTCAGGGGTCAAATTGGGATTTAGTGATTAAATGTATTTACCTGATCTGACTAGCAATAACCACTGGCCTGCCTGGGTGGGTCAGTTAAATAAATTCTTTCAGCTGCTCAATGGCCGGTCAGGGAGGTTTGAAGGCATGTTTGAATCCTCCTCAAACATAATCAGTAGTCGAGTGCAGTTATGGAAAAACACCTCCCAACCCTAAAAAAATTCTAACAAAAGGTTTCTGAGCTTTTTTGTGTAGTATTAGGTGTCCTTAATAACATACTAAAAGTCTACTCAAGTCTGACTTCAGGAAAGGCCTCATTTTCAAGATGGATGCCACCGGGCCCTTCAAATTACTGTAAGATGACTGTGTGACATAAGATTACAGTGAAATGATCACGAAAAGTGTTTTTATACATGTTTTGACCATGTCATATTCTAATTACAATATTACCTTGATAGATAAGTGGTTCTAAGTACAATTGGATGGTTTTGTAGGATTTTTTTATCAGAAACATTGGGTCATTTCACGTGAAATCAGACACTTTGGGACCCGACCGACACGGATTTCAATTATACTTGCTGTGCCTGTTTAGTAGCAAGGTAGCACCCCAGAACTGCATTTGTGTGAATCTGACACCAAACAGAAACAGACTAGCGAAGGTTTACATGTGAGGGTAGGACACTATACATTACATTCAGCCTTGATTATATTGTGTTAGTGTTAGTCACAAAAAGATGTCTGTGGTGTTGTTTGAAAGCTCTTTTTGGCTCTACAAATTACACAAACAGCATGGAACACAACAACCCTCAGTATATGAATTATCATAAATTGAAAAATTAAAAATGTAATATCAAAAAAACGTATATTTTAAAATGGCCAGTTCCTCGTCTAAACATGAACAACACCTGAAATGCTGGTGTTTATTCATTTCAGAGACAATGGGACTAAAAAATATGGCATCATATAAATCACCTAGTAATAATATGGTGATACCATAGTAATATCACATGACAGCATGTCTATTGGAATATGTGAAGGATGGAGATGGTCCATGAGGATGCAGGAAGTTCAGTTTCACCTCTCCAGTGCTCGGCATACATTCCTCAACACATGCTAGCACTAGTTGCCATCATATACAGCTTCAACATACCCTTTGATGCTTGAACATTTTTAAAAAATCCTTTACTGAGCTTATTCTTTCAACCCTGCCTTCTCTGAATGCTTAAAATGGTCTAGCTTCCACTGTGTCCATTGACAATGGGCAAAGGCAAGTAGTTTTTGAGTAGGCCTACCTGGTATAGGGACCGACATGGGTGCAGGGCCCACCGGGAAAATGCCCGTTATGCCAGATGGCATGTCCAGCCCTGTCCCTGACACTACTCTATTACTACTTCATTACAACTCATTTCAACCTTTATGTCCCATTATCTCTGAAATGAATAAAGAACCAAACACCCCATTTTCAGGTGTTGTTTATGACCTTACAGGCTATGTTTAGACAAGAAACCAGCCATTTAAAAAAAAAATTTTTTTTATATTCAATTGTTAACTTTTCAATGCATCATAATTCATATTCTGAAGGTTGTTGTATTCCATGCTGTTCAAGTAATTTGTAGAGCCAGAAAAGAGCTTTTAAACAACACCTCAGACATCTTTTTGTGACTTACACTGACTGATATAATCAAGGCTGAATGCATATGTGTCCTACTCTCACATGTAAACCTTTGCTAGTCTGTTTCTTCCTTAATATTGATGTCAGATTCACAAAAATGCAGTTCTGGGGTGCTACCTTGCTACTAAACAGGCACAGCAAGTATGATTGAAATCCGTGTCGGTCGGGTCCCAAAGTGTCTGATTTCACACGAAATGACCCCATTTCAACTGCAGGGTCTTAAAATAAGAGTGTGTATGACAAAACACCCTATTCCGAAACAGTATTTGAAACAAAAGCTTTCTATTAGCTGTTTTGTGTACTATAGGGTGCCCTTAATAGCATAGTAAAAGTCTACCAAAATCTGAAAATTACAAAGGTGTAATTTTGAAGATGGCGTCTAAAATGGGCATGAAGCTCTTAAATTAGTTAATTGACTTGGCCACAGATTCCATGTGTTTCCTGTAGACCCTTAATGCACGCCGTTCCACCAGTGCAACGCTGGAATAGTTACTGAAAACTTCACATCCATAGTACTGCTCCACTATGACAGTGCAAATGGCCTTTAGTAATACATTATGACTTGGGGCATTGCCATTCTGGTAACAGGTAATTCAACATCACACATTTTTGGTGTTGGCAAATAGACAGCTTTTCACAAAGTTGTCGATGGGAACTCTACCCTCAAGTCATGTGCCAATTTGTTTTTGATGACAAATCAAGACAGCACCACAATACAGGACCACATGGGTGCCGCTAGGGGGGGAAAGATGTTACAAATTCTAAGGGCCCAAGCACTGACAAGGGCCCTTAAGAGTGCCCAAAAGCACTAACAGGGGCCCTTAAGGGGCCCAAAGTTCGAATCTTTCATAGGTCCCAAAATTTCTGGTGGCGCCCCTGCAGGACCATGGGTCCAAGGCAATGGCAGTGCGGTTTGGTGGTAAGAGTACGGATTCACTTGCTTCTCTGCGTTACCACATCTTCAGCAGGAAGCTTGTTACCACTAAATCTGTTCTTACCCCAGAACGACTGCCCCCGACTGAATGTTCCACCAAATTCCTCTCACTCAGAACTTACTTTCAGGTCCAGTGAACTAGGGAACTTGTGGACAACCACTTCCTGTCAGCTATGACCAGCAAGCCTGCTGCCCCTAATAGTCTCATGAAGATGATCCACTGTAACCGCACAAACCCAACGGTGCAGTTATAAGCCATATGGACTACTGCTTGTGGATCATGTCAAGTTGGCAATTGCAATAAGCCTCAGTGGGAGGAAGAATGTGATGGCTAGCGCATCTTTTCAAGGTCATTGAAACAAAAAAGAAATAATAGGAAAGAGCTGCAGAATATACATCAAAATGTTTCTGTTCAACATTCAGGTCACAATGTAAATATGTTTTTTTTTTTTTTTAAACAAATGTCCAAAAAAAGAAAAATAAGAAAAAACATTAAACAAACAAAAATAAAAAATAAAAAATGGAACAAACAACAACAGAAGAACACACACACACAAGGGTTTGAGCGTACACATGGTGGCCCTGTTTTGACCAATTGTACAGTACCACACAGTCCTAATTAATTTGTTTTATATTAAATTGTACTCCTAATTGCATACTTATCAAGCAAATGTACTAACTACAATATTACATGGTCAAAACATGTTTGAAACACCACTATTCTTTGTCATTTCAAGTTAATTCTCATGCCGCAGTCCTTTTAAGGGCCTGGCGGCAGCCATCTTGAAAATGAGGCCTTTCCTGAAGGTTGATTTTGGTAGACTTTGAGTATGTTTTTAAGTACATCTGATATAACTGGAAACCACTGAGAAACCTTTTGTTAGAATTTTTTTGGGGTCAACTCATATCTGCACTTGACTAGAGCTGAACATAGTAGGAGTAGACCACCTCTTGTGGTGAAACTTTGAAATTACACGCATATGTCACACAGGAAGTGCTTCTATACTCCCAGGAAGCGAATATTGTCGAGGAAGTCGATTTGCCTGTGGATTTCGTGTCTCGGATTTTTACAAACGGCTCATATTATGATTGAAAAATAAGTAAAAAACACAACACAAAATGTCCAAACAATATCTGGACAAACTGTTCCGTCTTTATGACCGGTACCAGCAGTATGTAACCCAGAACCCTGGCGCCACTGCGAAACTGGAAAGTACAGTTCGGACACTGTCTTACCTGATTGCAGGTTAGTAATAACAAAGAAGTTCTGAAGTGAAAGTAAGGTTCCTGTTTGCATAGAGGATGTTGGTCCATAACAAATTGCCATTCTAAGATATTGGGAGAATATGGTAGACCCATTGATTGACCTACTTGGCAACGAATTTCTTGCAAAGAACGTGGACGTGACAATGTGCACGCTGAAACAATGTTTCAATCTGTAGCCATGTGTATCCTACAAAACAGGTGTGCATGAAGAAATTCCTTTCGGATTCACTTAGAATTGCCTCGTGCATTCTGGATGAAATAAATCTACATGTCTTCAATATGTCTTTTTTGCAGGGCGTTTTTCAGACTCCCATGAGCTGTCAGAACTGGGTAAGTTCACGAGGATTGTTTACAAAGGATACATTGTGTGCCCTCTGGAATGTCACTACAGATAGACGTGCATTGTGTTTAACAATAAATGGCAGTAAAATTGATATACCGTAGGCTAACTATTTAAATTATTAATTTTGTTTCTTTGTTTGTTTGTTTTTTAAGTGTACTCAGCATCCAACCTGTTGGTTCTACTAAATGATGGAATTCTCAGAAGAGGACTTTGTCGAAATTTGCCCATGGTGAGTCGGTTTCAGGGTGACGCAGAAATGGCAGATGTTGCAAAATGTTTATGGCTGTGTGAGTTGCCAACACCTTTAGCCTAGATTGATAAAGGAGATTTATAGCATGGTCCAGTTCTTTTTGGACCACCCTGTATATGAAACAAAACTGGTACACTTTCTCAACAAATGCCTGATATCAGATGCTGTTTTTCATTTTACTTATTAAGACTGGCTACTGACCGTTGAAAGACTAAATACTGTATTATCCTGCAAGCGGCATGGATTGCTACAGTGGGTGCACTCTTTTTTGTTAGGAATGAATAGCAATAGTTATTAATATAATAGTAATAGTAAATAGCGTCCACACACAGTTCAGGGCCTGAAATGGGACAGCAAACGAGCAGTGAGAAAAAGGCAGAAATTGAAACTAAGTGTCTCTGGGCTATTGACAGGAATGGCTTCCCTGGTGTGTACTTTGGACTTTTTATGTTTGCATTTGTACGAAAGCTACTCACTATTCTCAAGGCAGTACAGCATAGCCCACATCCTTTTAAAGAAACAATGTGCTTAGAAACAGACACTTTCTGCATTTTGGCTATTCACTTGACATCTTCTGGAAATTGCAATTACGTAATGTTTGTATGTTCATATTTTATCTATTTGTCACTGGGTCATTTCACATGAAATCAGACACTTTGGGACCCGACGGACACGGATTTCAATCATACTTGCTGTGCCTGTTTAGTAGCAAGGTTGCACCCCAGAACTGCATTTGTGTGAATCTGACACCAATATTAAGGGAGAACCAGACTAGAGAAGGTTTACTGACCTCAATATGCCACTTTATTCCTCTATTTTTGTTACTTAATATTTGTCACTATACTCCCATAACTGACATTTTATTTTCCTTCCCTATATATATTTATGGCCTCGCTATTGCCTTCTCCTACCATACTGTGATAATTTTACTAGTTCTGCAGTATGTATTTGTTGTGTTTCTCTACCACAGCGATAACTTACTTGTTGTTTGATTTATGCACCCCTGGTATGTTGTTGAATGACAGTCAAAGACAGTCTGTGTCAAGGTCTAAATCCCTAATGTATTTATTATTATTACACTGTTCCAGTCCCTGTCTCAGCAAAAGCTTCTGACGTGGCTGTCGGTGCTTGAGTATGTGGAGGTCTTCACTGAGATGGGTGCTTGCAAACTCTGGGGAGAAGGCGGGCGCTGGCTGGTCATCATCCTTATTCAGATAGCCAAGTAAGGACTCTCTACTTTTAAAGGTGCACTGTGTAGGATGGTGGCCAGAGTATGTATTGCACTATGCTGCGCATTGAAACTGGCTGGCAGATTTGATCTTTTCATTAATATTTACTAAATCATAATCTACTATTTACTAGTATGACCAAAGTACAGTCATTTTTGCAGCTAAAATGTCTAATTCTGGACATTCAAAATGGCAGACATGGAGAAGATCCACCTTTTCATGTGTTAAAAGTGCAATGTTCCCAGTTATAATGCATACTATGATAATATTATAAGTATGAATGAAAAGGGTCATATTTGTGAATGCGCAGCATGGATTCTGAAAAGGAACTGCTAAAATTACACAGTGCCAAATGATGGTGATCACCTTGACAATGAAGGAACATATTTTATTCATGTCCTATAGTTAAGTTTTCACTCATTATTAAGTATGTGCCTCCACAATGTCATTGCTGTCTACATACTTGACATGTCCAACTATTAATCTAGATTTAAAAAAATAATCTATGCCCACCCATACTTAATTCATTTCAGTTTTTCATCTTTGCCAACATTATACAATACAAATATATAAATAAAAACTATGATAGTTTATACGTAGAATCAGCAAAAGGCTAATAATAAAGTTTCAAAACAATAATGATGATGATTTGAAGCTTGGGAGGACTATCACATCATATGTGGTTATTTTCATTGAAAGGACACATCATGATACTGCTCCCTTGCATCGCGATTCAGTATCGTGACTGCGTATCACAATTAATCACGATTCGATTCAATATCGTCACAGCCCATGAAGCTCATGTCCAGTAGTTATGTTTTCACTCATTATTAAGTATGTGCCTCCACAATGTCATTGCTGTCTACATACTTGACATGTCCAACTATATATCATACATGCATCTGTACACCAACACTAGATTTATGTTTGTTCCATTTATTAAAGGTGCACTGGGTAAGATGGTGGCCAGAGTAGGTATTGCAACTATGCAGCTCATTGAAACTGCTGTCTACTGCCAAATTGGATCTTTTAATGAATATTTACTAAATCATTAACTAATATTTACCAGGATGATCAAAGTACAGTAAGTTTTGCAGCTAAAAAGGCCGATTTCTGGAAATTCAAAATGGCGGACCATGGAGAAGATCCCCCTTTTCATGTCATTATGAATACTTAGAAATTGATGATGGTGGTGGCAAATACTCGTGAAAAAGGTAACATTTGTGAATAGGCAGCATGAATTCTGGAAATAAACTGCTAAAAATATTACACAGTGCACCTTTAAGTAAACACTTATAAGAGACAAGAATTGTAAACACTCTTTCAAGCATTTAAATATGTACTGTACATCATTACATGTAGAATATCAAAGGTACTGCTCAAATGCACCCTTTTACAGTCATGGGTTTCAATTATTTGTGATTTGTCTACATGTTCAGATCATAAAAGTAATTCATCATTGTGTCTCCATATGTTTTTAGAGCTATCTTGCGTGTCCTGTTATTGTTCTGGTATAAATCAGGAATACAGACGTCCCCTCCCATCGTACCCCTGGACAGAGACTCAGACCTATGCAAAAGAGGTGGGTGAGCATGCCACAGCACACATAATAGTGTTTTTTGACTTTCGTGACTTAAAAAAAAAAAAAAAGTGAATTGAACTGAATGAGTGACAAATATTATTGTTTGTCTTTAGAGGACGATAAAGAAGAGGCTGGGAATGACCAATTCTACGTGGGTCAACGCACAGGGAGAGTACTCAGGACATTAAACTCAAGTAAGACACTATTTATACGTTATATTTTTTCTTTTAAATGATTAGGAAATTAATACTTACTGAATGTTTACTTATTTTTCCTTTTGCCACAATGTACACATCTCAAAGCTTTAACACAATTATTTGACTATAGAAGTTTCAATAGTGTTAATGTAAGCAAATTATTCCTTCTGTGTGCTCTTGTTAGCTCCGTCTATGCATGCTCGTCTGTGGGGATCTCCGGAGAAGGAGTGGATGGGCATGCAGCTGAAGCAGGACCTCCACCCCAACCCCACACCTCTAGGCCTGCAGGAGACCATTGCCGAGACCCTCTATATCGGACGGCCACTGGTGCACTGTATCCTGTCTCAAAGAGAACAACATTTACACAACGCTTTGAAATTACCTTTGTATTCTTGTTTCTTCTGGCCAGTTTTCCCCTGAGAACACAGTTTCTTGTCTGACTCAGACAGATTATCTTAAAATACTGTAAGTGGTAAACCTCTAAATATAAGAGACCCAGTTAAGTTAATCAAATGACTAAGCTTTATGGAATATCCCCTGTGGCGCCTGATGTGTGCATTTGCTATTTTCCTATGTCATGAAAATGCCATTTATTCTTTAACACGGCCCATCCCAGTGCTTTCTCTTGGAGTGTGTGGAAGGCGTTCCTGGAAACCGTGGTTCATCTCTGGAATTCTAGAATTAACCAGGTGAGATACAGAAATGAGCAACATTCACACCAAGCACTATAATAGAGAGACTGGATAAGATTATACTCTTAGGGCCCAGCCGTGGCTTAGTTGGCTGGGCACTGGACTGTTCGATTCCCGACCCGTGTCATCCATTTCTCTCTCCTACTCATTTCCTGCCCCACTCTTCACTGTCCTGTCTAATTAAAGTTGACCCCCTCCCCCACCCCACACACACACACACACATACACACACACACAAGGATTATATTCTTAGAACCTCTATAATAGTACGTAGACAACTAAGCTAGTAGAGGGGTCCACCCAGAAGATTTTTTTTTTAATGACAGGATTATCCTTGTTATTGAAAACTAATTGAATGAAATGTTCAGATTGGCCCAAGTTTTTCAAATCGATCTGGCAGTAATATCAACAATATTGTTGTTACAGCCATTAAGTAAACCCACCTCCTCTACGCATAACTTCTGTTGCTGTTCTGTTATATTTATGTCTTACATCGTTTGCAATATAATCACTGAACTTTGTCTCCGCAGTTTTAGCTTATTGAACGATATGAAGACCCTGAACCGGAGGGAGCGTGCGGAGCTGAGAAGAAGAGCCTTCCTCCTGCTCTATTACCTACTACGCTCCCCCTTCTACGACAGATACTCAGAGTAAGATCGCAATTGCATTTACATGTTGCATATTTTTCACCATCCTCTGCTGGCCTGTGTACAGCCTGTGTAGCCGACTTGTGTAGCCTGTGTACATGACTTTTATGTTGTTTTGTGACGATGCAAATGCAAATGTACCGGTATATGCAGATATTTAAGGTGCTACATGACTTGGCAGTAGAAGTTGTAGAAAAATACAACACTGATAATTCTGTTTTTTTCTACAGGACGAAAATTTTAGTTCTGCTGAGATTTTTGGCAGATTATATTCCTGGAGTCGGCCTAGTTGCACGTAAGTACAAACACGGCTATGCGAAATGGCACATTGATGACGTCATGTACACAACTGATTTGTCATCTTCTCTTTTTGCTCTCTGCATGTGCAGGTCCTCTGATGGACTACCTCCCCGTCTGGCAGAAGATCTACTTCTACAACTGGGGCTGAAGGAGGTGGAAATGAAGGGTCATGATCCACACGTGTGGAATAGGGAAGCCCTAAGCAGATTGCTGCTGAGACACACACAAGGTCTCGATGAAATCACCACACAGCACCTGTGCCAGTCACTTCATTGTCAGTTTCATGTTTCTATGAACTCTTGGATGAGTGTAGGAGGAAGTAGGCATTGGCTTTATTCAAGCTACTTTGTGGTGATCACTGCACATAGCATACACGTTCTTTTGTGTTTGTGTTTGTTTGGTCACGCAGAGCGTTAAGTCCCTAACATTTATCTATGATCATTTTTGTTTTTTCTTCTCTTTTCCTTTTCTTTTCTTTTTTTAAAAAGATGTGCAAAATGTGAATGTATTTTATAATGGTCCTGCAACAGATTTATCTACTGACTGATAATTATGGACAATGGATTAGATTTTCTGTATCAGTTCACCCAATAAAATACCTAATTCTTAATGACTTTAATTTTCTGAATTATTATTATTTATTAATTTGTTATTATTATTATTATTATTATTATTATTATTATTATTATTATGATGTTGGGCAGCCGTGGCCTAGTGGTTAGAGAGTTGGTCTTTCAATCTAGGTGTTGCAGGTTCGAATCCCCCTTGACCACTCCCTATATCTCCAACCATGGCTGATTCGTGCCCTTGAGCAAGGCAACTAACCCCACACTGCTCCAGGGACTGTAACCAATACCCTGAAAAATAATAATTAAGTCGCTTTGAATAAAATGAAGGCGTCAGATAAGTGCAATGTAATGTAATATTATTATTATTATATAGCATACTGTTAATAACATTTGATGGCAGTTGTATCTGGGAGCAGGCGTCCCTCAGAGTAAATAAAACATTTTGATGGTGGTGGCCCGAATTATAAATTCACATAGACCTCAAACAAAACAAAACAAAACGGTGGCACTTTGCATCAACTGTGTTTTTATTGGCTATTGCACAATTTTACAATATTATCTGATACTCAGTCCATGGTCATATTTAGATTAGGATGATGAGGATTATAGGTTGTTATTATTAGACCAATTATTATTGTCCAGCTTGGTGTCCAACGACGCCACGCACGCGCCGCACGTTACGTAATCTTCGATGCTGTTGGTGCGCCTTTAAGTTTTTTTTATGTCACACAAACAAGTCAGCCATTTTTCTAAAGGAATGTTTTTGACAAAACCTACGCAAGGCTTTCGCGTAGTTGTTCAAATCACATGGTAAGTACTGAATTTATGAGTGTTTTACATATTCGTTAGCTTGTTTTACTTGGTATTTGGCCCATGCATTTTACTTTTACGCACGGTGTCAAATTCTATCCACGCCTTCAAATCTGGCCAAGTTGTTGTGCAACTTCATATATTTCCTATCGGACTTTGCTTTATTACTTCTGAAATTGAAAATGTGCCCATACGAAAATTGTGAAATAATTTAGCCTAGACAAGCGTCTTTGCGCTGTTAGTAGAATAGGCTACACGTTTTCTTCCAAGAAAAGTTTGCTTACATTTCCGTTTTAAGTGCTGAGTCGTAAATCACTACCACCAGAGTGAGAATGGTTTCCGCTTCAAATAACGCTGAATCTTTTTGTCATTTGAAACTACGTAGAGGCCAATGTTCAACCAGTCGAAATCCCAATAACTCCCAAGTTCAAGTTGTGAGGATGAATGAGGACGCATTTGAAGTTCCAGAAGGAAACGAGTACCGTTATCTGGTACAGGAAGAAGGGGAAGAGGAGATCCAGTACTGCAGAAGAAGAAACTACGTCAATCCTTTACTTGTGCTCTCCCGAAAGTGCATAGTCCTAATTTCACTCGGTGTGGCCTCTCTGCTTTTTCTGGCTGGCTACCTTGCCTATGTGGCCCAAACCCTACCCCATGGTCTGGTGGATGTGGAAACCGCGTGTGGGTGGCTGCGGGGGCAATGGAAGCATGATGCTTACTCTTTCAAAGGCATTCCATATGCAGTGCCACCCCTGGGCAAAAGGCGTTGGCAACCCCCAGCCGACCTTCAAAAGGAGGGCAAATGCTGGAGCGGGGTCCGAGATGCCACACACTTCCGCAGCATGTGTGCACAGGTGAGGCCTCTCACCAAGGATGGGAAGGTGATGGGGCAGGAGGATTGCCTGCACTTGAGTGTGTGGACGCCCAGTCTGAATCCACCTGCTCCGCTACCTGTCATGGTGTGGATTCATGGTGGTTACCTACACATGCTCAGTGGGCAGGAGCAAGGCTACTCCCCTACAGAGAAACTGGCTGCTCAAACACAAGCAGTGTATGTGAGTTTCAACTACAGGCTCAATGCGTTTGGATTCATGGCCCTGGAGATGCTCAGAGAAGGGTCGCCCCACAACACCTCAGGTTAGTCAGTTGGGCATCATTCTACATTACACCTGTGATGCATCAATGTCTGAATTATGGACAAATGACAAGTTAAATCACTCTCAAGTTGTTTTCCTCTGTGAAACATTTGGGGGTAAGATGGAAGTGCTTCTTGTGCTTATATGTTTTTTTTAATTTTTTTATTTCATTTATTTTTTTATTTTATTTTAAGCACTGGTCATATTAAATCAAATTAAAAGGCTAGACCTTGAGAAAGTTGCTTCTGGAAAGGGCTTATTTATGCAGATATTCCTGAACTGATCATCATCCTCAGGTGGTTTCACATGTTAATAAGGATTTTATGTCATCTATCTTTGCCTCACTCTACATGATCACAGGGAATTATGGCTTCATGGACCAAATTGCAGCCCTGAACTGGGTTCAGAAAAACATTGGCGTCTTTGGAGGAGACCCGGGGAAAGTTACCATATTTGGTCAAAGCTCAGGTAATTCCTATACAGATCTACAAAAAGAAAGATTTAAAAAAAAAAAATGATGGCTAGCTTTAAATGTTTTACCATCTGCAATAGGTTCCGTGCCACTTTTGAACCAGACTGGATACAGGAAAATCGTATCACAAAGAGTATTAATTCACCCTGCATATTACTGAAAATATTTCACTACCTCCATTGTAGGTGGAACCTCAGTTTGGGCTCTGATGGTGTCGCCACTGGCCAAGGGTCTTTTCCATCGTGCCATTGACATGAGTGGCTCCTATATCTTTGATGCCTCGCTAGAGTCAGCAGAGAAGGACAACCTGGAGTTCTTGAGGAGGACAGAATGCAAAGATGCAGTCTGTCTGAGAGGATTGACCATAGGTCAGGTTCTCAAGGTAAGAGTTCAAAATCTGAGAAGAAATAAAACAAAACGAGAAAAAAAAAACACTATTGGCATGACAATCAATACAATCTTTTAAATATGTAACTTAATTGTTAATATGCTGTCTCATGTGAGGCATAAATGCAATTTCGTTGTGTGCAGTGTACACTTGTGTGCTGTGGAGTGCTGTGTCAATGACAATGACAATGGGAGTCGTAGTTTCCCAGTTGGGATTTCACTTCACTCTGTCAGTGTGATGTTTGGTTCACCTGCAAAAATATCCTCTCCTAACATTGTCATACAGGCTATCCCATGGCAGGACTACCCCTCCTGGGCAGCGGATGACCTGGTCGATCTTCCAGTCAAGGGGAAGTCTGTCGGCCCTGTGGCAGTTGTGGATGGTCAAGTCATAACTGGCCCACCCTTCAAGGTCTGGGAGAGTGGCGAAGGCTTCAATGATATTCCTTTCCTTGTGGGCACCACAGAACAGGAGATAGATTTCAGGTATCTTTATTTGAGAAAAGTAAACTTCTTGTTACCTATCACTTGTTGATCAGCTGCCAAGTTTACCTTAAGGTAATGTTGACACTGTTGTCTCCTTCAACACAGCCCACCTTATGATAACATCAGTACGTGGAAATGGGAAGATTACAGTTGGCATGTCACAAGTAAGTGTAGCACAACAAAGACACAAAGATCTTTATGCTACTGCATTGTTATTATTGAATTGTTTTATTTGTTTTTTAGTAATCATGCTGAATTTCAAAAAAAAAAAAAAAAGTATTTGATCCATTCTAATTTATGCAGCACACCTACTGTATTCTCTATGTCTATTTCTATTTGACATATGAAGTTCCTTACAAATGCTGATGTTGCTTCTTTATTTTTTTAGATAAACTGACCCCATTTGGTGAAAATCTGACTGCTGAGGCCCTCCGCCTCTACCCCAGCAAGGCGCCCTGCCCCACCTCCACTCGCTGCCCTGAGAGGCTCTACACCACCATGGTATCAGACATGAGGGTCACTTGCCCCAATAATGACCTTGCCAAGAGAGCAGCAGGTACAGTTTATCCAAAATGGATGATGGCTTGAAGAGTTAACGTAAATTCAAATGGTTATTCTGTCTGAAGCCAATGTTAAGACACGAATGTGTTATTTGAGCAGCTCCAGGGAAGTTTCAGTTAAGATGTTCATTGTGTCCGAGGGACAAGGTTTGGGTTGAGAAATATTCAAAATTATTCACAAATTGAAGGCAACTGATGTGGTTTGTATTGTCGTATACTACAATGAAATCATTTTAAGTTCAGCTCTAAATGTTAGTATTCTGTTTAGGCCAGTGGTTTTCAAAGTGGGGGTTGGGGACCCCTGGGGGGCCACTGCAGGTTGGCAGGAAAAGCATAGCAAAACAAAATAAATTGAATAATGTATACAAAAAATGAACCAGATATGAACAATATTCCCATTACTTTTTTATAATACTCTACTGCATCTCTGAACACTTAAGTTATTTTATATATCCCAGTGAGGCATTGACTAACAGACCTAGACTACGGTTGTAAAAGGGGGTGGTGTATAGAAATATAGTGTGGTGCGAACCATTTCAGGGGGGCCTTGGCTTGAACATACCGGTATTTGGGGGGGCCTTGTCATGGTTAAGTTTGGGAACGCATGGTTTAGACAACCTAGTAAAGATGACATACATGTAGATGTATTGTTTAGGTGGCAACCATAACTGATCACAAGGACAAGACACAGATTTGTGTTGAAGACGGTGAACACACTAAGTTCAGAGATCCAATTTTTGAATTTACAGATGCACTGAAGAGCCCTGTGTATCGCTACCTGGTGAATTACACTCCATCTCGGCAAGCCAACATTTCGGATTTTCCCTTCCCGGCTCGTTTCTCTTTCCACCTGTTGGATAGCCTGGCATTTTTTGGAGGACTAGAAGCTGCCCTGGGAGAGTTGGCCCCATCAGACATAGCTTTTCAGGAGCTGGTTACCCACTACTTCCTTCACTTTGCCAGAGAGGGTAAGCATAAGTATAAACATATTTTCAAGACCTAAGCTTCACGTTCCCATTGTACCTTTTACAGAAGGTTACTTATTTTTTAAAATATATAATAATACAAAGAACTACAATAAGACCACAGGATTTCCTTTCTAAACTCTGCATATCTCACCTCGTAGGCAAGATGCCCAAAGAATGGACAAAATTCCCAGAAGGCACCGCTCTGTTGAACCAAAACTTCTCTGTGGCCCACAGCCCCTCAGCTGAGCACTGTAAACTGTGGGAAGAGAATGGCTTCTTTTCTTACGCATGGATAAACTGATGATATACGTTTCACAGCCAAAGTTTTGAAGTCCAGCTGCTTACCGTTAAACTCTTCAGGTAACACCGGCCTGGATAAATGAGAATCTTCACAAACACCGCTTAAGTATTTCTGAAGTGATGGCGAAAGGAAAGGTTAACTGCATAGCCTAATCTCCCAATTAAGTGCTGGTGTGTTGAATGGATGCAAATGTTTGAGATGAAAATAATCTTTCTAGTGTCTGAAAGTGATCTTGTGTTTGAGAGTATAGTGAAGTTTATGGTGTGTTTCGAGAGTCAGGAAATTATGGAAATGTTGGTCAAGTCAGCTGTTTGCACTTAGTAGGAAATATAAGGGATGATGACCATTACAGAATTAATATATGAAGAGATTGTAGCGAAGGTGTGTGAGGCTTTTTGCATGTGAGGGAGCCTGTGCAAACAAATTTTACGGAGCGCTTCTACTGTCAGGGATTTTATATGGTATTTCATACACAGCTCTTTAAGGACCACTGATTGGACAAGGTGTCCAACTTACTAAAGGGATTATCCTTTTTTTTAAAGTGTTTTTGTTTTGTATATTTTAGCATGGCGATGCCGTATTTCCTGTGCACTTCATATTGCAGCCAATGAGAGAAGATTTTAATATGACCCGTTTTGAAACAGAAATCAAAGCCTCAAGCTTCTGATGTTTGCGCTTTCTCCTCTTCATGCTGTAAACCACTGGTCAAGGAAAGTACGGTAACCTTCACTCTGCTTTAATTATTGTGAGGTAATGAAAAGGCTTCATTGAAGAAGAGATGCATGAAAGAGCTTGGAATTAACCTTTAGGTCAGTCAAATCAAAGCTCTTCTGGGTCTTTTCTATTGTGTCTCCCTGAGCCATGTCGAGGTCAATGCAAGCTGTGCTCATATGTTGCACATTGAGCTACAGCTCCACTACAATGCCTTACTAATTATTTTCCCACCACTTTCATGTTTTTGTATTTTTATAATAAAGTGTCACGATGCCTGTGTTGATTGTTTTGACCTCACTTCTAAATGTGTAAATGCTTACTCAGGTTATTGACAAAACACATGAAATTTTGTGGAGAAGGATTTTTTTTATTGACAAATCTATTCATGTTGGTTTTGACAGCTTTACAATAAATACTTAAAATGTTAAAGGGCAGTCTCATAATGGTCATTGTTGTTTTTCCATTTGTGGGGCTGGGATGACAGGAAGGTCAGTCCTGTCCACTGGGAGAAATTAAAAAATATAAACATTTCCTTCCCCGTCATAGCCAGGCAAAATCCAAAGGAAAAAAATATATGTGTATATATTAGTTGAAAGCAAAAGAATAAGAACACCTTTCATTTTGAAAGCAGGAATCATTTTACATGCATAAAATAAGAGTCCTTGCCACATCCATTTGAGTTCTATTAAGACAGTTCATGTTAATGTGTGTGCTTCCTTGATGCAGAAAAATGTATATCCCAATCAGTCGACAGGGCATAACACTTGCTAGTATTTCAGTCTGCCGTGTTTTTCTTTCTTTTCCTAACACCCTGTGTGTTTGTACGAGAGGACAAGCTGCTATGACAAAATAGCAAAACTGTTGCAAGAATCCAATACAAAGTGGTCTGATCATTGGAGGTTATGCGTTTGTGTGCGTGTTCTCAATAATGATGCAGGTTACCGCCAAAACATGAATTCTCACTTTAACCGTGCTGTCAGTAGTGAGAAAGTGGACAACCTGATGAACACACTACACAACATTCCCCTTCACTAGTCGGAAGAGGAGAGAGGACCACAACGTACATACACAACAAACAAAAAATTAGTGCACAAGCACATTTTTCCAAGATACCCTAATTCAATGACTCAAACGTCAGCCATCAGCAAGATGTATTGCATATTTGTCTTTTTAAATTATAGACCTCTCGCCAATAAAGATCATGGTAAATCCATCACTTACCAAGGTCACTGACAATATTTCATATTCAGGCATAGATCAGTCATGTTATTGAAATGCCAGACTGACAACCGGACAATCGAAAAATAAAGCTTGAAAAAAAGAATGTTTTGTAATGCTGTCCATTAAGAACATGATACCGTTTTAAAATACAAAAGGAATCCATGATACCATGGTGTTGCTAAACAGGGGTTTAGTTATATACTTACAGAATACACTTTAAAAAAATGTAAGGGAAAAAATAAGAAAACGTTTGAAATAAAGACCAAAAAGTATCTGGGTATACCCCACATTACAGTGCTTCTTGCTGAAAAAAAGTCTCCAAGAGAAAAGAAAAAAAAAACTGTCTGAATCTTTGTTGATGTCTACAGAGGTAAGGATAGGCAGACGGGGAGGAAACAGTCATCCCATGCCTGTGACTGATGTCTTTCGCTCCCACGTCTGCTCTGAATGGACACATGACCTTTGTCAGTCAGCATTGTATGGGTCTTTTCAGCAGAAGTATGGTCTTCTGTAGCTCTGGGGGAGGAAGGAGCCCTCTCAGTAGGCTCCATATCGATCCTGTAACATCACAGCAACGAACAAGAGATTAATTATGGGTCTTTACGTTACAAGATTTTTTTGTGCGTCATGCATAGAAGTCTTATGTGGTATAGCGAGTATATGGTGGGTCTTTAATGTGAAAATCAGGGTTCCCACTAATTCAAATATAAAATGATGGTGGGGCATCACAAATGGAAACTTCTCAAAATATCAGCGCTAACCTGTATGGTGTTCATGACACCGTTGGCCAGAACGGCCATCTTCCCAGCAACCGTCTTCACACCCTGTTTGAACTGTGCAATATCCGGTCCAGAGGGCAGCACGCCGTCATAGCCAGACGCACCCGCTGAAGACACACGCACAAAGACAAAAAAAACAAGAGGTTAGTCGACTGTACATCAACTGGCCTAAGAAAGTCAGAGCGAGGGCAACACTGTGCCTCTTCATATCAATCACCCAGGTCATTAAATGTTCTCCTTTTTAACATAATCAGTCTTTCGATTTTGCAGCAAGTGCTTCATAGAACTAGCTGCAATTTAAATCCCAGAGATGTTTGAAACGGGTTCTGGAAGCTTACCTCCAGCAGGCCGACTGCTCCCATCACCAAACAATTCAGCTGAACTGATGGCAGTGCTGCTGGACATGCCTTCCAGACGCGTCTTCACCTCATACTGAAAGAGAAAATTCATTAGCCCTTCACATTTTAAAAAAATGTAAAAAAAACAACAAAAAAAACAACCCAAAATCGAATCATTTGCTCCACAACAGTGTCTGGGTCTAAATCTTACAAACCCCAACTCCGGTGAAGTTGGGACGTTTGGTAAACAGTGAATAAAATCAAAATGCTATCATTTTCAAAACATTCAATCTATTCATTAGATGGAGAATAGTGAAAAGACGACATATTAAGTGTTAAAACCGAGAAAAAATATTGTTTTGGGGGACATATGTACTCATTTCTAATTTGATAAATGCAACACGTCTCAAATAAGTTGGGACGGGGATCAGTGAAATTTAGTAAACATCCAAATAAGATAAAACAACAAAGAAGAACATTTCAAAATGAATTGTACTGACGGACAATATAGGTGTCCAGGTATAAGATCATCACAGGGAGGCTGAGTCACTCAGAATTAAAGATGCAAAGGGAATACCATAGTTATTACATACATTTTTGAATTCCCTTTGATTTACCACGATTGAGTGTATATAAGACATATTTTTGTTATTAAAATCATTGTATAGGTTCATGACATCATGATATATATATTGGCTGTAGTCTCACTCTAGCACTCCAGGAATTAGAGCTATTGAAAATCGACCATATTAAGAATGCTTAATGCGTGCAAATGATACAGGGGTGTAATATTCTCCTAAGCACCTGAGCTCACTTGAAATAGACCCAGAAGACATGGGAAACTGTCCTTTGCTTACAGAAGTCAGCAGAAGTTGTAGAAGTCCATTCTTTTTGACAATAGTAGAGCATTGCACATCCTGTGCTACAGTGAAAATGGACCATCCAACTTGTGTTAGTGCTAACTTCAAAAGTCAGCCTCCATGATGGCATGTGGGTGCAGTAGTGCATTGGTTAAGATGTTCTCACTCATCTGTAGAGTTAAATACAGTGCTGAATGGTATAAATGGGTTTTAAACAGCATGAAAAGCCACCCATGCATTATATTTTGAAGGGAGATCTTCGATTACTGCCACATAGTAAGGTCAAATTGCATTCTCTACTATGTTTTAACAGTTTGGCTCCATCATAAGGACCAGCAGGTGATAAAATGGTGGGCTTTTGGTCAAGACCTGTCACACTGTAAGCACTACAGAAAGGAAAACATTGCAAAACATGACAAGGAATACACCCACCATTTAAGCTGGTGAAATCATGTCCAAGATAGGAATTAACACTGTTTTTTATATAAAATCATCTCATCGGTTAATGTATTTAACTGTTAAGTGTTGTCTTTTGTTTTGTTTTTAGTCTTCCTCGACATTTGCTGCCTTTTATTGTCCCCGTCCCAACTCTTTTGAGACATGTTGCATTTATCAAATTAGAAATGAGTACATATGTCCCCCAAAACAATATTTTTTCTCTGTTTTAACACTTAATATGTTGTCTTTTCACTATTCTCCATCTTATGAATAGATTGGATGTTTTGAAAATGATAGCATTTTGATTTTATTCACCGTAAACCAAACGTCCCAACTTCACCGGAGTTGTTGTATATGGAGCCGAAACATCATTGAGGTCTTCCATTCTTCAAAACTGTCATACCAGTGATTTAGAATCTTCAGAACTGCTTCACATACACAAAAGCCGTGGTATGTCAATCCGCTCACAGCATCAGATGCATACTGCACATGAAAATTAGAGAAACAAACCTCAGCACTGGCCTCCCGTCCAAAGAACATGTCTGAGGAGATGGCTTTGGCGTTGGCAAACTTGTCCCGAGCCTCGTTGGACTCTGCCACCGGGGCAGCCACATCGTGCTTTCGCCGACTGGGCAACCTGAGACAAAACGCAAGGTAGCAAAGTGCAAAGTGTGTGAACACCCGGCCACAACGTTTGTTTCGAACAAAAAATAGTGGCCCATGTTGTTAATACTATTACAGTAAACAAATCCACTTAGAACACCAACTCAGTGGTGGTGATGTGTTGTTTTATAATGCACAAAGCACAATGCATGCAACCAAACATACTGTGAGCGTACCTCTCTCCAATAGGTTGAATGCTGGATATGGTGACCTCGCTTTCTTTGGGCTCCTCCTTCTCTAGGGCCCAGGAGGAAGTGAAAGATGACGATCCACTGTCCGAGTCCCACCGCGAGGAGAAGGTGTCGCCCGCAGTGAAAGGGTTGTCTTTGTATCTATGACAATGCAGTCATTCATTCCATTAGCACAGGAGATGGTTATACGTACCTTGTTGCTCTGAAAATCTACTATTAGTTATTTCTAATCAATTTATCCAACTAAACATCCGTGAGGACATACTTAGGAGGGCCAGAGGTGAATCCTGGTTCATCAAACATGTCTAGCTTGGAGCGTGAAGAGGACTTTGTTCCAACTGGAGTCTCTTGTTCAATCACCTGCATGTCCGACATCACAGAATGGGACACAGCACTGCCAAACACAAAAACGGGACAAGAGATACTGTTATTGCCATATTTATACAAAAGGAAAAGGTAACTGCACAATGGACTTCCAAAAATATTTAATTTCATGTGATTAAAAGCATACAACGTTTTCATCCCCGTGGAACAGCAAAAGTTAAATTGGATGTGCACACCCATCCAAAAACGTCACATTCATACAAAACCTAGTGTTGGCTCATTGGGGAGAAGACACACAAGCTTTCTACCTTCTCTGGCCAAAGCCCATGCCAAGTCTTTCCGCCTGCTCCTTCTTCTTCCCCTCCATGTTTTGTATTTTCTTCTCTTCATTTTTGCGGTCAATCTCCAACTCCTTGTAGGCCAAACGCATGGATGTCACACTGCACATAGATATGGGGACAACTTTTATTTACTTTACATCACATCACGCTGATGCCACTTGAAATGCATATTTTAAGTCTCTCATTGTGGCAACAAGGAAACCTGCAAAAAAGCGAATTGTTTTCTGCTTATGTGCCATAATGGAGTGTAAAGGTAAGTGTAAGTGAAGGCCTTCCCAAGGTTCAAGTTGTTCATCAAAAACTGTATACATCTAGTAAGATTGTTTGACTGAAGACTTGACTGATTGTGGCCACAGAGAATCACTTGAGGATTATCCAAGTGCCAACCCAACATTAAGCTGCTGTGCATATTTATACAGTACAGAACCGTTGGTCAAGGGAAGAGTTACACCAAATGTAAAACCTCAAAGAAAGTACATGACAAACGATCAAATCACTTGATACTTGATACTTTTGTTGACTGTAGCATATAGCAATAAATCACAAGGCAAGTGCTCCTTGTCAGCTCTTAAGATGAAGTAGTTTCCTGTTGGCGTTTGGTTTGTATTGCCACAATGCAACACAATATGATCCGTTTTACCTTGCAGACACAACAAACCACAAGGAGCAAAAGGAGGCCTGCTCTTCATGACCCTTAAGTTACAACGTCTGCAGTTCTGCCAGTGTCTCCCCCACACGTTTAAGATAATTTACATCACATTACACTAAGCTGACACTTTTATCCAAAGCGACTTCTAGGGACAGGGTATACGTTTCTGTTCCTAAAGCCATGTTGGGTTAGCCTTGCTCAAGGGCACTTCAGTCATGGTTGAAGGTGTAGGGAGTTTGCAGAATTCTCTTTCCAAGTCTAGAGAGGGGGATACACACCAGTAACCTTCCCATTCCAAAACAAACTCCTACTCCACAGCTGCCCACATGACAACTTTTGCTAAGATGACTAGTTTTGTTTGAATGTTTATTTTTTAAGGTGTCCAGATAAAGTTACTTACATGGACTCTTCGGCCTGCTTCTTGGCCTCGGCGACCTGCTCCTCTCTCTGCTTCTCCGCCACCTGAGCCTGCTTTTCCACCTCCGTGAAGCTCTTGCTGCTCACCTTCTGGGCTCCCAGGCCCTTCTTGGCGCCAAGCTGTCAACAAACATCACTGCTATTAGAAGGTGGTCAATCAGCCTTGGAGTCTACAAACAGACTTGGAGGCACCAACACACATAAGACACACATTAGTCTATAGACTGCCAATGCCATTATAAAACAGCCAATGCAAAACAGCAGAGCATTTAGAGATGTGATTTACAAAGGCTGTGGCAAGAGTGACACCCCATGGCCAAGAGGCTAGAGGCTGTTGGGCACATGAAATAGCAGGTTTTTTGGTTTTAAAAAAAAAAAAAAAAAAAGGTGTCCTACCCCTTTCTTTGCTGTGGTGGGCTTCTTCTTTCCGATGAGGGATGGTTTGACATCTAGAACAAGACATTTGAAAGGAATATTGAATGCTACATTATTTCATTTCCATCAAATACTTGCTATGCTTGAGGGTGTGATAAAGACTTATTGGTAGTGCATCCCTTGTCATGAGTGCAAGGTAATGAAAATCAGGCTAACACATTTCAGGAAGAACTTTTGCTCCTTTCTTTTTCCCTCTGTTTGATGCCATAATAAAACATTAAAATCCTTTTATATGCATTTGCTTTACAAAAACAGGGGGCATCTTTGCAAACCCTTACTAGAAGTAGTTGCGACACTGCATTTTTTGCTATGAAGCACAGAACAGGGGGAAGTCCTCACACCAGCATGTCTGACAAGTCAAACAGGTTGAATCACAAACTCAAATCTGGTTAAGACAAAATATAGTCCCCTTCAGCAAATCACACCGATTCACAGAGCTGCCACATCAGCTGGGGAACAGTAAACACCGGACAAGATCCATTGTCGGAAGGCTGCATAGTTACACAACATATACAAAATTACGCAAAACTACTTCGCTCATTAAACACAATTCTAAAAAAAAGTATGCAACAGCAAAAAGAGCGACTAAGACAACCTTAACAGGGGTGAAGCACTTCAATTAGGCTCTAGACAGGGACATGTTTTTAGTATGGGGCCAGGAGCAGTGGGGGCGGGACAAAGCAGGCGAGCGGTGCTCGGGTGAGGTGGTGTCAGTCAAGAGCAGAGTCATGCTACTCATATTTAGCCAGCCAATCAGCTACAAGAACAGGCTCATATGTTCAATATACAGTACTTTAAATCACCTCCGGACCGCTGAGGCTCATCAGCTGCCAAACGCATTGAGTCATCTACATGGTACAAAACAAGACACACTCATCATGTGGATGTGATCTAGTGCGCTTCAAATGGGAATGTGTGTTAAAGGGCTTTAGTGTCCACAATGGAAGTTTATTTTCACTCCACTGCATTCCAGGGTGGACACGGTTTAGACTAAGTCGGAACACAGGTGAGCACAAAAAATGTCAGTGCATGACCAAGTTGAAAGATTACACTGGCAATCCATAGAAGCCGATTCATTTTCATCTACGAGAAAATAAGTGATTTGTCCGTACATGACATGTATCGAGGCCCTGACTGTTAGGCACTGGCTGGAAACTATGCGTTACTGTTCAGTTTCAAATATTATCCTTGACTGGTCTGTACCTGCCTGAACAAATAGGCTTGTTTAAAACCTGATTTTTTATTATTTTATTCCTATGAACTGAAGTCATGATTAAAATAAAAACCTGCTCACTTTAAATCTTACCTATAGTAGTTTTGACTTCCGTGGCCAGACCTTCAATGCTGGGTCCCTCTGGTTCATGAAAAACAAAAACAAAAAAACACATCTTACTCCCAATTCCAACCACCGAACTTAGGTATGAAAGGCTTTTAGCTGTACGAAAATCATGTACGGGCAATAGACTTACGGCTTAGACTTTCTGTTTCCTTGGGAGACTCTTGCTCCAACACAGGGCTGACTGCATCTGCGCCATTCTGTTCTGCCAACGAGGGAGAGGCCATTTCCCAGGTATTTGAAGGCTACAACATACAAATATTAGAAGTCGTTGAAGTCAATGACCATAAGGTTTCAATGAGCAGGATAGTTACGATTCCTACTGGCCACAATCCTATGATATATACTCCACCTTAAGCCCTATTCTTGAAATAGTCAAAGTGTACTTTATTGTCAAAAATCTATATAACACAGAAGACCAAAATTGTGTTTGATAAGTCTCCAATGTGCAGTTAAACTAAACATGTATATAAGACATTGACAATAATCACACACACAGACACACAAACTGCAGTAAAGACCAACTAATACATGAATTTACGTACACACACACACACACACACACACACACATTACATGCACCATGACTGGAACACATACACGTACATACAGACATTACATCATGAGTGTATACCTGAGTATGCTCTTCAAAGAAATCAGACTCCTTCTTCTCAGGAGCAGGGGTTTGTGTGTTTCCCGAAGCATCAATCCACATCTGCATATTGTAAAAAAATTATATACACTTTCAGAAACTTAAAAGTTTCATGACCCGTCCTAGAAATTATAACAAAACCGTTTAGTACTCTAGTGCTCGGCACAACACAACTCCAGCACTGCCTGCTTAGTTGCGCAAGCAATTATCTCTCAAATAGCTGTTACCACGTCGTACTGACGGCAAGTGAAGTTTGCCCCTTGGCAATGACTCACAGCTCGGTCAAAGTGAATCCAACAAAACAGCAATAACTTCATGAGACCATCTTTAATGCAGCAATATGGAAAGACAGGATTTACCAAAATAACCCTGAAGAATTTAGAAGACATGTGTTAAAGTTAATGCCACTGACAGGCAAGAAGGATCATAATGGCTGAGTGATCACAGCCAATGTAGCACTAGTCACTCTAGGGTTGAATTGCAGCATGTCCCCAGGACTGAACTGATGCATACGCAGTTGTTCAGATACCTTATTGTTGTCGTTTGCGCACAGATTGTCCCGCTTTAATTCAGAGAATAACTATGAAGTGTTTAGGCCAATCAATTCCTGCCTTCCAGACAACCGTGTGTTGAAAACTGGATGCCACTTAAAAGTTTTCACCTAGATTTTATCACCAAGGCCTACTGTACCTCATTGCCGTATTTTGAGAGGGCAGCATTTGCCTGCTGGCGGATCTTCTCCCGATACATCTGTGCCGCACGGCTGTTGTACTTGGCATTTGTGTCATTTGTGGTGCAGCCATGTTGGCGAAAAAATGCCGTCTATAGCCCAAAAAAAAGAAAGAGAGAATAAAGGTTAAGTGGATTAACTTAACAAACACTTACTGGCCAGCCAACTTAATTATGCAGGGCCAGGAACAGGACGCACAATGGAGAGACGTAAGACGTAAGCTAGACTTGCAAACACTCACCGCATTGGCGTTTCCTCCAACCTGCATACAACGTAGTTGAAACCAGTTCCAATTGGAGTCCAGCTCAGTGGATCTGAAATGCACAATACAACCTCTTTTACCAGGACAGCAGAACATTGCTTATTTTGTAAGAAGTTAATGCCAGCAAGACATCACGTCAAAAGGTTTAAGGGCTCTTTCTGATGTACAAACGTACATGACATGCAGAGCTATAAAAACCAAAGTGACTGTACCTTATGAAGCTGAGGTGGACCCCTAATGAGCGGTGGATGCCAGAGCAGTCGATGCAAAGGAACACGCCATATGTAATACTGGCCCAGCTTGGGTTTTTAGCAGAGCAATCAAAACAAACCTGTCAAAAAAACAAAAAAACAAGGGGTTTGATCGAAACCTGTCCCGTAGACCCCACAATTCCCAAAACCACAGCGTGATAATCAAAACTTTGACTTGAACTTAAGTCATAGGTCAAGTTATTGTTTTTGAGCAATGTCAACGTTGTACTGTGTTACATAACACTTCAGGGGAAGTATCTCAGCTAGTCGGCTAACACAGCTCGACAATAACGCAAGATGTGTTTATTTGTTTTTGTTGATGTAGCGAGCTGAGTACTGAGGTGTAAACCAAAATCGTCAAACATATGACGTTGGTATCTCAGTCAAGGTTAGAACAGCGTCACAATTAGTTGGTGTGTGTGTGTGTGTATTTGTTTACCATTGCTATTAGCCATGTTTGAGTAAATCATTGTCAAGAGATGCCTTTTCAACGAGATGTATCTGATTAATATCCATTGTAATTCAGCCACCAGATGATGAGAAAACCTTCGCATAAATCAGCCACACATTAGGGTTTGCCAACAGCCCTTCATCTGGAACAGGGAAACAATATCGAGTCCCAATTCTCCCACAAGCGCTAAAGCTAGTGCTACTTTTACTGAAACTTTGACATCATACGGACACGTCATGTCACATACAGAAGAAAACACTTACACAAACAATCCGAATGTAGCGAATGTATGGTTCAACTGAAGATACCATACTATTTACATTGGCTAGGTGATCAGTTCGTGTGTTGTAGTAGCCATACGGTATTTAGATGATAGACTTGACGACGAATTATTTGGATTAATGAATATGACATCTCGGTGAATGTGCGTAGAGCTACGGGGCTTAGGCGGACCATACCTCCATCGTCTGTCGAAAAGAAATTGGGCTCTCGTCCAGCGTTTTCTTACTATGGTTAGCTATACAGTTAGCCAACATTAAAGGCTTAACTTGAGAAAAGCATACGTGGCTCTGACATAGCATAGCGCTAGCGTTACCCCAAACCCCTGGCTAGCTACTAGAAGATCGATGGCGTAAAACAGTCCTTTGGTTAGCCAACTGGTTAGCAACAGGGGCCTTCAAATCGTTAGCCAGGCTAACGCTACCGGCTTGTTTGGATTGTCACCAGGAATATAGACAGATATAGCGTATTTGTGAGACCACACACAGATAGTCAACATCACAATAAGCATACAATGTTGTCATATAAACCAAGAATCTCTTACCTTATTCGTGACGACTGATCTCAGCCTTTTAAAGATGGAGAGAATTTCGGTCTTGTTAGGGTCGGTCGCCATCTTGCCAACTCTCTGCTACTAGGAAGTGGTCTACGGAAGCCTGAATGTACATTCATGTTCCTGTTTATCAATGGCCATCAGTTCACGTCAGCGACAAAGGGCCCCAAATATGTAGCCTACAGCAGCAATAGTTAATAAAGTTAAATAAAGGAAAAATACAAAAAACACACATGTCTTTAAACCTCTTCTCAAGACGGAAGAGTGGTAAGTTGTCAGAGTAAAATAAATTGTCTTTTTTGTGGCCCTGAAGGTGTGCAAGTTGCCTCAGGTAAGTTAACCTGGTTCTCACGCATAAATTCACTTGGGGCAGGGGTGGGGAACATATGTCTAGAGGGCCGTTTGCGGCCCTTGAGGCTGTTTTATCCGGCCCCCGATATAATTTCAATATATACATTTTGTACATTATATTTATTTTAAATATGACATATTTTGTAAAGGAATCTTAGAAAATGCATTTGCATAGCCTAGGCTACTATTACGGTAAGTTAAGTTATAGGCCTATTCAGGGACCTTAGAGAAGGTGGTGTTACAGGCCTAAAGTGAAGGGGGAAATCCTGGTTTGTGTTCATAGTTCGGCCCTCTGAGGACTTGTACGGCCCTCGGATGAATTTGAAGTGGCCCTTCGAATGAAAAAGGTTCCCCACCCCTGACTTAGGGTCTGCGTGAGAACCAGGCAACAGGTAAGTTGCATCCAACATTTCCATTGTGGCTTTCTAACCAACATTTGCTTTTTGTTGTCTGACTTGCTTTTTTAGTTGTCCCCCAGGGTGGATTTGCTTGGGGGTTGTAGAAGTAGCTTATGCCTTATGCCCGAGGCTACAAATCATCTAACAGAAGACCATGGAGTCCTCATTTTCTTAACTAAAATGACACTTGAGGGGTAGGCCTACCTATTAGCAGGTTTACAACTTCCTAGGTTAACGAGGCCATGTTCTTGGAATGCCCCCCAAGCGCATCATGACCCTCTGTCTCTGTCTGTTTGTCCACCCTTGCCTCTGTGTGTTTGTCTCATCTGCAGGGGGAGCCAAACACACACAAAGAGCCACATAATACAACAGCTCTGCATTGTGTCATACATACTCTGTGACAAACACACCTGTGTCACGTGACGTGACATAAAAGTGCCATGCAGCTGTGACGGATACCTACTAGTAGAGTGGTGGAAGAACGAAATGAGTCTCTGTAACACTGTGCTATGAGTCTGGACCTTTAGCTCATCAGTATCGTACTGTGGCTCCCATGCCAAAATGGAGCTTTGATTGGGAGGTCAAGAGTTCGAGCCCAGTGGCGGGCTGCGCAGGAAGACCTCGACACAGCGTTGAACAGGTTGCCATCTCTGACTTTCTCAAGAGGGATGAGGAAGCGCATAACGTGATTTCACACTGATTAAAATCCTTTGAACTTCAAATGAAATTCCCGGGTTCCTTTTCCGTTCATGCCGAGCAACATTGGCTGTGCGTCAATAGTAGAATTGGTACCTGACCCTTCATAGATAGCTGACATAAAGGTGCACCTCCCGCATAGTTCCAAGCAACTTCCAAAACAAGCATAATTTGAACCGAGGGAAGGAGTGTAATAACACTTGTGGACTGACAGATCAGTTGACATCAACCAATTGGTCTTGAATTTTACATTTTTAAAAGTGAAAGTGAAAGCTCAACTGGGAAACTCCCATTGTCATTGTGACACAGCACACAAGTGCACACTGCACACAACAAAATTGCATTTATGCCTCACCCGTGTAAGGGGGAAGCCCCCAATGGCGCCTGAAAAGGAGCAGTAGGGACAGTACCGTGCTCAGGGTACCTCAGTCATGAAGGAGGAAGGGGAGAGCACTGATTAATTACTCCCCCCACCAACCTGGCAAGTCGGGAGTTTTGACTATCTTACCGCTTACCCAGCCTGCCATTTTTGCCAGTGAATATGTATTATAGTGTGTGGTTTGATGCACAACGTTTTAAGACCAATATATTGGCCTAAATGGAAACTGGCTATAAAACTGTACGCATTTAACTTATCTGTTTTACATATTGTATTTTGGTATTGATCAATTGTTTTTCATCCCACTATCGTTCACCAAACCATCAAAACCCCTGTCCGGATTACGTTCGATTCCACCACAATTACATGACTAAAATTTAAATTTAGACATATCTAATGTAATGGGTGGACGGGACTATAGAGGGTGTGTCAAACTATTACATTAGGCAGCATTTTCAAAGAACCAATTCCCAAGAACAAATGATGCTGCTTATTCAAGATTGTGATGACCATGGAGCAAAAGCTCTTGTGCTGTCATATCTGTAAGCGACTTTAAGTCTTTAAACGATTGTTATACATCTGTCACAGTTTCCAAATTACATTTTTGTGACACAGTAACACCAGGTTCATCGTAGGTATTGTACACAAAACAGGTTTACTGTTTCCTCCCATGTCATTATTTACTTTCAGATGCAGAACATAATTGGTTCGTGTAAACTGTGAGAGTGAACGCATTTACCAGAAATCTTGTCAGACCTGTTGAAGAGTACCACCTCCACATTTTTCTGTAGAGCGAGAACAGAAGCACTCCAGTCATCATGGCGTATTTGTTGGTGTTTGTACTTTTCTTGCTTTTACCCACTCAAACTAAAGCCAGCGACTTTCTTGGGAATTCACTGAGTTTCTCAGTTGGAAAAGAGAACCTTGATGGCTCCCTGGAGGTATGTGTAATATACTTTTTATATTTTTGTTCTACTGCTCTGTTAAAAATAATTAGTGTCAAACAATGTTTCAGTGTGGCATATTTCAAATCAAATCATATTCTGCACAATGAAAGTTTGAAGGACTGTTTTCCATGGTATTTGTGTGTGTTGATGTATGTTGGTGTGCTGGCAGGTGAATATTCGTTACAGGGAGTACAGGAACGAAAGCTGTGGCAGCGAGCACATCAACTGGCTGTGTCAGAGCGGAGACTGTGGAGCTCAGACTCAGTCAGACGTGCTCTCCACTGAAGACAGCTCAGGCAATGATGCATGGTGCCAGTCTGATGGGTACATGACAAGGAAAGTGACCTCTGATTCTACTTTTCTTTTAAGGTAAAATGTCACGCTGCTGGACATTGTACAAAGTTGGCTACTCTATTGTGGGCTAACGGCTGTGTAATGAAAACCATCATTGATTATTTAATCCATTGGTCTACTAACACCGCTTCCCTTGTTGAGACGTTGTAGATAATGGCAACATGTGTAATCAACACAAACACTCAAAAACCTGAACATTGTCACACAAAAATGTAGTTATTCCATTGTTGATAACGGTGAGATGCATATTTATTTTGGGCCTCTGGATACAAGTTATCTCAAGTCCTGTGACACTGTCACATGTTTCTTCACAGTTTGTGATGATGGAAGAGAAGAGACATTGAATCCAACTGCTTGTGATTTGGTGTCCGGTCAAAGAGTACGAACTAGAAAGTGAAGGGGTGGTTGTATGGATGGCTACCAGAGATATAGCCTAACTACTAGGAGATATTCTTTTATTTCTGTCTTTTATCAACACATTAAACACACAACTTTTGAGGCATTGGAGCAGTGCTGTCTCATCATCACTCATAATGATCACATTTACAAGGTTCAAATTCACAACAAAGTCAGTGAGTCTATTTTATTTTGAGTAGTACTTTTTTAAAAGCACATTGTGTGCTTCTGAATTAATGCCAGAGGCAATCTCACATGTTTAAGTATTTCAGCAACTAAAATTTACTCAAGCCCAATTAATGTTGACGAACAAGAAGGTATAGGTGGAGCCAGTATTTGAGCAGACCTGTGCCTGGTCTCCCATACTGGCTCCACCTGCAGGCACAGGAATGTCAAATCAAGTGTCACCTTGGTTACTTTCTTTTGGGTTTGTCCGTGACCAGTCAAAGTTTGCAGGTGTGGTGAAGAGTAATGAGCAGACAAACCCATTTTCATAATTTATTATTTTTAGAAGTTACAATAGGTGCACCCAAATGTCCAAATCTGCTAGCCAGGAAGCCATAGAGGTAACAATGACAGTATAATGGCAATGATGAGTTGACCCCAAAGATAAGGAGTGTACAACTCTATATCATTTACTCCATTTTGCTGTACACATTGAGTCACGACTTTCTTTGCACAAGATGAAGAAGTGATGTCACACTGTAAATAGTGCACACTAACACAAAAAACTCACAGTTACTAATGGCAGTATGGCTGCCGCCCCCTCAGCAGTCCAGAGATATACAGGCCCATCTAGGTCATGGTTCTCCATTAGGCTAGGACTGCAGACACCTTTTGAATGAAAACTCACAGTATTTTCAAGGTATATGTAACACTTACTTACAGTACTCCTCACTTACCTATTTCCTAAAAATGAATACTGAATAATTATCCTTCTGCCTACAGAAGGTGCCAGAGGCGTACTGTTCTTTTGTATTTTGCCCGTCCTTTTGTGTGTCATCACAGGTTCTTAGTTTGCGCTGTAGTTTTTGAAAGGGTGAACGGATTTTGACTAAATGCAAAATTCAGGCAACATAACTGTCACTTTACGGGATTGCATAAGTGTATGCTGTTTTGGAAAAGAGCTTAATCGATTAACTGATTAATATTTGATAGTCAATACTTTCAATATGGAGTGGTGGAAACAAAATTAAGACAATTAGCTCTACACGTTTTAACAGTGAATGTTTTGATCCTAAAATTACCATTGATGTTGTGAAATTCCTTTTGCAAAGTGTAGTTCACAGTCCTTTACCCTTGAATGTGCCATTTGCTTCTCAAAGGGACACAGGATGCTGCTGGGGTTCAAATGTACACGGAGCCCATGAGTGGACAGCAGATACCCTGGTGAACGTGGGAACACGGTCAGATACACACAAGCCAAACAGATCACCAGTGTCTGCGACTGTACCAAGACTGCGGTATGCCCTCTACATACTGTATGTAAAATAAAAATGTTTAGCATGTTGCTCAACCTGAAGACATGTTAACAATGTATTTATTTGTTTTATGAAGAGTCCCTCAGAATTGTGTCATGGAAATCAAACTGCTGGCCCATGACCCTGATGGCGACAATGTAAAATGCAAGTTTTCCAGACTGGCAGGAGAAGCCTGTGCATCCTGTCACGCTCATCCAAACTTCAACCTGGACGAGGTCTAATTTAAAGCATTCTTAATCTGAATTTTCATAAAACTTGTTTTCTGTTCTTGAACCTGACATAACCGTATGATATAACATCTGTGTAACAGGAGCTTTGCGTTCTACGTGGGAATGGCTCTGTACCTATTGGAACCCATGTGTTTGAGATGGTCTTAGAAGATTATCCCACAAAGGACATCACCATTATGAACATCAATGGGACATCTCTCAGCAAGAGTAGCCTCAATGCCAGTGCAATGACAAATCCAGCACCGATAAGTCAGGTCCCACTGCAGTTTACACTTGAGGGTAATAATATTTAAATATTATTGCAATTTTCTGCAATGTGTTTTAACCCAGTAAGACATGGCACCTGTTAAAAATAAGCTGTTACCAACATGGCAATGATCAAGGCGTAATGCATTACTAAAGGCCCTGTGTACTGTCATAGTGGTGTAGTACTATGGTAGTAAAGTTTTCCAGTGACTATTACAGCGTTCCATTTGTGGAACGGTGTGCGTTGAGAGGCTACGAAGCAATAGTGTTACAGTATAATATGTAAACAACATGTTGCATCTGACGGATGTCAAGTAGCAACTTGACCAGGTTTACAAATAAGAATATTGTAACTATGGAAGGTGATTTGATAAAGCCTTATATCATATGAGTGGTGTGAGTGTTACTTGTGACACATCTAAAACTACTTTGGTCTTTTAGTTCTTTCTCCATCTGAAAACTGTGTGAGTGGCGCAACAAGGCCTCAGTTCCTGACTCCAACACCTTCTCATGGAGAAGTTCAAGTCACAGCAGTGGGCCACATGCACCAGCTGAGCATCCGAGCCCAGTCGACAGAGAGCAGGTTAGCATATGCTATAGGTGTTGGGACAATAGCCTACAAAACAACATTTGAAAATATTGCTTTGATTGCTCAATGTAGTGTATTCTTTCTGTGAAGATATTTAACAATTTGCGTAAATGTGCCTACATTTAAAAAAAAATGTTTAAGCATCTGAATGCACATTTTTTACTGTTATGATTTTGAAAATCTACAGTTTCTTGAGAAATCTTGCTAACAATAGGCCTTCTGTCCTCTCAACAGAATAGTGGACTTCCAGATTAGTGGACCTTGCAATATGTCCAAATCCCTGCTCATGGAGGAGAATGGTGTTGCTGTGGCAACAGTGGAATGGATGCCTCATCAGAGTGATCTGCATCACTCCATCCCAGTGTGCTTCACTGCAGACACAGAGGCCAGGTGACAAGGATCACTTCCTTACCCTAGCTTTTCCTCCAATTGAGTTATTCTCTCTATTTATCTCACTATGCCTCTTTGTGTGTGTTTGTCATTGTAGCCAGTCAGAGATGAGGTGTGTTGTGCTGACGGTAAAACAGTCTCTGCCCCTGTCAGGTTAGTTTTTAAACTGTGGAGCCATTAAAATGATATGCGACTAAAACAAATGTCTCTTTAAGAGGACAGATTTAACACTGGAAATTGTTTTTTGTTTATTGTTCATTTTGTTCTTATTGTTCAATTTTAGGTATAGGAAAGGTGACTTGCGAAGGTAATATAATCGACGTAAGTGTGAGCAAAGCGTCCATACCAGGCATAGACCAGGAATGGCTGCGCCTGAATGACCCTTCCTGCTCCCTGGCATCAAACGATACCCATGTTATGGCCACAATATCCATTAACACCTGTGGGACAGTTATGGAGGTACAGCTCAAGTACTGGTTTACTTTCTTCCTCTCTGAATATCAAGTCAATTCATGCATGGTATGACAACAATCTTGATATTGATTTCTTCACAGGAGGAAGGTGATTTCCTTGTTTTCAAAAACATGATCACCTCATTCAATAACCCCAATTCAGTCATCACAAGAAGGCGACGGGTCACGATCGACTTCCAGTGCCAGTACCCCAAGGTGGCCAGCGTTCACAGCCATTATTTGAACACCAAATCTGACTACATTTTCACAGAGGGCAGCTTTGGAAGCTTTGGCTACAACTTCGAGATCTTCTCGGACAGCACCTTTAGCACTGCCATAGCCCCTGAGACGTACCCAGTGGAGTACGAGATGATGCAGATGATCTACATGGGGATCAAGTCGCACTCTGCACTTCCTGATACCAAGCTGTTTGTGGACTCATGCAGAGCCACGCCCACTACCAATCCAAAGAGTACTGTCTACTATGACCTAATCAAAAATGGGTAAGGTTTCTTAAGCCAACTTCTATTGTACTTCTTCATGTTCCAATGTTAATGTTATTAAATTACAATGCTCACATGTTTCCCTTTCGTATACTAAAATAATCATTCTACCTGAAGGTGCCTTGAAGACGAAACCGTGAAAACATATCCAGGGGGTTCAACTACTTTTGATTTTGAGATCCAAGCCTTCAAGTTCACTGGAGATTTTGATGAGGTATGCACAACCAACATCTATGTATGTATGTATGTATGTATGTATGTATGTATGTATGTATGTATGTATGTATGTATGTATGTATGTATGTATGTATCTATCTATCTATCTATCTATCTATCTATCTATCTATCTATCTATCTATCTATCTATCTATCTATCTATCTATCTATCTATCATGTTTGCTGATCTAATGTATCTACTGTACCTACATAAGAATGAGAACCCTTCTGAGTGTTCAATACCTCACTCTATCTACTGTATGACTATCAATAGAATAGCATAGTGGTTAACAACCTTTTTCTTAAGGGACCCATATTTTTACCATTGTAAACATTTGGTGACCTCCCCACAGCATGCTGCACGACAGGCGTTCATGTTACACACTCCGTTCTTCATGGTGACTACCGTAGCTTATTTATCTATACAAATAGATGTTTCATGTGGTCCTCGAAGTTTTTGGTTTTGTTAGTGCTTTCTTATTTATTTAGCTTCATATTAAAATTATCAAAGCCCTTAAAAAAATAAGTGGGCTTGGCCCTGCCGTGGCTCAAGTGATAGGGTACTGCACTGCTACACCGGTGACCAGGTTCGATTCCGGCCTCGGCCTCCAGCCTTTGCCGACCCTTCCCCGTCTCTCTCTCCCCAATTGCTTTCCTATCGATCTCACTGTCCTGTCATGATTAAAAGGCCAAAAAGTGAAGAAAAAAAATCAAAAAATCAAATGGGCTCTGTGACCCCTGTGGATGTTTGTGCTATCCCTTAGGGAATCCCGACACACAGAATAGGATCCACTGGTGCAGCAGTCTCCAGAGGGCTCTGGCACAGACGGTAGCCTACTCCAGATGGCTCTGCCTCTGGCCCAATCTAAACTCCATGTCTCTGTCTCTTCTGTATGTCTGTGTCCGTCTACCCTTGGACAGGTCTTTATTTCCTGCTCAGTGATTTTGTGTGAGGCAAACAACCCAAATTCCAGATGTGCTCAGGGCTGTGTAAAAGATGCTTCTCGCAGGCGCAAACGAGAGGGCACAATGGAGACAGCCAGCCACTTTCTGACTCAAGGTCCGTTTCGTGTGCGCAGAGAGAGTCCAGGTAAGTCATTCCTGCAAACACACACACATTCACGCGCGCACACACACACACACACACACACACACACACACACACACACACACACACACACACACACACACACCATTTTTATGTGCTCATTGTGCTGCATGTTGCTTCTTTGTGTAGCATGTGGTTCTATTTTTGTTGAAGACAATAAAACAAGTTTGACACAAGACACACAATAGAGTTTGTCTCATGCATCTTTCTGGTGCTCACTATCATTCTCTTTTGTAGGGATGGTCGATAAGGATTTGAGGGCTGCCTCCAGTTCCAGTGATAAAGCAAATGTCGGCACCTATGCTCTCGCCAGTCTTCTGGCGGTCACTCTTGTGCTTCTGGTGGCGGTCATATTCTACCGCCGTCAGAGATACAGAAGCCTCAGCCAGCAAAACCTTTTGTTTTAAAGCACACTGGCTGTCAATGAGTCTCAGACTGACATACATTACAATAGCTTGGGGTTCACAAAGCAAACTTCTGTACAAGTTTAGGTTTTTGTTTTTGTGTAGGGAAAACAAATCAAATGGTTAAATACTACTGAACAAGACCGTATGGGTTTAGGTTTCTGTTATGAATTTGCTATGCAGTGACACTGGCTTTCATGCTTTTTTGGTTATATTAAACAATAATGAAAATTATTTCACACAATGTTGTATTGTTCTCTTTCAAAGACATCTGACACATTTGGCACACCATTTTTTTACGTGTATGATGTTATAATTTACAGACATTTACAAAGAAAATAGGAAACAGCATTTTTACAGTATGAATAATTTGTGGGCACCCCTATGAGATTCCATCATAAATTGCTGTAGTTTCATTCAGACATATGGGTCATTCTACGCTTCGTGTGCGCTTTTGGCAAACGCAAAATGTAAATTATCAGTATTTTTTTTTCAAATAAATGAGCTAGATGTTTCCATACAAATTGCCAAGCTTAATCTTAAATCATTTGAACAAATACTCTTATGAAAGCAAACATTTGCTTCATTATTTTGTCAACAGTGTTATGGACAAATACTATGTCATTTCAAGCATATATAAAAAATACTACAGAGTTGAAACAACATACGTTTGAAAGTGCCTTAACAATAATGTTGTCATTAATCTGTGCAACTGATATAGAAAATGTGATTGTTGAGCTTCATAAGTAGGATTTTATGATTCACTGTGATACAGACTGACACATGTTTCATTATAAATCCCTGTAACGTCTGATTTGAATTTAGTCACCCTCCTTACACAAGACTTCCCTCTCCAGAGATAATCCCTAGTGTCTGTTCATAGGATTTTTCCAACACATAAGGGATCAATAGCACAAAAATACTTTCAAAACAGTCAACCGTGTTACTCAACTGTGTTACGGTCAACAGTGCAGGGGAACAAGTCGGCACTTTTTTAGGAGAAAAAACAGCAGACAAACCCATCTCCCTAGAACACTAATTATTTTGTTTGTTTGTCTATCAATATGGAGATACATTGGCAAAAACATACTCCTCCTCAACTGTCATAGCTGATGCGTAACACCATTGACGGTTACACGGCTTGACATTTCAGCCATTTTCATTGTGTTGTGCTAACTGAGGACCTCAGAAGTTCCCCCACAACACCAGAGACAGTCTGGGTACAGACTTTGACAACACCTTAATCAATTCATGTATTTGTATGCTTTATCAGTGTTTTTCTACATGTGATTTCTAATTCAGATTCACACAAAATGGCAATTTTCATGTATAATGCAAAGCACAATGGTCTTTCTGACAGCTTTGTCATATTGTGATGATTATTGTGAATCAACATTGGCCAAAACATATTTCTTTACATGCTAATACGAAAACTGAATCTGACATTTGGAAAACAGGACGGCATGAAAACGCCCAAAACTAGTATTAAATATTCATTCTTGCTGAGGGAAGTAATGTTATGTTTTGACTGTTTGTATTATATGACAGATAAATGTGTGCTAATGTCCAAAACATCATTGGATGCAGTTAATAGTTAATGGAATTGGCAAATAATGTTCACCGACTTAAAAGCGCACACGAATCGTAGAATGACTTACATGTTTAATGACTTAAAAACAAAAAATACATCTGGACATAAAAGCATTTTGGGAAATCATACTGTGGTCAGGTGAGACTGGATTATAGTTATTTGGCCATTACAATGGGAGGTGTGCACGATACACTAAATTCTACGAAATTTGACAAATGATGCATCCTGGGTCTGTCTGTCAGCTGTGCCGAGTTTGGAGTTTCCCGTAGTGCACTGATTGTATTGCACTGATCAAAGTTCAACAAGGAGTTTATGCAAAAGAACATTACAATGTCTTGAAATAGCCACACCAATCTTGAGAGCTTAACATCATGGAACATGTATAAATTAATTTGAAGCAGGCTGTCTATACAAGGCGATTGAATTCTGGATAGAATAATTCAGCAGTACCAGACTGCTGGAAGTTCTATAGAAAGCATCCAAAGGCCATTAGATCAGCAAAAGTGAGCTCTTCTTCATATTGGAATACTGTACCTTGTTTAGGATTCCCATTTATGCACATGCCTGTTTTTTCTTGGATACAATTTTACCTATTAAAATGATTTCACAACTTAATTGTTTCTCTTTCTTTCCACATGGTTTCTGTGGAAACCACAGCTGCTGCTTCAAAAGCTCAACAAGACATAAACCAATATAATGATTTTCCAAAAGGATGCCCAAACCTTTTCATATGTGTGCTACACTATTTTGCATTTGGCGATTCTGTCATACATCCTCACATTGTTACTGTGACTAATCATTTGTTTCTTTTCACAACACAGCATTTAATAGAACAACGACATGATACAAATGAAGAGTTTCATTGCAAAACTGTGTATGTTCATTTTGGAACATTTTGGGAAATTGGCATTTTTGTATTGGACATTGCATTACATTGCAAAATGCAAAAGTGTGCTCTCAAAATATTTGAATGGCAAGACACATGAACAGACACCTGAACAGCCATTTCCAATAATAAAATGCAAAAGTCAAAAATGGTGGATAGGACACCATTTTGCAACAACACTCTTCAAATATTTAATTTGCTGATGTTTTGGTTTCGGTTCCCACAATAAGCAGGGTCACACCAGATCTACCAGGTGATCAAGATTCTTCTTCTTCTTAAGAATGATCTGATACTCTTACATAAAACCGGTCCACAAAGAGGGAGCCAAGCATGGCATTTTTGGGCTATTGTGAATGACAATGAGGGCATGAGATTACAGAAATTATGTTGTTTACCATGGGAACATGACATAACCAGATGCCAGTGTAGAATCGGATGGCAATGGTACACTGATCATGTATAAAGTTACAGATTGCCATCAGCGTTGACTCCACAGTGTCACTCTCGCCTGACTCCTTATTGGCAAAAGTAGGCCTACTTAATACGGCCATCACGAGAAATGCTAGACCATGGGAAAGAAATTTTGGGCACAGCCAAGCCATTTGTAGCTCGGAAGAATAGAGCTGCCCCCCATCACAATAAGACTAAAATAATAAAACCAAAAGGATTTTTTTTACCAGCCTCTTCTTCAAATGACAATTTGCACATGCAATATGCCATTGCAAAGCTCTATGAAAGTCATGCAACAAATCATGGAACTGATCACACTTCCACAGAATAGATTACAGTATTCTGTTGAGAAGGGGAGAGATCTGCAATCCTGTTTATTTGGTGTTGACCATGTTGCATGATGGTGTCAAGACCTAGGTGCATAGACTTGGGCATTGAAAGACTGTGTCCAGCATCAAAATGACACGCCTCACTCAACGCTATACAGCAGATATAGTCATACATGAAAAGATTAACGCTAAACCAGAGACATTCAACATTTCATTGTTTTATCTCAAAGCACATCTGTTAGCATTTCATTTCATACACGTAAAGATAATCATATATTTGCTGTAGACCAGGAGTGATTTGTAGGGGGAATGCCCCCCCTCCCCCACTTCAGTAATCTATCAGTAACAACAACAGTAGGTCAACAAAACAAGTTGTAATAAACTAGTAATAAACCCAGACAATGCTAAGTGGTGGTACAAACCCTTCACATACCTGGGTCCACCAGTGTGCAATCTCCAGGACACAGAATATCACTTGAGATATATGCAGTTCACTGCTTTGTTTGGTATTCAGCTTTCCCAATCTCACAACACTAACCAAAATGCCGCAGAACTCATTCACTGAAAATAAGGTCTTATTATCATGTTATTTATTTTGATGTTATGTGTAACATTAACAGATAGACAATCCAAACATTTTATAAGCAACTGAACTTCTCCTTCAGCTTGATAGACATCTCATTCCTAATCCGCAGAACTTCTTCAGTACAGCAATCTGGCTGATGCAGGGCTGTGATTCTCAAACTGTGGGCCCTGAAGGTATTCCAAGTGGGCCCTGAAATCATCTTCTGAAAGTCAAAATATAATGTGTGTGTGTGTGTGTGTGTGTGTTAGGGCTGCACGATATATCGAAAATGTATCGATATCGCAAAATCACGGCTTGCGATACACAAGTTGGCTATATCGTGATACCTACTTTTTCTTTTTTAATAACAGCCAATTTGGTGAAAAGTTTTAAAAAGGTATTAAAAAGGTTGACATTTTAAGTTGATGCTGTAAATTAGCCATGCATTTTTCAGAATAAAAACATAATGTTGGGAATAAAACATTGCTCTCAGTTGTTACATGATAAAGTGTAGAATGGCAAGTAGGGGAAAATGTACAGTATGTATATATTAAATATCGTGAGTTATATCGATATCGCGATACAGTCATGTTATCGTGTATCGCATATTTTTCTAATATCGTGCAGCCCTAGTGTGTGTGTGTGTGTGTGTGTGTGTGTGTGTGTGTGTGTGTGTGTGTGTGTGTATTTGCGTTGTCTTGTTTATTGAGTTGTCTTGTTTATTGACCCCGGACATTTGTGAAATTTTCAAGTGGGCCTCAAGTTGGAAAAGGTTGAGAACCCCTGATGTAGGGCATGCCTACTTCTTAAGACCCCTCCCTTCTCCACTTGGCAAAAGTCACATGTCAAGGAGTGAAGAGCAATTGTTGTCACACCCCCTCAAGACAAATGCCTAGGCTTGTTTGAGTGGTAATGAACCAAATCTTGTTGATTGATGTCTGTTTACACATGTGAGCAAGAACTCACACACACCGCAAATTTTTACATTTAAAAATGTAAGCATCGTCAAACAGAAATCTTCTATAAGACGATGAGCTCACTATGCAAATTATTGATTAATTAATTAGTTGATTAACCTTTCAACTGGGTCTCACGCCAGTAGAGAGTTTATTTCATCGAGTTTATTTCATCGATTAATGGTTTAATCAACAATTAATCTTTAATCTATTAATTGTTGACATTCCTTGCTCGTACCAATAATCTATGTATGTAGCAGATGACATTGCTGTCAGAGTGAGGGAACGAATAGGCCTACAACTAGCACACAAATAATTCAAAGGAGTGTCACCACCACCGAGGAGTTGTGTTCTTACACAATACACATAAACCACAAAATAAAAACCCACAAAAATTCAGAAATGTGACCTGGCTACATATTAATCTATCAGGTTACAGCCTCTTAGAGGACTAAGTGTGAAGTTGTCAAATTGAGTGGAAGGGGTGTGACAAAATATCAAAAGGTTTAAACACACACACACACACACACACACACACACACACACACACACACACACACACACACACACACACACACACACACACACTCCCATTGACTTCCATTCATATTTACTCTAATAATAGCTAAAGAATGCTAAACTGTGCCCAAACCAAAACAATCCATAACCTTAACCTGTCAGTGAGGAAATGTTTTTACACTTTTTCTTTTACCAATAGCAACAAAACTACCCCAGCAAATGGTGTCAAAACATGTGGGGTCCAGGATTTGGGGCCCACATGGAGAGAGGGCCCTACCCTGTCGGTGTGCTCCAATAGCAGTGGCCTCACAAAGGTAGATTTGTGCAGTACACACACACACACACACACACACACACACACACACACACACACACACACACACACAGGGCCGGTTCTGGCTTATTTGGCGCCCTAGGCGAGTTTGAGTTCTGGCGCCCCCCCCCCGCCCCCCCTTTTTATAGGCCTACCTTACAGAACACAAGAGTAATAGCCTACCGGTAGTAAGCTTAACTAAATAGCATCAAGAACAATAACTGTTTTGCATCAAATGGATTTCTGGTTCTTTACAACAACACAGATTGAGTCGCATGAAAGTACCTTCACTGTGTGGTGTGGGTCTTGGATGTAATGGTGGTGGTGCCCCCAACCCCAGATGAGAGGGAGGTTATCAATGTGTTTGAATTGTAAAATGGAATTGAAATGCCAGGAGAGTGGTACAGTACATTTGCATGTCAAATGCATGTGTAGACAATAGGCCTACCAAGGAGGTCTGCATTGATAGCCTATCTACACTACCTACAGCATCACAAAGCATGGCAGCATAACAATTTTAATAAGCTACACATTTGTGCTGTCTATGATTCCAAACCAATTTCATTTCTGTACTGGAAATAGTGGTGCATTTGTGAGTAGGATAATGAGAAGGGGGCTATCTATGTGTTTGAACTGGAGATACAGGGTGAGAGAAAGGGAGAAAAGCTGTCACGCTTTTGAATTTCATAATATACAAAATATAGTAAATAGCCTCACTTGTCTGCAATACTACATCACTCGGCATGAAAACATGCTGTGCATGGTTCTGTTACATGATTAATGTAGGCCTATATGTCATTCTGGTCTGGAAACAATGTTTTTTTTTAAAGCTTACAACAAGCAGGTAATTCATTCAAGTGGATGGAAGGAGATATGGCAGCTAAACTTATTTAAAACATGGCACCAGTCTTACTTTACATTGGTCAACCTAAGCAAGTATTATGATGTCAGGTGGGTGTTAGTGAGTAGGCTACTAACAGCTACTTTACTGGATTTCATTGCTTGGCATACTTGGCTAATGTTAGCATGCTAACTAGCGATTTCTCAGATCAAAAGCAAAGCTCTTTTTCCCTCTAATTCCAAACAGTAGCCTCATAACTATTAGGCTTTACATTATCACAAACGGTTGCTGATTAAATCACATACTTCCAAAACACCCTCTGCAACTCCTGCATCATGCAATGACTGGTTTAATGACAATTCTCCACCCAGCAGAGTAGCACTGCTGTTCGCGCTTGCCCTCCGTCTCTCGAATGAGTCTCCAAATTCAAAATAGATCGGACGCTGTCACTCGTCCCGCCCCCTTTCTCAGGACTGTCTGTTTATTGGTTCACAGACTTCCCAGAGACAGTTGAAAGCGATATTACTATTGGCTGAGGGGCGCTTTCACCACGCTTTGTTGATTGCGACTTCATAAAAAAAAAAAACCTCCATATCGCAAAATTCCGCATCGGAGGGCGCCATTTCGGCGCTCCTTCTTCACATTGCGCTCTAGGCGACCGCCTAGCCGGCCTATGCTTATAACCGGCCCTGCACACACACACACACACACACACACACACACACACACACACACACACACACACACACACACACACACACACACACACACACACACACACACACACACACAGAGAGAGAGAGAGAGAGAGAGAGAGAGAGAGAGAGAGAGAGAGAGAGAGAGAGAGAGAGAGAGAGTTTCTTACACAGACCAGACAGATAAACATCATTGATCATAATCATAGCAGCAGACAGAGAGAAAGAGATCACCCTGCATATCCAGAGTTTAATCAATTTGGTATGTTACAAAAAAGGTCCAATGCAAGGACACTTTAATTTGTTGTTACAACTGAAAATGATAGCCTGCGCCAGACTATATCACACAGGTGAAAAACATACTGTAGTCTGGGAACCATATTCCTTTTCTAATAGGGGAGGTTGATCTAAACTATTGTAAAACTAAAATACTAAAGATGGATGGAAAGCTGACATCTGATGTGTCAGCATGGTGGATCTGTAAACAAACTATAAGCTTTTGTTTGTCTAATTACCTCTGCCAAGGAGGTTATGTTCAGTATAGTTTGTCTGTCAGCAGGATAATTCAAAAAGTTATGAACAGATTTTAACGAAATTTGTTGGAAGTGACAAAAGGAATAAGTGATTACATTTGGGAATTTAAATCAGGATTTTTTTTAGGCTTAAAAGATGAAAGAAAAATGAGGGTGTAACATAGTCAAATGTTCTATCAAACAGCTTACTTGACGGGGGTCTGCACTCTCTGAGTGCATTTCTAGTTACAGTTCTATAACAGGAATGAAAAGGAGCTGAAAGGAGCTGAGAATGCTCAACTACTACTATGAGAGGACTGCTGTGACATAGGAAATGGGGCTGCATTCTGTTGGTTCATTCTGTTCTGCAACAGCAAATGTTAACCATCTGATAAACAGCAACAGGAAGAGGTAAATCCACATGGATTTAAACATGACAATCCTAAGAACTCAAATGCCATGAAAATAGTGATCACTGTAGCAGCAGCATACTGCATGCGGAATACAGGACTATACTCCCCAAACAGAAGACCATACTTCAGATGGCTATATTCAGGAACATATTTGAATGTCCAGCAATTGACATTCAAAAGATAGCAACAATAAGCCATTGACCTAGTTTGATGGTGTTACAATTCCATGACATGATGAATTACCTCACGTGTTGTCAAAATAGAAGTCAATGTCATCTTATAACCAAAGGGCGTCACCTGACAAATAACTTAATAAATCCGTCAACCATCGAACCCAAAGGCATGAAGCCTGAAGGAAATGAAGGAACGCTTTACAGGAACACTCAACATACCAGTTCTTTGGCATGTTTGCAGAAATGGTAAACTATATGTATGGAATCACTTATTTATTTTTGTGTGGTATATTTGAGTTAGTTCATTTTTATGATGAAAGCGAAAACTAGGTTAAATAAAGAGGAAATAAAATCTTTTATGTTATTCCGCATGCCTCACTGCTAGGCCTTTGTAAACTGCCTGTTGACCTCTGCCTTGAACCTGTGCCACCCACTGAATTTTCTGGTGACAAATACTTTTTTGTCTTCGACAAATTCTAATATTTGTGTGAATATACCCCGAAGCGGTTAACCCATTTTATCCTAAGGCACCTGCAAAAAACACCTGCTGAATGCCTAAGCCCTTTTTGGGAAAAGGTGCCCTCTGCCTATTAAAACCTAAATATCTCAGCCTCCGAAGCACATTAAAACATGAAATAATTTGCATTTAAAAGCTGGACCCTCATCTTTAATTAGAATGCGTTCATTCAGCTCTAACATATCCACATTTTAGGACTAAAAAACCTCAAATCTCAAGAGCCTGAATACGGCGTACCATACTGTATGTCACTCCAGGCACCAAAGGTCAAATAGTATGCTGCATCAGGCTAAAATGAGACAAAAGAATCTGGAGAAATTAAAATATGTATTTTTTCCAATACATAGATAAGAACATAAGATGAACATGTTGGCAAAACAGTATTATAAAGATGATGCACAGACACTGGTCTGCTCACAATTGCAGATAATGTGTCGGGAATAATAATTCAAATTTGTGGACCTGATATTAGCCTCACAATGCAGAGAAGAGTTCTGCTATGAAGGGTAGAGCTTGGTAATCCTGTTTGCTAGGCTTACAGTAAGTTTCCATCTGATGGTTATGATATCCTACCTCCAGCATCAAGATGACACACCTCAAAACAACAGATGAAAATTATAGATAAACACCGCCCTATGCCCAGATCAGATAAATTACGACTTCGCTCAGTCACGTACCACTCTGGTCATTGCATTCCAATGGTTAATAATAAATATACAATACCCTCATTAAGACTCCTCTCCTCCTTTTCCTAATTATTCTAATAAAGACAAACACTGCTTGGCCATTTAAAACCCCATTCCATTAGGCTTCGAACAAGCATTGGTATGAAACAGAAGCAATATGGGCAATTCAACATTATTGTTTTCCAACAGTGAAAAACCCTCTCAGTGGCTTAGACACACTTATTTTGTCATTTTGCATTGGTTTGTGATCAGAATATAATATACTTCACACATACATATTAAGTAGGCCTATATTACTGTAGGCCTAACTGTGGTTCAGGTGAAAAGGCAATGGTCAATAATGCAACAAATAGGAAGACATAGGCCTACGGTATATTTGATAAACACTGTAACACATGACTTTTTGGCTTCACCCTTGAAACATGAACAAGGTCGGGGCATTTTATTTTCTTCACAATTGATTGTTATTCGTTAATTTTCTGTTTTCTGAATGAGCCAACAGCCAAGTACTGTTTGCCAAATAGTTGCAAAAGATCTCAGAATCTCCAGACTGAAAAATAACATGTCATTCAAAGACCTGATAAATGAAACGGATATAATCTGACAAAGTGTTTGAGATAACAGTGCTTGATTGACAAGGTATGTCCTTGTTTCTCTTCATGACAGAGAAGAAGCGTGTCACACTGTGGGATTTCTGAAATGCCTTGAAAGACATACTGGCTTGACTCTGCACAAAATTCTGCGGTGGAGGCTCAAATGACAGATGTATCTGGTTTCTTTTATGTCTTTTATTTCTTTTTCACATATTGTGACTCACTTTATATTATCCGTTGGGGGAAAAGACCAGTATCTGTGCTGTGTTTAAGTACAAAGACATCTGTTCATGACACATGTTGGTTTTCGAAAATGTTGCACCTCTGTTTTTTTTTTTTTGCAATGCATGATGCATGTCTAAAGTGTGCTGTACTACATTTTTGTTGGAGAAAAATGAAGAAACAGTCCAATCTACATCTAGCCAGGCACAAAAAGCTGATATTGAAAATGTGGAATGCATTCATTTCCAGATACTCTCTGATAAATTATTTGGATATGTTGATGGTATACATATGAAAGTAAACATCTCAGAAACAATTGATGGGGAGCAAATTTGACAGATTGTTTTATGCAAATCATGACCTGCAGTATTTTTCCATCAAGACTACGTCCAGAATGTCACTCAAGGTCAGATGTGCTGTATGTGTCAGGTGACTTTTGAGAAGAGAATTCTCCTCCTCTTCTCGAAAGCAATACAATTAACATCATGTCACACCCAAAGAATTCACTGAGGTAAGTTTCACTTTAGGAGAAATGGTAAAACAGACTGGGTAGTGTAGTGTGGTGTGCAGGGGTGATAGTGAAAAAAAATCCTGAGCCTGAACTTTTTTCCTGGTCGGGGAGGGGGGGCCGGGGGACGACGGGACATACTGCATATGAGACGTAATGTAGGCCTTATTATTATTCAAACACATTATTCAAACATTTAAGATAATGTTTTCATTTTTGCATTATTTCTATAGTGTTATTCACGAAAACACAGATAATTTCCCTGTTGGTAGGCTACAGCACTTGGCTGAAAGAAACTGACCACCACGTTCAATTCTAGCTGTAAAAACGAATACCAACGTATGCAGTTAGAAATGCATTCTAGGCTTGTGATGTTGCACTAAAGTTATTGAGGTGGGTATTGAACCAATGCAACATTTCAACACCAGAATGCATTTCTGAAAACATGGTGCATATTTTACCACATTGAATTAACTGAAAGCTACATATGTAGCAGCCATACCAAGACAGGTCAGTAGGAGGCAATACTACTCCAAAGTACAGTAACTACACTCTGTCCAAAATAGAGGAGGTGATTACCAATTAATTGAGCAATACTTTTAAATGACATGACATTTGCTGCAAGCTGATAAGTTTCATTTTCATTGGGACATTGCTCATATAACTTGTATAGGCTACTGGACATACGTTTTTAGATAGCCTACTCGTGGCCCCATGGTCTACCTATAACCACAGATTGTTTAAGGGCTGTGCTATAACCCCTGCCTTTCCGTTGTAGGGAAACGCCCTTTAATTACCGGTACATGATATTTAGGGCACAAGCGCATGATTGGCTACATGCAGGCCCACGTTCACATCGCATATTTCGACTCCACGGATGACAGAACCAGTGGTTATTACGGACAGGACAGTATATATAGCCTGTGTGACTACTGCGCGACTTTCGCATTGTAGTCAATTAAAATACATGAAAATCACTCGCGTGTACACACGCCCATTACAATGTACGAGTTGAAAAGATAACAGAAAGCAACAAAAACAAAGACATGACCGAATTAAGCTACATGAAAATAGCACAGGGCGTGAAGATAAGATGAACATTCACTGCATGTCTAGGTGACACCGTGGTGGCCACATGAACGCAAGCCAAGTGTTTCGTTTGTATTGTGGGTTCTTCAATAAACACACCGGTACTTGAAGAGAACGGTCTTTATAGTAGTTCTAAATTGGTTGCACTTCACATTACAGGCGTACACAACTGTGTTACTACTACATTGTACTGCTCTGAACACTGTATGTTCTAACACTAGGCTTTTATACAATGCACGGGCGCCACCTATCTAGCACATAGGGAATTACACCATTCAGGATGACCAATCACTGGTTCATATCATTACATCTCCCTTCTTTAGATAAAAGTATTATACTTTTAAAATGGTAGCTCATGTACATTTAAACCTTATGAACTTACTTTAACTTAACTTTTAATCTATTGAAATGTACTTACTTTAATCTGAAAATCCATCCAACTATATAAAACTTTATTTCAAAATGTTACCTCATCCTGACCGAACTGCAATACTAAATCTGTTCAATCAGTCTCTCTGGTGGTCGTATAACCCTTGACGATCTCTTGAGGGGTTGTCCTGGACTCGGAGCAGGATCTGGACTCGGCTCCGGAACTGTTGCCTCAGATGATGGATTCTCTGGTTGCTGATGTTGCTCGGCTGCTTCATCAGGCGGTTGATCTGCTTTTGCTGGCCCCAGGATGTCACGGCGATTCCTTCTCAGCACAGCGCCATCTTCTGTCTGAATGTTGTATGATCTTGGTTGAACTTCTTTCAGGACAGTTGCTTTCTGTGACCATGTGTTGGCTTTGTCTTTGAGTCTCACCATGTCGCCAGTATGCAGTTCAGGTAAGTCATGTGTTCCTCTGTCGTAGTAGAACTTTTGTTTTGTTTTCTGCTGTTCTTTGTATCGCTTTACCTTTCCTCCCTCCTTCGTTTTCAGCAGCTTTTCCTGAATCGGCAGGTTTGATCTCAGTCTGCGTCCCATGAGGAGTCTTGCAGGTGACATACCACACTCCAGTGGCGTTGTGCGGTACACAAGCAGGCTTTGGTAGTAGTCTGTTCCACTGTCTTTGGCTTTGTACAACAGTCTTTTCACAGTCTGAACTGACTTTTCAACTAGGCCATTCGACTGTGGGTAATGCGGACTCGATGTTGTGTGCACAAAGTTCCAGTCCTCTGCAAAGCGTCTGAAGCTGTCACTGGAAAATTGCGGGCCGTTATCAGAGAAGACCTCGCTTGGCGCTCCATGCCTCGCAAATACGGCTTTCATGGCTGTTATTACTGCCTCTGCTGTTGTAGAATTCAGCCTACTAACCTCTGGATACAAAGAATAGTAATCTGTCACGACAATGTAATCTTTTCCAGCACATTCAAACAGGTCAGCACCTACTTTTTGGTATGGTCTGTCGGGCACTGTTGAGTGGTTCAGCTGGATTGCGTGGTCGATATTTCAGACATATTTTACAACCAGACACTTCATTTGAGATGTGTTGATTTAGCTGTGGCCAGTACATCACCTCACGAGCTCTCTTACGACACTTTTCAATTCCAAGATGTCCTGCATGAATTCTCTTGAGCATGTCATGTCGTAGACTCTTTGGAATGACAATCCTGCTGCCCTTGTAGATGAGGTCATCGACTATAGACAACTCTGCTCTGCAATCCCAGTATTCTGTGATGTCGGGTGAACAATTTTGTTTTGTGTTGGGCCATCCATCTTTAATGATTTGGCGTAATCTTTTCAATGTTTCATCTTTGTTTGTCTCTGTCTTTATCAGTTCCATCTTGGTATCAGAAACAGGTAAGGCACTTGTGATCATATCCACATAAGCATTCACATCATCATTCACGTTACTGCTCACCGGTTCCTTTGGGTCAACTGCTCTTGACAAGGTGTCGGCGGTGTACATCAGCTTGCCTGGTGTATACGTCACTGTCAATGAGTAGCGTTGAAGGCGAATCATCATTCTCTGGATTCTCAGTGGACAGTCATTGAGTGTTTTTTTAAACAGTGCAATTAATGGCTTATGATCAGTTTCGACACTTACTTCCTGTCCTGATATGAACTGGTGAAATCTCTCGCTTGCGTAAGTTATGCTCAAAAGCTCCTTCTCAATTTTTGCATAACGCGTCTCCGCGTCTGTCATAGAGCGCGATGCATATGCAATGGGTTGCCATTCATCATACAGCTGCAGGAGAACAGCTCCTAGTCCACTTTGTGATGCATCGGACGAGATCTTGATGGGCTTTGCTGGATCATAGAATCTCAGTACCGGTTCAAGTGTAAGCTGTGTCTTCAGGTCTTTCCATGCTTTTTCATGTTCATGACTCCACTCCCACTCTGTTTTCTTTTCAGTTAGTTGTCTCAATGGTGCCATGCGTTCAGATAGATTAGGTATAAACTTTCCCATGTAGTTTACCATTCCATTGAATCTCTGCACATCTTTTTTGCATTGTGGCCTTGGCATGTTTTCTATTGCTGTCACTTTTCGGGGATCAGGCCTAACTCCCTCACTGCTCAGTATATCTCCAACAAATGTCAGTTCTTTCACGCCCAGCTGGCATTTCTCTTTGTTCAATTTCAGGTTTGCTTTTCTTGTCGCCTCTAGGACACTTTTCAGCCTCTGATCGTGCTCAGCTTTTGTACTTCCCCACACGATTATGTCATCCATGGAGGTGTCTACACCTTCCAAGTGCTCATAGATCATATGAATTGTCTTGTGATACACTTCAGGCGCTGAGGCTATGCCAAATGGTAATCTCAAAAATCGGTATCTGCCAAAAGGACTGTTAAACGTGCACAATTTTGAGCTTGCACTGTCCAATTTCAGTTGCCAAAATCCCGAAGATGCATCTAACTTGCTAAAGTATTGTGCATTGGCGAACTGTGACATTATTTCTTCTCTTGTGGGTAATTTGAAATGTTCACGCTTTATAGCTCTGTTCAAATTTCTCGGGTCCATGCATACTCTCGGCTTGCCATTCTTTTTGTTCACAATGACCAGTGAACTCACCCAGTCAGTTGGTTCGTCTATTCTCTCGATCACTTCCAGCCTTTCCATCCTGTCCAATTCATCTTTCATGGGCTTTTGAAGAGCAAATGGCACTTTTCGGCATGGATTTATGACTGGTGGCACTGTCTTGTCAACTTGGATCGTGTGCTCTCCGGGAAGACAGCCTAGACCCTGAAACAGATCCTTGTAATCTTCCATCAGTTCATCATATTTTGTATTTGCATTTTCCACTGCTAGCACTCTCTTTACTAGATTCAGTCTCTCACAGGCAGCTAATCCTAATATGGTCTGCACATTTCCAGCCGCTACTATGAACGCCAGTGTATGCTCTTTCTCTTTGTGTGTCACTTTGACCATGCATTTTCCTTTAACAGGTATTGCTGCGCCGGAATATCCACTCACTTTCACTTTTGTTGCATGTAATTTTGGTCTGGGTCTGATTTTGTTAAACACAGTCTCTGAAATCACATTTGCTTGTGCTCCTGTGTCTAATTTCATCACAATGTTTGTGTCATTCACTTTTAGGTTCAGCATCCAATCATTTTTGTCTGTATTTTCTTCTGTTACTACATCCACATAGAATTCCTCAGAGTCACTCTCATTCACTGTATGCACTTTGCTTGGTTGTGCCTGACTCTTGCACTGCCTTGCATAATGGTTCTTTCTGTTGCAATTATTACACACTTTACCATACGCGGGGCATTTCTTGGGAGGATGCTGCGTGCCACATCGACTACATGCGTTTGCTTGCACGTCTCTGCGCGCCGGTTTCGTTTCACGATTTATGTCGGGAGCGCCGCTTTTCTTCCTGACTGCTCCTCGTTCTTCTCTCCTCACTGCATCAACGTTGCAACTCTCGCTGACCAGTGCTTTTGCTTGCGTTCTGACTGTTTCCGCTGCTCTACACAGAGTTAGTGCTTTAGTTAGATCCAAATTTTCCTCTCTCAGTAGCCTTTCTCGCAGAACGTTATCTGGAATTCCGCAAACAAGCCTGTCTTTTATCAACGAGTCTGTCAGCCCTCCAAATTCACACGTCTTGCTTCTGTTCCTCAATTCGGTTACATACTGATCAATGGTTTCTCCCGTTTTCTGAACACATGTAAAGAATCTGTGCCTCTCAAACGTGACGTTTCTTTTTGGAATACAGTAATCCTCAAACTTCTGTAGTATTTTGTCCAGTTTCATTTTGTCATCATCATTATCAAACTTAAAGGTGTTATAGACCTCAAGTGCATCTTCGCCCACTACATGTAAAAATACGGATGCCTTCACTTTTGGAGGTTTATCGTCGGCACCAATAGCTGATACATACAATTGAAATCGTTGCTTAAACTTCCTCCAATTCTCAGCTACATTACCTGTCAGCAGCAGATTAGGTGGTGGTTGAAGCGCTTGCATCTTTGCTTTTGTTATGCTCTTTTACTCCCGCGGAAAACAGGCTAACAATTTGGTTGACTTAGCTGGCTATGTTCTCTGTCCGGACTAGCATCAGACGTTTTCAGTCAATCCTCTTCAACTTGCCGTTAATTTTGAAGTTTCTCCCCAAGTCCATCTTCTGACACCATGTTTCGTTTGTATTGTGGGTTCTTCAATAAACACACCGGTACTTGAAGAGAACGGTCTTTATAGTAAATTGGTTGCACTTCATATTACAGGCGTACACAACTGTGTTTCTATTACATTGTACTACTCTGAACACTGTATGTTCTAACACTAGGCTTTTATACAATGCACGGGCGCCACCGATCTAGCTCATAGGGAATTATACCATTCAGGATGACCAATCACAGGTTTATATCATTACACCAAGTATTTGAAGTTCATGAGAGTCTGATATTGATAATTGCCCCCTGCCCGAGAGTAGGGATTAAGTAGCCCCAGAGCGTGCAGACAATACAACCTGCGCATCGTGCGTGGAATTCGATTACGCAGAAGGGCTACGACAGGGAGCGCGCGAGAGAGAAAGGCTGTGTGAACCTGTGCGAGGCTGTTTGGGGGTTTTCACAGAGCGCGTTGGTTTAGTCAGCATAACTAATATAAACATCTCCCTGAAATCAGTTTGACACGTGGTTTGTCAGGAATGACGCAAAACACCATCCCTCAATCAACAGTAGACCAAAATCCACGAACTCAGCTCACACTAGCCTACAAGGGGTGTAGGCTAACTAGGCTTGCCAAACATTAGCGATCCAAGCATTCCATTGTCATTTGGACATGTCGCAATGGTAGCCGCTATTCCAATGCAGACCACATTTACGCACTACACCTAGAAAAAAAGTATCATGACGGGCATAGCATAGCCTACCGTTTTGAGCATACAGACTTTTTTTGAAAGAACGTCCATCTCCATCAAAGTTTGTCAACATTGCGCAGTCATTTAGCGCACATAAATGAGGAAAATAGACGAACCTATTTCAAACACATACTCTCACTGAGCCCGTTTATGCGCATCAATAAGCCGTTTATGGTCAGGTTTTTGGAGTAACCTGCGCAAGGCAAAATCATTCGGGCCCAAGCCAACATGCCACAGTGGGCAAATTAATAACTAAATGGCCTTACCTTCAAACGTTTTCTTGATCACAGAATTTCACTAGTATTCCACTGACATCCACACGGTTCAACACACCCATCACAACTAGCAAGCCATGTGGATTTGTGCTAACAATAGTTGCTAATTTTTATCGGAATCCAAATGGTCTAGACTTGGCCTATAGTACTTTCTTCCGTTTCTTCAGTATAACGAGATGCCATTTTTGGATTTGCCTCCGTCGACAGTGAAAATATCTGAGAAGGGTAACCAGTAGGGGCCTAGAACTCTCTTTACTGTGCATACTGACAGCCAATCTACTTCTCCTTTCACTAGAACTAGAAGACTGCCGCCAGTGATGTGGTGAGTGACTCAAGAGCAAGACGTAACAAATTGATACATTTTTCAGTAAGATGTCGGGATGATACAATTATGGGCTGCTACTCATTTGGGTTCCTTTCGCGTCTCTTACAACAGGCTGTTGCGCGCTCATTTATTTTCACCATACATTAATGAAGGCCTACGCGATAGTTTATTATTTTATCAATATTGGGGAAATTATTATTTTATTTTTTTCTACAGCCACGCTACGCCGGATTTCCGGCGCGGCGCCGGACTGCTATCACCCCTGTGTGTGTGATGTAAACAAAGCAAAAAGCACAAAGCATTTATAATTAGTGTTAAAAATGTTAGAAGATTGCTCCTTATTATTCAAGAGCATACTTTGTTGTTTCTGCCACACCTCCTGTGCTTGTTGTATTTTCATACAGTACATTTCATTGTCCTGTTTGTATTTATTGCCCATTGTTCTCTGATCATTTAATGAGGTGTTGTAAAAAAAAAGATGACAAAAGATTAGTAGGTGGCAAAAGATGTATGAGTTGCCCCTTTGGCAATACATCAGAAATAAGTGTCATCATCACTACTAGTTTATTCGAATTCGAGATGATTCGTCTAATGAATTGTTGAGAGGGGACCATTCGAACAAAACGTTGGACCATTCGTAGAAGGCATGGGGCGTTTCGTGCAGTACCTGAGAATTTTTCGTAGAAGACCTAAGGACGTTACGTTCAACCCATGCAGCTCTTTCGTTTAACTGGGCAGACGTTTAGTTTAGTCTGCCTATTTTATTAGCCTATTATTTTTATATTTTATCAAACTTGTGTGCCTACCACCACAATGCAATGAAAACAAAAATCGAACCATTTAGAAAGTGCGTGCGTGCGTCTCTATTTTTTTAAAATTAATTTTTCATTTTAGTTCAGGCTGCTTTTTTATCATTAGGCCTATTTTATAGCCTATTTTATAAATATACTATATCGTAACGGACTACCTCTGCCTCTTCCAGTGTGAGATAGCAGAGTTACCCCCTGTGCACTACATCTGTCTTTAATAATAATAATAATAATAATCGTATTTGTATAGCACTGTGTCATACAAGGCATGTAACTCAAAGTGCTTAACAAATGGGAAAAAAGAAACATTGTTAGAGATAGATTTAAAAGGAGAGGTATAGAGGAGAGGCAGAAAAAGCAGGAAGGCAGAGGAAGAAGAGATAGACAGAGAATGTAGAGTCATAAGGTCAACGTAGGTTAGGACCAGGATTCTTAGATGTGTAAGGCCCATAGTGGCTGGGCCTATCATAAGTCATAGATAGTCACACAGAGATTGGGCGCTCAGGTGCGGCCCCTGGTGGCATCAGGGGTGAGGAAAAACTCCCTTTCGCTTGATTCATAGTTTGTAAGGGGAAAAAAAAAAGCTCAGTGAGGTCTGAGAAAAAAGACCCCCTATAGTCAGGAAGAAACCTCAGGCAGAGACCAGCGGCCACCTAGGGGAGCCCCCTGCCAGGGCTGGTTGCGAGTAGTAAGGGCGCTGCAGCAGCTGGGACACTATGACGCCTTGGCAGCTAGGAGTTGGCAAGGATGGAGAGGTGGGTCTTCAGCTGCTTCTTGAAGGAGTCGACGGAGGTGGCTGATCGGATCTCGATAGGGAGGGCGTTCCATCTCTTGGGCGCATAGCAGGCAAACGCGGCGTCGCCGATCTTCTTCTGCGGGGGGGTGGGGGTCCTTAGCAGCTTGGCATCAGTGGACCTGAGAGCTCGAGCAGGGGCATAAAAAGAGAGCATGTCTGAGATATAGCTAGGGGCAAGTCCATTTAATGCTTTAAATACTGTGAGCAGAATCTTAAAATGGAGTTAATTTCAAATGGTGGGTGAGACTGTCAGGAAGCAACAAGCGGAGAGAGCAAGAGAGAGGGAACCATGAAGTGTGCGCCGAGAAGATCAGCATTCGCAAGAATGCTAAGCCAGACATTGATGTGAGCTGTTCCAAATTGAGACCAAGCGCACAAGTCTGCGAACAAGGGTTTTGCAAAAGTGCACTACTAAAAATAAGAAAAGATATTCGTTGTGTTGATCTGAGTAATTTCTAATGTGTTGGTCACTGATTTGTATTCATTTTTGGAAAGGTAAAGGCAGTCTTATTGTTGCCTAGCTGGCGCCCATCTCATAACTTAAAACAGTCGGTTGCACCGCTACAATATCAACGAAATGTTTTAAAATGTAGGCTTACAACAGTAATTTAAAGGTAAGGGATAATGTATTGTCCACACGTATTGCCCTACGGGACGAACAAGACCCCCGATGCCGAAGGCAGCTAGAGAGCTGTTATTCCGCTCCGAAGGAAATATATTTCCGTAGTCACGTGTGGACAATCCATTATCCCGCTTATCCCGCCTTTACCAACATTAGAAAGCATAGAATACATAGTTAACCAGTAGTTTATAGTAACAGGTTTATTGCCATTTCATAGCGTGCGCAAAGAAAGATAGTTCGTGGAACGTTCATAATATAAAAAGAAAGAAAGGAGTCGCACACTGGAGCTGAATGCAGAATCAAAAGCTGTATTAAACAAAGCCGAAAAAAGTAAATAAAACCGACAGACAGGGGACAAACGTCTCGGGTCTAGCCCATCATCTTCCTTCTCTTCTTTTTAATTATACTGGTCTTGGAATTACGCACCGAGCGATACGCTCCGGATAAGACATTGGCGCGGACGTCACCCCACCATTACGCACATAATTTAAAAAGGTTAACAAGCAACAGAGTTTGGCTACTTTCTAACTTGTTACAGCCACATTGCGCTTCAAACTGTTTGCAGGCTGCCTCTTCACTGCGCGATATCTACTAAACTCGGGTTCATAACAGGATCATTTCTATCTGATCTGTGCGCCGGATGGTTGGCTGGAGGAGGCAACGCTAGCCTAAAGAGTAGGCTACTTCACCCTTAAGGAAACTATTAACGAACTCCTCACTTGTTAAAAAAAATACTACTGTTAATAAAAGATGTCACGACAGCGGCCGGCGGGCAGTGACAGTTTGCTTTCTTGAAATAACAACACTCGGACAATAGTGTAGACTTGTGCGCTAAACGCTGGGGTGGGGCAGGGCTGCTGAGCTGTCTGCTACAAGCTGTCGTGCCGGGACGTGGACTGTATCCATTGCATGCGGCCGGTCACTTTGGGAACTGTGGGTAAGTTGCATTTGGGTAGGCTATTGCGCGTGTTATAGTTGAATTAAGTAATTGACGAGCCAACGTCCGGCAGCAGTGGCTGAGTGTGTAACTTAACTTAACTTTTGTAGGCTACTATCGTCCGAGTGTCTCCAGATTGTGATTATTTATTCATTTATTCAAAGACGATAGCAGTTTACAGACGCTGCTGGCTGCATGGATATTGTGGTGGTTTTCCCTCCTAATTGTATTTTATGAAATTGTAAAAATAAAACTACCATAACTTTTACTCCTGTTGTCTGTCGTTCCTGAATCGTGGTCTAAATTTCACCTCTTAGTGTCAAGTCCAGTGAATGATCCTGCATCCATGGATAATTGGATAAAGCATACTAAGTGGACATGAAAGAAATGCGAAATTAAAACAACAGCGTGTCAATGCAAGCACTTTATTTATCACATGTGAAACGAGAAGGCAAAAAGTGCAATTAGTTAATAAATGAAACAGTGTACAGGTCAGTGCTGGTAAAAAAAAGAGTTTTAATGACTTGCACAAAGTTGATGCTCGTTTGGTGAACTTCAAAACCTGCGCTGTATTCAATAAAAGCTGGGCATAATGCACATAAAGGACTGAAAATGAAAATGAATCAAATCCCAGGAAAAAACAAACCGTATCCCGGGAATCCCGGGAAATAAGTGATTCAAAGTCGTAGTTGGCCTATTGAAATTTGTCCTCAAATTGCACCAAATCTGGGTGGTAATCCCCTATATGTGGTACATATTCTATGTTGTAGCCCAGTGGCGTAGCTAGAAAAGAAAATCTAGGTGTTCCCAAGAAAATACAGGTGTTCCTTATTTTTTATTTTATTTTTTAACTCAGAGTAAACACATCATAGCACGTTTGCACGGATCGGCCTACTATCACGGTGCCATACTATTACGCATACTATTACGAATGAATCATGATTGGCAAACCCAACCTAACTTATTTGTTACTATATTTGCGCTGCAACTGAATTCAAAGGGATGTATATTGGCTTTAAATATACATCAATTATCTCATCAGAGTCCATTCCTCGGCGAACTCCTTTTCAAACATTGACTGGAAGTGTTGCCAATTCTTGAAAACACGTATTGCTGTAACGGTGGCTCTGGTGTGTAGGGCTACAAAATATTATTAAGGAAATGTTGAAACTAACAAACAGAAAACCAATCCACCAGTTGGGCTGCGTTTGAAACGTTATTTACAGGGTTCATACACTTTTTCACCAATTTTTTTCCATGACTTTTCCATGACTTTTCCAAAACCTTTTTCTGAATTTCCAGGACCGAAAAACCAATGACCAATCGCGCGCGGGGGGTGGGGGCGTATTATATTACAGGCTATATTACGCAGCCTATATTATAAATATGTAATTACTGTATATATTTATACTATAGACTATGGCATATTATATTATATATTACATAGCCTATATGTAAACAATAAACATAGTCATACTATAGGTTATATTTTACTACAAGCTATAAGCAACCATTATACTTCATGTTGTATTACATTAATTCTGCTATAATTCACCAATGTTATATAATTCGCTTGTCTAATGTACAGTCAGAAATGAAAATGAATAGGCCTAGGCCAGCCTATAGCAAATTAGGTCGTGAAATGATCATGAAGACACATTTGTATCAACATGCCCTCTATGGAGATGGATAAATGCTCATCCTGCCCAAGTAAGAAATCATAGGCCTGCCTACTACACCTGCCTAAGCACAACAGTCCAAAGCTCCTGTAAGAATGATAATGCTGTCATTTGTTGTGGTCGTTGCTGGAGCAAAAAAAAAAAAAGAGAGAGACTGCACTGTTCGTGGCATAGTTCTAGTCTGACGCCCACTCAAGGAGATGCTAGGGTGAGTTTCATTTTGTGTTGCAACGATCTGACCGATTTGAAAACAAAGCCACAGATGACTTTTTCAAACTCTAGTCACGCTGCCGTTTATACCGTATTTCAAAACAGGCGCGTCATGCCGACATTGGTAGTCGTTTGGCTCGCGGTCAGCTGCACATAGACTACTGTACGGATTTCATGTTATCTTTCAGCACACTGGACAAGTTCACTCGCAGGCAGCAGGTGCATTGCTTATCAATAGGCTATCAAAATCTCGGGGCTTACCGAAAGCATAAAGGTTCGCTTGGTGCCTAGGGTTGCCAACTATCAATGAAAAAAATACGGGACACTTCATCATGCCGGGGGTCTGGGTGTCGTCCCCCAGAAAATTGAGCATTTCTCAGATGTAATTTCCTGCATTTTAACGTCCCGTGTCCCGTTTCAGTTCAATACGGAACCCATACTTTCATCTCTAAATACAGGACGATTCCGTATTTCAAGGGACGGTTGGCAACCCTATTGGTGCCCTATCTGGCAAATTAAACCAAGACCAAACAGGTCTTAGGATTGTATTCCTTTTGGCATTAGCTACGTTTCAGTGGAACCGCTAAATATTTTACAACGCGTATAACTGCTAACCTGTTAGTAGCTGAGGAGGTAACCGCCTGCTGTATCTTGCCCTTCAGGTGGCTAACAAGTGCCGCTGCTTCGCCCATATCGGACGGACACATCAAAACTTTCGTCCTCTCCAGCCATTGTTGATCATCTTTTCAGAAAGTTAAGCCGCGCATTGTTGAAGTAACACTTCGCGACATGCTGTAATATCGTACAGAACCACATTTCTTTTCTAGGATTAGAGCTATGATCATCTCTCACCACCACGCACACACTACATCTAGCTCGTGCGTTACGAGGCGGGTTGCCAGGTGTGACTGATTTCTAGCGCCAAAAACGCTTGAAACCCGCCTGGAGCCATTACAACATGCGTTATTTGAAACCCACTCAATTTGGCAACACATGGTTAGGCAGACGCAGCCTGCACTAGACAACATTTCCACGAGAACTCGGACATTACATTTTATTACGCCGTGGCATCAACTTCATAAAGATAATTGATGAAACACTGGATAGATTTCCATGACTTTTCCAAAACTTTTGACCAAAAATACGTTTTCCATAACTTTTCCAGGCCTGGAAATGTGAATTTTCAAATTCCATAACTTTTCCAGGTTTTTCATGACCGTACGAACCCTGTATTTAGTGTTCAATTTATATCCCGAAATTGGGAAACAACAAGGAAGGAAGGCAACGCAAGGAAGGCAAAACACAGCCATTCTGGCTAGTATAGAAGTTTTCACAAACCCAAAAGGCCGACCGGCTTAACCAAAACAAAGGAGAAAAGAAAAGGATGGGAAGAGGGGTACAGACAGGGCTGGCTGGAAGAGGGCGCGCGCGCGCGAATGTGACGTGGGTAATCACAGTTAGCACGAGCAGCAGTCAGCTTACCGGTCCAGACAATCAGAAAGTAAAGGAAATGTCTTCACGGTACCTGACCTGTTCCGAGCGTCCCAGCGTTTCACAACTCCAAACGAAATACACAATTCACACTTGGTAGCAGTCCGAGTTGGTAGTCAGTCGGCGTGTTACTCTCTCCGCAACTAATGCCACTCCTCCACTTAGTAGAACACACCGTTTACAGGCATCTCCATACTGGCATTCTTAATGAGAATTCTCCCCTAAAGATCATAATGTGATGTTGTTTAATCCATTTCGTGTTAGTTATGCTAGCGACTGGGCTTCTTTATGGAGCGTTCATGCTGGGTATCAGCTGCATCAAAATCTTCAAACTTGTTTTTAAAACTACCGCGTCTGTACTGTCTGTGTCTGCGCGCGCGTTGTCGTTCACGCATGGTCTTCTCTATGGGATGTACTATATTTATTTTAGGAGCAACGTACGAATGAAAGGGTTGAAATCCATACTCGTCGCCTACATGTGCGGCCTTTTTATCATTTCGTGTCCATAATAATTTTAGGCACATAACGCTCACGCCCTCCGCAATTTAATATTGCACTCCAACCAACTGAATCGGGCAAAATCATTTAGCTATCCACTGACTGCTTCAGGGATGGCGAAAGCTTTCAGATCGCTCTGGCATTTAGGCACGTCTACAGAAGAGAGATCTGGGATCCTCAAGCTAACTGTATTTTGGTTCATCTATAGCTGCATCATCCTCTACTCGCGCAGACCCTTCGTGCATCTTCGTTACACTTCCTGAATATACATCTGCGTGAGAACCAGGTTATCATCCTCTCGGATGGTGTGGGTAATAAGGCTAACTGTGGGCTCACTTGGTGGTGTCGTGGACCTGCTTTTTGAAGGGAGAACCTCTGCGATTCTGGAACCTGAAGTCTGTTGGACCTAAAGCCGTGGCTATTTAAAATAATAACTGCGGAATTGAATCAGAACAATTGATTGCATCGCGCTCACCATTCACCGGCCTGAAGTCATTTGGGAGCGATTATGCTTCAGTGATATGTAGACCGACAGTTGGTTATTGCCTTTAATGTAGGCGGATTTCGGGGGCATGATTTTGTTGACAAGTACTTATTTAACGACTTTAATGAAGATGTCATGTAGACTGTTTGACGGCCCCTTCCATAGGACAGCATCCATCCATCTATCCATCCCTTCCTCATCTTAACGCGCAACGGTAATAATAGCCATTACTTTTCTTGTAGACGATGCGCGTAATATTTTATTCATTATCGACTTATTTCAAGCAGCATTCCACTGTCCACTCTGTGTGGCCCTGTTGAAAGGGTTGCCTTGTCTATGCGAGAGGGGGGATGGCTTCCACTGAACACGGCAGGTCATTTGCATGACGAGACTTCATGCCCATTAGCGAACACTTTGTTCTCAACAACTTCCCGTTAAGAAATGTGTATTCTGAATGTGTTTGTCACCGTTTTCAGCAAGCCTGGCGTCGCCATGAGGACCTGATATTTTCCACAGAAAACATGCATGGTTGCAACCACTTACAAAAAAAAAAAAAAAAAAAAACCTTCTCACCGTTTCACTGAATTTAAAGACTCACTGCTCTGATGTAGCCTACTCTTTATTATTTGGTGTTGGAACTGTCTATGCATCGCGTGGCATGGGCAGACGTTGGTAGGCTTTACGCATGCATACACGCACACAAAACGGTTCAGTTCAACGTTTATTGACTAGCAAGCAAGCAAGCGGCGCAGTACCAGCTGATTTGCTCTAGAGTCGCGAAGTGAAAACTGACTTTCAAACCCACATCGCAATCACCTTCAAGCGAGAGCGCACGCTAGGAAGAATGTTCCATTCATGTTGATGTGGGCAGGGGGAAAGTGTTGCAAGAACATTGGACTCATTCAATATCATTGTGCAAAGTGTGTGTTGCAATATTGTGCTGGGGATATGTGTTGGGGATTTCTCGTGTGTCTATTTTGTTTGCGTAAAAACGATTCCACCAATAGTGCAAATTACAAGTAGTTCTAGGCTATGTCTGACAAGTAGAACTACGGAGGAATTCTAACGAAACCTTAAACAAAATAGGCAGTTAGCTTATTTAATAACGAGGCCAAAATAGGTAGCTACCAGCTTATTTAATAAAGAGGCCTAATACAAATAAAATAATTGCTCAAGACTATTGCCTTTACAGTTAAAATGAGCGTGAAAAATAGCTGAATTACATTTTTAAATCAACAAAAAACGTTAGAATGAGCGTTAAAAACAGCTGATTTACATTTTGAAACATTTACAAAATAGGCAGCCTGAAGGCTTGAAGGGATTGGAGGACGATTTCCAACAAAAAAAATATAGCAGCCTGAAGGGAGTTCTCTCTCTCTCTCTCTCTCTCTCTCTCCCTCTCTCTCTCTCTCTCTAAACCGTAGCATGGATTTAACATGGGTGCACTCTGTAGGCTATGTTTTCCGACACTGTTGTATCTTTTCTGGCTCATGCGCGAACTATTTGTTGTCATTCAGAATCAGAAACATCAAAGTGTCGGCAGACAGCTTTCTCTTGTTGCTGGTGCTTTGCATTTCATTTGAACAGTGAAGCTATAGGCCTACTCTCCACACGTAGGTATATTCCAGACCCCCAGAAGACGGTAGCTAGAAGCTTTCATCTAAAAAGTTACCGGAAAGTCAGAAAACTCGCTGCATGACAACCAAATGTGCTCAGTGGTCAAGACTTCTAGACGCACGCTGCCCTGATTCAAAGCGACAAGGCTGTGCTTGGTCCCGCCTCTCTGCCCGCAGATGGGGCTACTCAAATACTGTTCCAGAAATGTAAGGAGTAGAAAGTAACATAGGCCTACAGATATTTGTCAAAAATGTAACGGAGTAAAGTAACGGCATAAAAGTGAAACAAAAGCTTCTCAAATAGGCTATTGTTCCAGAAATGTAAGGCGTAGAAAGTAACCTAGATAATTGTCAAAAAATGTAAGGCGCAAACGTAAATTGTCAAAAAATGTAACGGCATAAACGTAAAAAGCACATCTAAAAACAGCAAAAAAACAGCTGATTTACATGTTTTAATCAACAAAAAACAAAACTGACCAAAATGAGCGTTATAAACAGCTTTAGTTCAATTTTAAGGACGTTTCGTAGGCTTTTGCGGTAGACGGAACGTCCTCGACGAAAGATCCCCTGCCTTATACGAATGGTCCAACGTTTTGTTCGAATGGTCCCCTCTGAAGAATCCATTCGACGAAAAGACCTGTACCCGTTTATTCATACACGATTTTACCATACACATGCGCTTTACGCAAGCATTTTATTTGCATGTGCAAGAAAACAAATATTGTATATGTAGGCTTGTAACATGATTGTATATATAAACTTTTAGTGATGTGTTATATTCCCACACACGTTTTCCAATTTGTGGTCCACAACAACCACAACAACAATGTGTATTCTCTTGGAAGAAGAACAATAATATATTGCAGAACTGGCTAGTGATCGCTGCAACATGAATGCATCTCTTGTCATTTTACATCCATAACACCGTTTTGGCTTTGGGTCAGTCAGTCAGAGATGGTTTCATGCTGCTGAAAATGCCAGTGTCAGTGCCAGTTATGAAGTGTGTAGCCTTTTTGGAACCGACAGCAGATCAGGTCGCTCTCTGCTAAAAACACTGAACTGCATCCTAACATTGCATAACATTGTATTAAACAAGGCCTTCAGTAATGGGTTAGGTCTTGGTCATTACAATGTAGGTGACAATTGTATTATAACAGAGGCTCTGCACAGACCAATAGACCAGATATAAAACCACAAGATCATTTCCTCCAGTTGTACCAATGAAGCATGAAACTCTGCTTTCCCAAAAAGCATTACCTGTAATACTGAGATTAAAGTTTCTAAGGTTTCTTACAACTGCAACAACAACATTGCTGGGAAAAAGGCCAGAACAAAGACCTTAACCATGCTGGGGAATTAACCATGCTCGGAATTTCACTCTGATTTTAAATGAACCTTCATGCGGGTTCTGTTTACTTTACTTTACCCTGTCTGTGCTTATGCGCCGCACATGTAAGTTGCACTGTAAATACAGTATTCATCATTCACATATAAAAAGTGGGTCAATTTCTCCTGGTTATACGGCCCAGGATTGGTGCCACACCTGTTTTGTCTCACTATGTACATATGTCGGAAACCCCAGAGGCTTACTGACTTACTTGACTCAGTCACAGAGTCTATCTAATTGCTACACTAAAACAGCAAAACCCAGTGAGAGTAAATAACCCAAACGAAGTCTAGACATGTCTGCCGTTGCCAGTTGACGTAATCCATTGTCCTCTGATGTTTTTTGGGGGGTCCATCTCTTCAACAATAGCTACAGAGGTCATATCAATAAACTTTACCTCTCAGTCTCAGGCAAGGCAGAAACACTTCATGCGTAAGTTCCATGTTTAAAACACTGCATGCTTAACATTTCATGCTTTTATTCTTAAATTAAAATTTTATCCTGAATAACCTGGTGCTTGGATTAGTTATTAATAAGTCTTTGACCATTCACAGTCCACTGCTGTGCTACTGCTGGAGACATACTCATGTTTTTATTATGTGGGATGAAAAACATTAATATTGTGAGGGGAGTTTATGACAGCGGAGGTTTCCAGGCAGGTATGCTGTGGGGACCGGCTCATGCATTTACCAGAAGAGATTATAAGATGCAAAAATGTGTGAACAAGACATTCTCACGCATGCTTGAATGTGTTTTGATTTTACATGTATGTTGTTCCCCTTGAAGAACAGGTAGCATGGAATTCTGTGCCATTCTGTGTGTTTTTTTCTGTGCCATTTGCTTATTCTGGCCACATATTCAAGCTCCCAAAATGTATATACCCTTCATTTCACAGTCAAACTTCACATCTTGAGAAAATATAATAATAATGACCCTGTTATTATTATACAGAGATGGGACCAAGTCACTAATTTGCAAGTCTCAAGTCTTTCTAATCAAGTCCAAGTCAAGTCACAGGTTAAGACACATTTGACCAAGTCAAGTCTTGCCAAAGCCAAGTCAAGTCCAAGTCTCATTTTTTCCAAGTCCTTAACAAGTCATCTTGTATTCTATGTGCAATATTGACAATTGATTTTGGTCATAAAGTCATTACCTCTCCACACCGAGCATGCCCCCTTTTTCAGTTGTGTTCTATAAAAAACAGTAGGCTTATTGACACTGGTTGTGGGCAAATAATGTACCTTTTAATTTTTTCATGCAACATACATGGCACACATACAAAAGCAAAAATGGAATTTATTTAGACTTGGCATGCTATTGCAAGTCATTGCAAGCTAAAACTGTCAAGTCAAGTCAAATCTTGAGTCAATAGCAAGTCCGAGTCAAGTTACAAGTCATTGCTAATAAGTCAAGTCCATCTCTGAGTCAGCCCATCTCTGTTTCTTTGTGAGAGTATCTGGAGCAGAAGAACACCTATGCACCTCTCCTCTTTGTGGACTACAGTTCCACCTTCAATACCATCCGACCTTACAGTCTTCATTCCAAAATACACCAGCTGAGACTTAACACCACCTTGTGCAACTGCATTGAGGATTTCCTGACTATCCGCACACAGAGGGTCAGAGTGGGTGATCACATATCATCCACTCTTGTAATCAACAATGGCGTGCCCCAGGGGTGTGTGCTCAGCCCTCTGCTCTACACCTTATTCTCCCATGACTGCGCTGCCTCTCCTCCAACCTCATCATCAAGTTCGCTGAGGACACCACCGTTCTTGTACTTATTACGAACAATGATGAGATGGACTACAGGAATGAGGTGTAACATCTGGCGTCATGGTGTAACAACTATAACCTTGTCCTGAACACCAAAGACATTATTGTAGACTTTTGCTGAAACAACCAAGGAAATCACAGACCCCTCTCCATTGGCTCAGAGGTGGTGGAGAGGGTCATCGGCTTTAAATTCCTGGGGGTGACCTTGGCTGAAGATCTGTCCTGGGTTACTCACATACCATCAGCTGTCGGTAAGGCCCAACAACATCCTTTTCTACCTGAGAAAGTTAAGGGGCTACCACATCTAGGGATGGGATATCGGTATCGGTGTATCGGTATCGGGTTCAGATATCAAAATAAATCAGAGATCGGATCGGAATTTTCCTAAAGTATCGGAATTTACTGACATTGAGCCAGGTGTAATGTTAATTTGAAGTCATAGCACTTGCATATCAGTTTTCAGGATGGGATTGTTACTTTTTACTTGTTACTTTTTACTTATTAATTGGTTTCCTGTTCTTCTGACTTCCTTTTCTGACCTAATAGTGATCTTGGGCCTACCTGAAATTGAAATCCATGCATTTATGTGGTTTTGGCATTGGATCGGAGTAGTATCGGTATCGGCAGATATCTGAATTTAGATGTCAGCATCGGATCGGAAGTGAAAAAATGTGTATCTGTGCATCCCTAACCACATCCCCAGACCCCTGCTGGTGAACTTTTACAACTGTGCGTTCTGGGGGCTCTGATGTATGGATCTCTGGCGTGGTACTCGAGTACCTCAAAAGCAGACAGACAGGCACCGTAACAGCACAGAAAATCACTGGGACGCCTCTCCCAGAGAGAAGTACCATCTGACCACACGCTGTCTACGAAGAGTGCAGAACATCCTGCATGACTGTCACCACGATGCTTATCTCCTGGTCCAACTGCTGCCCTCAGGCAGAAGTTGCAGGTCCTTACAGGCACGTACTACAAGACTAATAGCTTGTACCCTGAAGCCATAAGACTGCTAAATACTGCACATAAACTCTTGCGTAGGATTCTAGACTCATGTTTTCTTTGATTATTTAAGGGATAGGGAACTTGTGATCCTATAGATTTGCTCATTTATCCATGGAGAGAGAGAGAGAGAGAGAGAGAGAGAGAGAGAGAGAGAGAGAGAGAGAGAGAGAGAGAGAGTGTGTGTGTGTGTGGGGGGGGGTTTGGGACAGTACAACACTTGAATAATTAACCTTGAATTGTGGGAGATATTACGCATTGTTTTATTTTATGAATTTACTTATCAATTTAGATGGGAGGGGGATAGGGGGTGGGGGTCAAGCACTTTTACTCTGTACATAGGCTACTACTACTTGAAACTACTTGAATCCTTGAATTCCGCTTACAACCTGCAGGTCAGACGAAGGGGAATTTGATAATAAAAACAGTTGTACTGTAGCCATATGTAACTTTCTGAAAGAATAAAAATAGAATATTCTGTGTCATTGTGGTTTAACTTCATAGAACAAGTTTTTGATGGCCTGCTTGAATTGAAAGCTGCATTGTATGATCCAAGTATACAATATCCCTTGTTTACAGAATCCTTTCACATTCAAAGAGGTTGATCTACATATAATAGAGGCTGTTCCTGCAAACCAGTTAGTCAACTCTTTTCAACATTCCAACATTTTAACAAGATGTCTGTCATTGGTGACAAACTCTGAGTGAGTTGATTGATACTCTTTCCCAGAACTCACTGTTTATGGGTGAGGGTTAGGAGATGCGACATGATAGGAGATGCGACGTGATGTCTTGCCTTACTTCTAAGCTTGTTTATCTGTCCATTTAGGCGGTACTGGTGGTGGCAGGGCAGGCGCTATACGCATAGGCAAACAAGGCAGTCCCAGAGGGTACCAAATTTGTTTGGGGTACCTGAAAGTCCCCCAGTGTTAGAATGTCATTAAACATTAAACTTAACAATGACAATTATTATTCATGGGCACTCAGTATTCGTATATGCAGGTACTACAGGTAGATCAATTGTGCTTGATAAGATGTACAATGCTGTGTTTACAGATGCCAGTTTCGAAATGCATGAAAAGGAAAGGGTGTTTTCGCAAAGGGCACCAGAGATGACTAGAACAGGCCCTGTCTGAAAGCATGCTATGAGGGAGCATAGGTGTCCACCCACTTGCACACTATGGGCATATGGCCCTCTTTTTAAACCACAAAACAAGTTCATCTAGTTTCAGAACTCAGCTCTGTGTCAATTTTTTTTGCATCTGAGCTAATGACATTTTTTTAAGCTGAGGAAAACATGGGCTGATGCGATTTACCGTAAACAGTCCCTTCCTTCTTGCTGCTGTATAAAAGGAGGAGAGAGATGCAGCAGGTTGAGAGTCTGCAACATCAGTCATCATGTCTGTGTGCAGAGCTCTGTTGCCTCTGGTCCTGCTGGTGTCGGCCGCCTCAGCCAGCCACTTCTGGGGAGGCACCATATCCTTCCTCCCTAAAGGACGCAACCCAGATGGATCCTACAGGGTAAGGCCCAGAGAGTTCTATCACAACTGTACATTGAGCTGCGTCCTGTTCTGCTATACACATACAATTATCATTATTATAATGATCATTATTATTATCAACTGTGCTTTATTTATGCCAATTAAAATAAATGGCTAATTTAAGATTTTGAATTAGCCTACATGTTTTTTTGTTTTGTTTTTTTTTTTTACAAAAAAATCGCAAGTAGATCTGTAATAGTCATAGTAAAAAGAGAATAGGCTACATAGGCCTATAATATTGCAGGATATTGTTATAAGTGTATTGATTATAATTAGTATTTTTTATTGAAACCAAATGAACAAATATCTGCATAGAATCAATCTGTTTATCAAATATACCTTTAGGTACCAATAAAAGTTATCTAAGAACAGTAGTCACTCTACATAAAGTTTTTAAAATGATCAAGATAGTGTGAACATTCAGCACTAATTTAAATGTTGCTGTTAATATGGATTAAACTATACCGTACTGTCCTGCATACATCTTTGCACCTGTAGTGCAAATGAAGCATAATGAGCTTGCGTTTCAGAAATACATTTAACATATACTGTATATATATTTCATTTTAGGTTGATTTCCGCTACAAAGACGTTTTCGATTCTTGTGGATCGAGGTTGAATTGGAATTGTGTAAGTGGAAACTGTGGAGGTCAGACTGATTTGGAAGTAGGCACAATATACAGCACTAGTTCAAGAAACCCCAGCAATCTGAACTGGTGCCAAGAGGAAGGGATCGTGACCAGACGGCTCACCAGTGACAAACCTTTTCAACTAAGGTACGTGTATCCCATTTGGAATATATCTACAAAATCAAGTGATGAGTAGGGAAGAAAGAAGCATTATAAATGGTATATGATATTACTGTAGTCCTTTAGATGTAAAATATGGAATTTAAAAACAGCAATGTCTGCAATTTCTTATAGTGCCAGCAGTTGTTGTTGGGTGACCATAAACAATGGTGGCTGGAGTTATCCTTGGGGCCTTCCAGTCATGGTAGATCTTGGACGTCGGTCTGACACAAATGAGCCAAATCATTCCCCACACACTACTATCATTTCATTTGTCAGGTAAAGCTTTGTTCCTTTTATTATTAACAGTGTAATAATGATGCTACTATAGTGCTCAGCTATGGGTTTTTTTTTTGCGTAAAATAAAATTACATGAAATGTGTTAACACCAGTTCCAAAATCTTGTGCAGAGTTCCAAGGAACTGTCCTCGTACCTACAACTTCATAGGTTGTGACCCAGATCATGATGATATCAAATGCAGAAATGCTGCCACTCTACCCACTGGTTTCCAGATTGATCAGGTATGATTCATCTAACACACCCACCCCATATGCCCACATACGTACTCACGCACACAGACACACATCACGCAGCCTGTCAGTTTGTATTGTCTTGAAAACTTAGTTTATCCTGTCCTTTTGTCTGTCAGGACACTTGCAATTTCCACTACTCTCCTACTGCTTCAACTGGAATGTACAGTATCCGGCTTGAGGTAGAGGACTATGCCAAGCAGTACACTACTCTCACCTACAACGATGGGTCAAGATCCTACAGAACTCCATACCAACCAACCAGCACTGCTTCACCCATTTCCACCACCTCCACTCCAGCCGGCTCGTCTCCATTTAGTAGACTTCCCCTACAGTTCGCTGTCAAAGGTAAGACCTAATCAGTATAGAGAGCTTCTTTTAGTTTCACAAAGTGACAAATGAACCTGAAAACGAATTACTTGTTGTGTTTCCAGTTGAGCCTGCAGTGCCATCTTGCAGCGCGGGAGTGTACTTGCCCCAGTTCCTCCATCCAACCCCAGCTGACAGAGAACGGCTGCACACCGCCATCAACCAGGAGTTGGAAATCAGGATTAGAGCCTCAGCCTCCCACTCAGTGTAAGCAACAGACCTATATTGCAAAGTGTGTGTGTGTGTGTGTGTGTGTGTGTGTGTGTGTGTGTGTGTGTGTGTGTATACAGTAAATACGGTTTACTCCTTTTGTTATAGTAGGCTATGTTGAATAACGACTTGACATACAGTTGGCTTTGCCTTAAAGGATTCAAGACCTTATTATTAGTGGGCCGCTGAACATCACCAAGACCAAGACTCTCTCTGGGGAGTTTATCGTGACATGGACACCGAGCAGTGATGACGACGGAGAACATTTCCCCATCTGTTTCATTGCTGAGAGCAAGGCCGGGTAAGCTTTAAGAAGTGATCTATAGTTACTTACTGACTGTAAGTTTATGCCCATAGACATAATATCTTATCATGGACCGTGAGGTTGTGTAACCCAAATTACTATAACTTGCATTACAGTGACTACCATTGGTTTTCAAAAAACATCTAACGAAAGAATTTGACTTCTTTTTTACAGCTCCACTCTATACCAATCCGAAATGAGATGTGTCATTGTGGAGGTGAAACATGAACAGGGTTTGTTTACATTATTCCAATCCAATTCAATGTTAAATGTATAAGTTGAGTGTGTCCAGACTGTAATGCGGTATTGTTTTCTATATATCCACAGCCACCATCGGTAACGTGATTTGTGCTGAGAGCTTCATGGCCATTGAAGTGAACAAATCACAATCCGAAAAAATCAACATTCATGAAGACCACCTAAGACTCAACGACCCTTCCTGCACCCTCTACTCTAATGGCACACATGTCTTCGCCAACATGTCCCTGAACACCTGTGGGACTGTCATGGAGGTGAATCACCGCTATCACTCATTGTGAAAGTGAAAGTGAAATTTAAAAGTCTACAAAATATTAACATGTATTTTATTTTGTAGGAGGATGAAACCAATGTCATTTTCAAGAATGAGATTGTGTCTGTTGACAACCCGAATGACGTCATAACCAGACACCACCAGGTTGAGATCCAGTTCTTCTGCAAGTACCCCAAAAAAGGCAGCGTGACCCTTGAGTTTGATGCCCACAGAAGCCCTTTTGTATTCGTTCAAAAGGGATTTGGCACTTTCAGCTACCAGTTTGAGTTCTTCCACTCCAGTCAGTTTCGAAATATGGAGGACCCTAGCACCTATCCTCTCGAGTATGACCTTGGAGACATGATGTACATGCAAATTGAAGCAACATCCCCAGTCAACAACACTGAGCTCTTTGTGGAGTCTTGCCAGGCCAGTCCCAGTGATGACCCCAATTCCCACACCTCCTACTCGATCATCAGTAATGGGTAAGCTTGATGCATGCTGTGGATACTCATTGTGTTTATTTTTGTCATGTTTGGTTGGCTAATGAATTCGGATCTCTCTCATAGATGCATTCAAGATGAAACGCTGCAGTTCTTTTCAAATCATGGCAATATTGTCAAGTTTGGAATGAAGGCTTTCAAGTTCATCGGATTGCACGATCAGGTACAAACTTCAGCTATAGACAATTCTACTAAACTGTAATGACCAAGTTTCCTGTCGTCCCTGTCCAGAAGTCATGAATTGTTCAAATCATGCTTTCTCTCCAAAGGTGTTCATCACGTGTTCGGTCATCCTGTGTGAGGCTGACAATTCCAACACCAGGTGTTCCCAGGGCTGCATGAACACCACAGCTGCACCTGCAGCACACCACCACCACAGGAGAGAGGCTCCCATCCAGACCATCAGTCACTTCATCTCCCAGGGACCCGTGAGGCTCAGCAGGAGCGTCAACCTCAAGGATGCTGCAAGCACAGGTCAGCCATTACCTTCCTATGGTTCTCTAGGCTTACTGTAGAACATGTCACAACCCTAATTTTAGAATTCTACAGCATTTGCATGGCAGTGAGAAATAGTAACTTTTGTTTGTGTTTTCTTACAGTGACTTCCAATGGTTTGAACATGAATATTGTGTTCATTGCTGGATGCTTGCTCCTGGCTATGGGTATGTTGTGTGGTGCTCTGATCTACACAAAACGACCCAAGGCAGCGTATCAGCCCCTGCCAACTAACGATTACCAATGATTTTGGCTTTAAAGCCCATCTTTTCAGATAAAATGTGTTATTTTTGTACTTTTTCTGTCTTGTGCAATATGGGATGAAAGAAAACTAAATTACATGTAACTTACTTAATGTAGTTGTCCTTAAAACCCTTTAAGCATTGCTTAATCTCCTTTGAGATAAATTAAGTTTCTGACTTTTAATTCATGTAGAAAAATGCATTGTCCTCTAGACTGGGCCGTGAATCAACAAAAATCCAATCAATAAAATCCATCAATAAAATCTATACTCACACTGAATCGAGCCATTCTAAACTTTTGCCTCATACAATTGGGCTCAAATGTATTTCTTACATGTAGGTGATGGTTAAAGGTTTATATTGTGTAAATTTTTGTATATTTTCTCTGCTTATGCAAAGAGTTGTTCAAGAAAATAGAATACAATGTCTCAATTGAATGTAAACTGATGAAATGAAGGATAATAAGAAATAAACTGTATTTTATCTTTTCAGACATTGAATCCAATTCATTCAAAGTTTAACCTCAATCATTGTATAACAATTTAATAAACAGCAAATGTGTGTGCATGTGTGTTTGTGTGTGTGTGTGTCTGGGGGGGGGGTGGGGGTGCTGCAAATGAATGGACTTCATATATTCTGACAATAATAATTATCTAAAATTATACTCGTACCTTTCATGACAAAATAGAAATGCAAAAACATTTCTTTAGTGACAATTTTTGGGAGAAGTATGGGAGTCCTTTGATGTGGCCCTCAAGGATAGAAATAAAAGTGTGTGTGTGTGTGCGTGTGTGTCAGGGCTTGACATAAACATTTTCACTTAATGGCCACTGTGGCTAGCGGTTTTTCGGGATCTATAGCCATTCAGCCATTGTATTAGCCACACATTTGATATTCCTTCATCATGTTACTGTACATCTAACATCCAAAGATGAGGTGATAAAGCAAGAAGATGACTGCATAGCATATTACATGGAAATAAATAAAACAAGAAGAAACTGAGTGAAACTATTACTAGCCACTGCCAAGTTTTACCAGCATTTGGCCGGTTGGCAGGTGTCGTGTCAGTGTCAAGCCCTGGTGTGCGCGCGCATGTGCGTTTTCACCGAGGTACTGTATGTTGACTTTTTGCATTCATGGCTCATTGCAACTCAATCACCAAAACATTCGGTTGAAACACACACTGGCCGTATTGCTCATTATTTGTGTTTTGTCTGTTTATAGTGACCTCCAATGGTCTGAACATGAACCTCTCTCTCTCTCTCTCTCTCTCTCTCTCTCTCTTTGGTTGCCTTTGGTCTGTCCAAGGGCGCAGCAGTGTTGGGGTTAGGAGCCTTAGGCCCTCGTATACACTGCAGATCGGACCGCTCGGCCATAGATTCTCCCCTGGGTGTTTGTATTTGGGCATGGCCTGGAAGGTATGGAGAGGCCGCCAGCGGTGTGCAATCGGGAAAGATTGTAAGTACCCATAGTGAGATGTTGAGTGAAGTCAACTGAAAGAGAACTATAGGTTACATGGTAACCCCAGTTTTCTGAGGGAGATAAACGAGACATCTCACCAGACGACCCTATTTGCCCCCGGTCTCAGAGGTTTGGTTGTTATCAGATGAAGCTCTGAGCCGACGTAGGGACGGTTTTATACTTCGAACTGAACCACGAATTCACACAGTTCATTGACCGGGCGGCATGATTGAAGGCTGGCTTCAATAAATGTCACGTATTAGGGTGAAACCCATATTGAGATGTCTCCTTCATTTCCTTCAGAGAACCAAGCTTACCATGTAACCTATAGTTTTTGTTCTGGCCTGCTTGAATTGAAAGCTGCACTATATGAGCCAAGTGTACAATATTCCTTGTTTAGTGAATCTGTTCACATTCAAAGTAGTAGCCTGAGCTATAGCTTCATATATAATATATAGGCCATTCCTGCAAACCAGTTGGGCAACTCTTTAACAACAATCCAACATCTTAACGAGATGTCTGTCATTGGTGACAGATTCTTAGTGAGTTGATTGATACGTTCCCTGAAGTCAGTGTTTGTATGGGTGAGGGTTAGAAAATACAATGTGATGCCTTTGTAACCTACTTCTAACTATTTCACTAAACAATATAATAAAAATATTGTCTTTACACTCTGGGCTTGCGTTGCGCATCAATAAAACCTAGGCTCGCTACTAAAGAAAGGAGTGTACCAACACAAAGCAAAAGCAAAACACACACAGACGGAGTTTGTAAGTTAGAAATATTGTATTAAGAATAATCCAGATGATAAATAGAGGAGTATTAATATTTCATAAATTGGTGAGTGAATAACTTAGTGTAGTAGGCTATCTGTCCAATAAGATGGACATAAACAAACAACAATCAGATAAACAAAAGACAATCTGCAGATTCAAATAAAATAAATAATTAAAAATAAAAATATATATTGCAGACGGTTAAATCTTCAACTACATTCACCAGATATAATCCAATAGACAACTAGGCCAAATCACCCGGGTGAGTAGATAGAAATATATAAATAGGACAGGTAATAAAAGCTATAGCATGAAACGTTGAATACAGTGTATTACAAAAGAAGAAGAAGAAAACAAAACAAAACAAAAGAGTCTCATTCATTCAGTTATATCAACAGTTCTTATCTGAAGGCCAGGCTCGCCACAGCTGTTGGGGTTCGCCTTCACGGTGGTACTTGAAGGCGATCGCACCGCAGCTGAATTCACTTGAACAGCATGAATCGATCCATACAAAAGACCCGGCCTGTACAGGCCAAAACAACATTAAAATCGGTTCTCTTCAAGATGTAAATACATACATATAACACACACATTATAATACAGAACGCTTCCATACATTCAGAACAATTGAAGTGAAGCTAAGTGCAATGCGGTATAGTAGAGCCCCATGACTGCTTTTAAAACTAAATTAATCACTCACCAGATATCAACGTGGAAAGAAACACACTGGGTTTGGACTCGGACACTGGGACGCCAATCCGGTCTTCAACGCTTTAGTTTTTATGAACACAAGAGACATGAAGTTATAAACGGATCGTTATGTTGCTAACCGTAACGTTTGGTTGCTATGTAAAATGCTAGCGACCGACTAGCCACACAGTGTTGACAGATACTTACAAATAATCTTTACGGTTTAAAAACCTGCAACGATCACGACTCTTCACTCCACCAGTGGAGTAAGTAAACACTCCTAGCGCAAAGATGACTGGCAATAAAACACTATTGAATGGTGTATTTTATCGCCGGTAAGCTTAAATCAGTGGACATCAGTAGACGAGGACAAACGGAAAGTCTTTCGAAGAATGTAAACAGCCCCACGAGCGTACTCGGTTCCCATGGCGACGGTATGACTCCACGAGCGGATGACCTGGGTTACACCCTCCCCCCCTAAAGGTGTGTACGTCCCGTTACACCTAAGTGGGCTACCTGAGGAATCTGCACAGCCAAAACCTTTTCGGAGTGTCTTGTCCTGATATGGATCTGTTGCATTAAGACAACAGCTGGTTGTTGAGAGGCGCAACCTAATCACAGAATGGCATGCACACACACAAAAAAGGGGAAGACATGTGGCTAGAATAGGCAAGGATTGTCCAACTACACTGTCTAATCTGAAAACAGGAAAAGAAAACCTGAATATCTCAGAAGCTTCAGTGGCCTACCGAGCTCGAGACTTCAGAGAGCCCCCTCCTGGGATATCCACCCGGAAATGAAATAAAAGCGTGAGCTGAAAATAGACAATCCAAGCCAAGCAGGCACAAAATGAGTGCAGCCAGCACCACATCAAAAAAATGGAAAACTGGGGTGTGCTGTGACATGCTCGTACCTGTTATTATACTCTGGACAGTGAGGGGATTCCGAACTGGTCGTACTGTAGTCTTTCAGGCTGTTCTCTGCATCTTTGGGAGCGTCTGGGAATAACATTGTGCTCATCTAGAACACCATCCCAGGTAGCAATGAGCGCATCTCTTTCGATTGGCATAGGCTCCACAGGAGCTTGTGTTGACCTCTCTACATCAGAAATGGATCCATTTCCTTCAAATGACGGTCTAACGGCAGAGCTTGTGGTCCTCTCAGGCAGGTTGGCAGGAGCAAAGAGTCCCTGAGCAAGAGAGGGCGTTGGATGATTTACATCTCTGATCTGTTCTTCCATCAATTGTACTTCATCTGGCCAGGTCAAGACTCTTGCTTCACTCAGGTCGGCGTTCACCATTTCCCTGGATGGATAGAAGAAGTGATCGTCATCCTCAGAGTAAGAGGCATCATCCGCCACCTGGGTCTCCATCCTGGACTGCCTTCGCGTCCTCGGCCTACTGTTCTGCCTTGGAGCCGGAGTGGCCTCAGGTTCAGACACCGGTAAAAATCCACACGGCAGTAATAGGTCGCGATGTAGTGTGCGTGACGGACCCTCCTTGTTCTCTGGCTTGACTGTATACACAGGTAAGTCACCTGCTCGTCTGATGACCACGTGGACATCTGTCTCCCATTTGTCAGCTAACTTGTGTTTCCCTCTGAGCCTCACATTCCTTACGAGGACACGATCACCTGGTTCAAGACTGGATTCAACTACTCTTCGGTCGAAGCGAAGTTTATTACGGTCAGCAATCTTTGTGAAATTCTCAGTAGCAACACGGTAACTCTCCTCTAAACGGTCTTTCAGATCATGCACATACTGTGAGTGGGATTTAGGTTGACTGTTTGTGTGTAGTCCGAATGCCAGATCAACTGGCAGTCGAGGCTGTCTTCCAAACATCAGCTCGTAAGGACTAAATCCAGTTACGTCATTCCGAGTGCAATTATAGGCATGCACAAGGGGTTCCCATGGCGACGGTATGACTCCACGAGCGGATGACCTGGGTTACACCTTGCCTTACTTCTTTCTTAGCTTGGTTAGCTGTCCATTTAGGCCAGGGGTGGGGAACCGTTTTCATTCAAGGGCCACTTCAAATTGTATACAAAGGCCTCCGAGGGCCGTATATGAACACAAACCAAGATTTCCCCCTGCACTTAAGGCCTATTGGCCTATATTATATTGAACACTTAAACCTTCACCAGGTCCCCTGAAAATGTAACTTAATTGTAGCCAAACTGGGAAACTCCAACTTCCATTCTCATTTTGACACAGCACTCCACAGCACACAAGTGTCCACTGCCCACAATGGAATTCCATTTATGCCTCACACGTGTAAGGTGGCAGCTCCCAATGGCGCCCAAAGGGAGCAGTGCGGCGGAACGGTACCATGCTCAGGGTATCTCAGTTATGGGGGAGGATGGGGGAGAGCACTGGTTAATTACTACCCCCCACCAACCTGGCGGGTTGGGAGTCGAACCGGCAACTTTTGGGCTACAAGTCTGACGCCCAAACGAATTTGTTGGGGGTACCCGAAAGCCCCACATTGTTAAAACGTCAAATAAAACATAATTATTATTCATGGGCATTCAGTATACAGTATATGCAGGTACTAGATCAATTATGCTCAATAAGATGTACAAAACATTTACATATGCCAATATCTAAATGCACGAAAAGGAAAGGGACTGTTCGCCTAGGACACCAGATAGACTAGAACTGGCCCTGTCTGAAATAAAGAAGAAAGAAGAAAGCCCATTGGGAAACTCCTACTCCCATTGTCATTGTGACACAGCACTCCACAGCACACAAGTGAACACTGAACACTGCACACTACACACAACGAAATTGCATTTTATGCCTCACCCGTGGAAGGGGGCAGCCTTCAGTGGCGCCCCATGGGGAGCAGTGCGGTGGGACGGTACCATGCTCAGTGTACCTCAGTCATGGAGAAGGATGGGGGAGAGCACTGTTGTTATGCAGTGAGCATTGGAGTCCACCCACTTGTTGACTATGGGCGTATGGCCCTCTTTTTAAACAAAAAAACAAGTTCCTCGAGTTTCAGAACCCAGCATGTGTCAGATTTTTTTGCATCTGACCTAATGACATTTTTTTACACTCAGGAAATCATGGGCTGACGTTATTTACCGTAAACGGTCCCTTCCTTCTTGCTGCTGTATAAAAGGAGGAGAGAGATGCAGAAGGTTGAGAGTCTGCAACATCAGTCATCATGTCTGTGTGCAGAGCGCTGCTGTCTCTGGTCCTGCTGGTGTCGGCCGCCTCAGCCAGCCACTTCTGGGGAGGCACCATGTCCTTCCTCCCTAAAGGACGCAACCCAGACGGATCCTACAGGGTAAGACCCACAGAGTTCTATCACAACTGTGCTTTATTTGTGCCAATGATTTATTTTTTTTATTTTTTTTAAACTTGCGAATTTAAATTTTTGAATTACCAGTACATTCTTTTTTTAAACGTGAAATGTGTAGGGATGCACCGATACCATTTTTTTAAAAACCGATACAAGTACGAGTACATTAATGTGTGTACTTGCCGATACCGAGTACCGATACCGATACCTTTTACCACCAAAATACAATGAAAATAAGTGCATGGCCTTGTTTTTTTCCACCTGTGATATTTTTATTGTCCATTTCCATGTAGATTTAAATGTTAGTAAATGTATGAGGTGGCACTTTTTTCCATGTTGATTTCATGTCCACAGAACATGACAAGATTTTGTATTGTTTTGAGTAATAGTAGTACTCATAGCTGGTATCGGCAAGTGCTTGACAAGTACGAGTACGAGTATAATGAGCAGTATCGGGAGCCGTATCGGTGCATCCCTAGAAATGTGCAATTATTTAGAGTTGCAAAAATTTCACATTCTTTCAAAATGTTGCTTGTGTGGTTCAGCTAGAGGAAAGGATTAATATGTCATTCAATTATAGTTATAGTAAAAAGAGAATATATAGGCTTATACATATGGCAGGATATTGTTTTAATTGTATTGTTGGTTATTTCTTTGTTTTATTGAAACCACATATTTGCATAGAATCAACCTGTTTATCAAATACCTTTGGGTACCTACCAATACAAGTTCTAATCTAATTTTATGTCATTTGTAATTAAGAACAGTAGCTCTGCATTAAGTTTTAAAAATGATCAAGGTAGTGTAAGTCTTGTGCATTCAACACTAATTCAATTCAAATGGTTAATTTAATATGGATTAAAAATATACAATATTTAGCCTACTTGTTGCAGTGGAAGTTATGTATAATGAGTGTGTGTTTCAGAAATATGTAACATATATTTTTTAATTATTATTTTAGGTTGATTTCCGCTACAATGACGTTTTTGATTCTTGTGGATCGAGGTTGAATTGGAATTGTGCAAGTGGAAACTGTGGAAGTCAGACTGAATTGGAAGTAGGCACAATATACAGCACTGGTGTAAGGAACCCAAGCCATCTGAACTGGTGCCAAGAGGAAGGGATTGTGACCAGACAGCTCACCAGTGACAAACCTTTTCAACTAAGGTACGTATATCCCATTTAGAATATATCTACAAAATCAAGTGAGTAGTAGGGAAGAAAGAAACATTATAAATGGTATATTATATTACTCTAGTCCTTCGGATGGAAAATATGGAAGTAGAAAATATGGAATTTAAAAATGACAATATCTGCCATTTCTTATAGTGCCAGTAGTTGTTGCTGGGTGACCATTAACAATGGTGGCGGTAATTATCCCTGGAACCTTCCAGTCATGGTAGATCTTGGACGTCGGTCTGACACAAATGAACCGAATCATTCCCCACACACTACCATAATATCATTTGTCAGGTAAAGCCTGTTCCTTTTATCAGTTGTGTAATGATACAGTCCTTAGCTATACATTTTTGCATAAAGGAAAATGATGTGAAATGTTTTAACGAGTTCCAAAATCTATTGCAGAGTTCCACAGAACTGTCCTCGTACCTACAACTTCATAGGTTGTGACCCAGATCATGATGATATCAAATGCAGAAATGCTGTCACTCTACCAACTGGCTTCCATATTGATCAGGTAAGATTCATCTGGTAACACCCACCCACCCCATATGAGCATGCGCACGCACGCATGCACGCAGGCATGCACACACGCACAAACAATCACTCAGCATGTGAGTTTGTATTGTCTTGACAACTTAGTTTATCCTGTCTTTTTTCTGTCAGGATACTTGCAATTTCCACTACTCTCCTACTGCTTCAACTGGAGTGTACAGGACTAGAGGACTACCCCAAGCAATACACCAATCTCACCTACCACGATGGGTCAAGATCCTACAGAACTCCTTACCAACCAACCAGCACCGCTTCACCTGTATCCACCACTGCTCCATCCACCTCGTCCCCCTTCAGTAGACTTCCACTACAGTTCGCTGTCAAAGGTAAGACCTCATCGGTATAGAGAGCGTCTTTTCGTTTCACAAAGTGACAAATGAACCTGAAAACGAATTACTTGTTGTGTTTCCAGTTGAGCCTGCAGTGCCATCTTGCAGCGCGGGAGTGTACTTGCCCCAGTTCCTCCATCCAACCCCAGCTGACAGAGAACGGCTGCACACCGCCATCAACCAGGAGTTGGAAATCAGGATTAGAGCCTCAGCCTCCCACTCAGTGTAAGCAACAGACCTATATCGCAAAGTGTGTGTGTGTGTGTGTGTGTGTGTGTGTGTGTGTGTGTGTGTGTGTGTGTGTGTGTGTGTGTGTGTGTGTGTGTGTGTGTGTGTGTGTATACAGTAAATACTGTTTACTCCTTTTATTATAGTAGGCTATGTTTAATAACGACTTGACATAAAGTTGGCTTTACCTTAAAGGATTCAAGACCTTATTATTAGTGGGCCGCTGAACATCACCAAGACCAAGACCCTCTCTGGGGAGTTTATCGTGACATGGACACCGAGAAGTGATGACGACGGAGAACATTTCCCCATCTGTTTCATTGCTGAGAGCAAATCTGGGTGAGATTTAAGAAGTGAAGTTTAGTTACTTGCTGACTGCAAGTTTATGCCCATGGAGATAATATTATTATCATGGACTTCTAAAAACACTGAGGTTGTGTAACACACATAACTACTGTATAGATTGTATTACAATGATTGAGGAATACCATTGCTTTTCAAAAAACAACACCTAACGAAATAATCTGACTTCGTCTTTACAGCTCCACTCTATACCAATCCGAAATGAGATGTGTCATTGTGGAGGTGAAACATGAACAGGGTTTGTTTATATTATTCCAATCCAATTCAATGTTAAACGTATAAGTTGAGTGTGTCCAGACTGTAATGCGTTATCGTTTTCTGCATATCTACAGCTACCATCGGTAACGTGATTTGTGCAGAGAGCTTTATGGCCATTGAAGTGAACAAATCACAATCCGAAAAAATCAACATTCACGAAGACCACCTAAGACTCAATGACCCTTCCTGCACCCTCTACTCTAATGGCACACATGTCTTCGCCAACATGTCCCTGAACACCTGTGGGACTGTCATGGAGGTGAATCACCGCTACCAGTACTCTAAAAAAGAAATTTTAAAGTCTCCAAAATATTAACGTGTATTTTGTATTGTAGGAGGATGAAACCAATGTCATTTTCAAGAATGAGATTGTGTCTATTGACAACCCGAATGACGTCATAACAAGACACCACCAGGTTGAGATCCAGTTCTTCTGCAAGTATCCCAAAAAAGGCAGCGTGACCCTTGAGTTTGATGCCCACAGAAGCCCTTTTGTATTCGTTCAAAAGGGATTTGGCACTTTTAGCTACCAGTTTGAGTTCTTCCACTCCAGTCAGTTTCGAAATATGGAGGACCCTAGCACCTATCCTCTCGAGTACGACCTTGGAGACATGATGTACATGCAAATTGAAGCAACATCCCCAGTCAACAACACTGAGCTCTTTGTGGAGTCTTGCCAGGCCAGTCCCAGTGATGACCCCAATTCCCACACCTCCTACTCGATCATCAGTAATGGGTAAGCTTGATGCATGCTGTGGATACTCATTGTGTTTATTTTTGTCATGTTTGGTTGGCTAATGAATTCGGATCTCTCTCATAGATGCATTCAAGATGAAACGCTGCAGTTCTTTTCAAATCATGGCAATATTGTCAAGTTTGGAATGAAGGCTTTCAAGTTCATCGGATTGCATGATCAGGTACCAACTACAGCTATAGACCATTCTATATAACTGTAATGACCAAGTTTCCTGTGGTCCCTGTCTAGAAGTCATGAACTGTTCAAATTATGCTCTCTCTCCAAAGGTGTTCATCACGTGTTCGGTCATCCTGTGTGAGGCTGACAATTCCAACACCAGGTGTTCCCAGGGCTGCATGAACACCACAGCTGCACCTGCAGCACACCACCACCACAGGAGAGAGGCTCCCATCCAGACCATCAGCCACTTCATCTCCCAGGGACCCGTGAGGCTCAGCAGGAGCGTCAACCTCAAGGATGCTGCAAGCACAGGTCAGCCATTACCTTCCTATGGTTCTCTAGGCTTACTGTAGAGTGCAACATGTCACAACCCTAATTTTAGAATTCTACAGCATTTGCATGGCAGTGAGAAATAGTAACTTTTGTTTGTGTTTTCTTACAGTGAACTCCAATGGTTTGAACATGAATCTCGTGTTCATTGCTGGATGCCTGCTCCTGGCTATGGGTATGTTGTGTGGTGCTCTGATCTACACGAAACAACCCAAGGCAGCGTATCAGCCCCTGCCAACTAACGATTACCAATGATGCTGGCTTTAAGGCCCATCTTTTCAGATAAAATACAGGTTTTCAAAATGTTTGTACTTTTTCTTTCTAATGTGGGATGAAAAAAAAACTAAATTGACTTACTTAATTGAGTTTTCTGTAAAAACCTTTAAATATTGCTTAATCTCCTTTGAGATCAATGATGTTTTTGACTTTTAATTCATGTAAGAAAATGCATTGTCCTCTAGATTGAGCCCTGAACCAACAAAACAATCTTCAATAAAATCTATACCAGTACTCACACTGAATCAAGCCATTCTAAATTTTTGTTTCATACAATTGGGCTCAAATGTATTTCTTACATGTACTGTAGGTGATGGTTAAAAGATGTATATTTTGTATATTTTTGGATATTTTCACTGTTCATTCAAAGAGTTGTTTAATAAAATAGAATAGAGTGTATGACTGTCTTAAATTAATGTTTACTGATGAAATGAAGGATAATAAAAAAGAAATAAACACACATCAAAGTGACATGTATTTTATTTTTTTCACACATTGAATTCTATTCAATTGTATTCATGGCTCATTGTAACTCAATCACAGAAACATTCGGGTGAAACTCACTCTGGCTGTATTGCTCATCATTTGTCTGTTTACAGTGACCTCCAATGGTCTGAACATGAATATCTCTCTTTCTCTCTCTCTCTCTCTCTCAAATGCATGTAGTAAAAACACAGAAAATGAATTAAGGCCATGAGTATGATTTTGTTTAGTTATCAAGCAATACAATTTTGGATAATTGTTGCCCAATGGTTTCTTATGTCATAACTGATAGTTCAAGATAATATCATAATTCTCATAAATGATTTTAAGATGTGGTGGAATTGATGTGATTACTATTAATTGAAAGGAAATTATCTGATAAAATAAAATAAATATAATATGATATGATAGACTGACAAATTGTGATATGATAAACTAATGAATTAAATTAATTGTGTTAGTGTTAACATATTAAAATGTGAATTTCTTTCTCAACCTTCACGGCACACATGACACAACACACATATTATCTTTCAGTCGTGAAGTGAAAGAGAAACCTACATTTATTATACACAACACAAGCAGACACACGTTTTTCGCACTTACTGTAGTTGCAAGTCTGAAAACAAAATGTGGAATTTTATAACATTATCAATGCCTTCTTTTCTTTGAACTCTCTTGGAGTTGAATTAACACTGCAGAGTTCATTGTGAAGGTAGAGAATTAAGTGTTTACATTTTAGAAATACACCACACTGTAGGGTATAGTCTAAAATTTGGGGAGGCACTGAAAACGTATCGTTCATTTGTGAAGTGAAAGTGAAACCTGTTCATTACACACAACATGCAGAGACATATTTTTGCACTTACTGTGGTTGCACACACACACACACACACACACAAGCACACTGCACTTTCTGCACAAAACCCAAACATACACACACTGACACACAACTCATACTCACACACATACACACACACACACACACACATACACAGGTACACACACACAGACGCACACCGCACTTTCTACCTGCACTAAACACACACACACACAAACACACACACACACACACACACACACACACACACACACACACACGCACACAAAACACATACAAACACACACACACACACACATACTGCTGCTGGTGTATTTAATAAAACCTTTTTTAATTATTTATTTTCTTCAAATGCTACTATTACTATGTCAGAACGCTATAAAGGACTTTTAGAAAAAGCACAACAAAATACCTCCTCTTAATGTATGTTCTCTACAAGTCTTCTGTTGTCCAGTCTTGCACTTTAAATGTCTGTATGAGCAATGTCTACGTCCATACTGTCTATGTCCATGTATGAGTACTGTCTATGTCTATACTGTCTATGTCCTTACCTAGATTAGTCTATGTCTGCATGGGAGAGCAAGAAACGCAATTTCAAATTCTTTGTATGACCAGTGCATGTAAAGAAATTGACAATAAACTTGACTTGACTTGTAAGTCTTTTCTTTGAACATGCCACAGAGCCAGTATATCCAGTATACCGTTGAGGTATTGAGAGATGTTTTGACACATGTCACAGGTCCACCCCGTTACATGCTATGAAATGTTTCCTCCAACCTGGCTGATTAATATAAGTTTGGTTATACGTTTGAAACCACACAGTAACTACACAGTACATAATTCGGTGCTAAAGTAAGGATGGGTACAGTGAAACCACTGCCCCTCGTGTTGTCAAGAATGGCTTAACTTAGGCCGACCTGATTGGTGTTTTATGGCATTAGAACATGGACCACTGTCTATTCTTCATTCATTCCTGTGAACCAGTGTTTTATTGGAAGCCCACAAGAGTCCATACGGTAAGTGTGCTAAACTATTGCTGAATGGATATCAGGTTTCAAAGAACCCATTCAATCTGAAACAAGTTCATCAAGTCTAAAGAGTCTCCAGCCCAATGAACCTGTGGAATCTTATAGTACAAGTAAGTCTACCTTAATAAGACAAACAGTATTTAGCAATGCTACCACGCCTCCTCTGCTATGGAAAGACGTAAGCTACTGTAGAGAAATGCAGCAGATTGAGAGTCTGCAACATCAGTCATCATGTCTGTGTTCAGAGCGCTGCTGCCTCTGGTCCTGCTGGTGTCGGCCGCCTCAGCCAGCCACTTCATAATCACAATTATGAGTAGCCCTAAATGATTTACAGTATTCTGGTTGGTCAATAAAATCAATGTGATATCCGTAAAATCTTACACTTGACTTGTACTTGACTGGTAATTATGTCATTCATAATATAGGTTGAACAAAGATCCCTTACGAAAATCGAACCCGGGTCGGCCGAGTGGTAAACGTGTGCCCTACCATATCAGCCACGGTAGGGCCGATTTCATGTTTTTTTGAGCATGGTTCGGCACGGTTTTTGGTTTGACTAGGTTTAACTATAAAATTATCATAAAAGTAAGAGTATGCACATCCCACCTCTCTGAGGCCAGGTGCAGGACAAAGGCGTGTCTAATAGTGGAAAGTACCTGAATAAATGTTCAAAGCGGAGCCACAGTGTGCGGACTTCTACTCTTTTCCACTTTTTAACTATAACATTAACCATGGTTTTACCACGGTTCATAATTATTCATGAAATTACACTTAGCTGCCACTTTTTTTTTATCCAAGGCACATATTGGTGACAGTCCTTAGAGCAATATGGGGTTAAGTGCCTTGCTCAAGGGCACTTCAGTCATGGATGGAGGTGTAGGGAGAGGTCAGGGTGGGATTCGAACCTGCAACCCTCTGATCTTCAGTTCAACTGCCTCACCATTACACCATGGCTGCGAACAAGGTTTCAAGTTTTTCTTTGGGTGACCATGAAACCCACAATTAATCATGGTTTTTTGAGCATGGTTTGTGACTATGGTTAAACCATGTTGACAAAAACATGAAAACCATGAATAACCATGATGCATGGTTAGCCAGGAACCACGATTTTCATGGTTACCCAAAAAAACATGAATAAGCCAGTCAGGCCCGCTGACAGGGGGGACAAAGGAGTATGTTGTCCCGGGCCCAGGGAGATAGAGGGCCCAGAATTGGGACCCCATTACATTGTACGTATTGGGTAGGGGGGCCTTTCAGATAACTTTGTCCCGGGCCCAGCAAAAGCTGTCAGCGGCCCTGAAGCCATAGTAATACTATGGTTGGTTCAGAGTGCTTAGAGAAACCATGGTTACTAGGCCTACCTACATTTAACTTTACTCTAAATCCACATTTCCAGAAAGATTTCCAGAAAATAGGTCCAACATGAATGTTTGTCTTTCATAGCTGCCTCTGAGTACTCAGCTGTAGCTTAGAAGTCATACAACTTTTATTTTAGGTGGACCTCCGCTACAAGGACACTTTCGATTCCTGCATACCAAGGCTGAATTGGGTTTGCGCTACCGGTAATTGCGGACGTCAGACTAACTTGGAAGCTGGCCAGATATATGACACCAATGGAAAGAACCAGAACAATTACAACTGGTGCCAAGAAGAAGGAGTCATAACTAGGCACCTTACAAGTGACAAGCCTTTTCGACTAAGGTAAGCTCAACCCTGTAAAGGATCAGGCAATTCCTGTGTAAAATAAACTGGCCATAAATGATGCACAAGTTAGAAACATGTTTGCAAAAGCATTGTGAACCAGTGGTCACAGAAGAAGCTTTAAGGTACTTCTGTTTTAGAGCCATAAGCATTCAAAGTAGCTCCACATTTCCTTGGAAGTGGGCTATAAAAAGAACATTACAAGAAGTGGTTTGACAGGTAGCCTACCTTACTGTTGTTTTTGGAGCAACCATGATGAAAGCAAATATTTTCAAGACAAAAGGACTGGCATTCTTACATTGCACTCAAATGTCAAATCCAAAATGTTCTTAATAATAAGCATTCATGCACTATCATTACATAGATGATGACAGAGGTCAGAGGTCAAGTGTGCAGACGCTAAATTTGTTTCAAAGATTTCAGAAGCCATTGGATTGCTGCAAAATTGTTTTTGTTAGAAGTGGGTATAGATCATGCCATTCAATGGAATAAAACATCTCTCCAACTAGAATGGGCACTCGGTAGAGCGCAAACCTTCGCCTACGCCACTTATTTTTTTCTGGCCATCTTCAGAGTGAAGGGCGTAACATTCTCCAAATTTTGGTGTTAGTTTCATTTAAATTGGACCGGAATATCGTAATATTACATATTTGGCCCAGTCTTGACCTCTTATTCAATTCCGCATGCACACGTTGTTCTGGCATATAGTGCTTGGCAAAGAATTTTTTTTTAACCTTTTCGTGACCTTGACCTTGACCTTTGACCCAATCACTCCCAAATAGTAATCGATTGTTCCTTGGGTCATGACCAATCATCCCAGTAAATTTCATAAAAATCGGCTGAATTTACGTTTTTGACCTTTTCGTGACCTTTGACCTTTGACCCAATCACTCCCAAAATGTAATCGATTGTTCCTTGGGTCATGACCAATCATCCCACTAAATTTCATAAAAATCGGCTCAATGTACGTTTTTGACCTTTTCGTGACCTTGACCTTGACCTTTGACCTTTGACCCAATCACTCCCAAAAAGTAATCGAGTGTTCCTTGGGTCATGACCAATCATCCCACTAAATTTCATAAATATCGGCTCAGTTCTGTCTGAGTTATACGAAGTACAAACAAACATTTTGACCTTGACCTTTGACCTTTGACCCAATCACTCCCAAAAACTAATCGATTGTTCCTTGGGTCATGACCAATCATCCCACCAAATTTCATAAAAATCGGCTCAGTTCTGTCTGAGTTATACGAAGTACATACAAACATATTAACAAATAAATAAATAAATAAATACACAGCGGTCAAAACATAACCTTCGCCGACTTTGTCTTGGCGAAGGTAATGATACCCTCTGATTGCCCGCATCAATGCAGACACCCTATTACAACTGAGTAGATGTAATTTTACTACTACTCATACTCCTCCTTTTATAGTGCATCTGATTGCTGCTGGGTAGCCTTGGATTCTGGGGGCTCTTGGTGGAACCTTGAAGTCCTGGTGGATCTTGGACGTCGATCTGACACAAATGAACCAAATCATTCTCCACACACTACCATCATATCATTTGTCCGGTAAAGCATTATATTGCAACCTATTATTAATTAAATGCACTATTCTGTAACATTCATGATGTGAGACATACAGGTTGTGATGTTTCTATGGTATTCACTCCCATTAAAATGATCGAAAATACTGCTTGTACAGTGTTCCACAGAACTGTCCTCGTGCATACAACTTCATTGGTGGTGATTCAGATGGCGATGAGATACGATGTAGAGGCAGCACGGATCTACCCACAGGCTTCCAGCTTGACAAAGTATGATCAATACAGACAGACCTCACTGACATACTGCACATTACGATGTATACACATTTTGTTCTTCTTTGTACATGGACACACAGTTCAGTTCAGATTATTTTGTCCTGGGCCTGCACACGCACCCACACACGTGCACACACACACGCATGCACGCACACACACACGCATGCACGCACACACACACACACACACACACACACACACACACACACACACACACACACACTCACACACACACACACACACACACACACACACACACACACACACACACACACACACACACACACGCAAACAATATCACTTAATATAATTCTGTTTTAGGATTCTTGTGCTGTATACTACAGTCCAAGTGGCATGCTTGGATCACATAGCATCCGGCTTATTGTTGAGGACTACCCCAAGACTAACATCACTCTCTCGTATAACGATGGAACGATATCTTACAAGGGCCCAATCCAGGCCGCCCGTCAACAACGCTCTGTTGGGGGGTGGCTAGGGATTTCAACACCCACACCTTCCAGTCCCCCTACTCTTACTTCGACTGCTGCTGTTACTACAACACCTCCTACTACAACAAGGCCTACTACTACCAATAGTAATAACCCTGCTGTTGTCGGGTCTACCATGGCTGCAGGAGTCAATACTCCTGCTTCCACCACAAGACCAACTATGGCCAGTTCTTCAACCAGGTCACCAACACCAACTCCCTCTTGGCCGTATGCCAGTGCTTCACAAAGCACTCCAGCAGATCCATTAAGTGATCTTTCTCTACAGTTTGTCATTGTTGGTAAGGGTTTTTTAATTAAATATGTTTTGTTTCTTTTTCCAAAATTCACAAATTTATCTACCATTAATTATCTGTTGGATTTAGTTGATTCCTCAGTGCCATCTTGCAGCGCGGGAGTGTACCTGCCCCAGTTCCTCCATCCGACCCCAGCTGACAGAGAACGGCTGCATGCTGCCATCAACCAGGAGCTGGAAATCAGGATTAGAGCAGCAGCTACTCACTCCGTGTAAACTTGTGCATTTACATTTAACACCAGAATACATGAGTCTGTATGTCTGACATTGGGGAAACTCGATGAACTCTCTGAAAAAAATAGGTGTTGTGATACACCCGAAAAAGGACTGTATGATAGGGGCTGGTGCAGGTATACAACAAACACCACAGGCTGTCCGGCCAGAACAGTATGAAGATGTCCAATGAAGTCAGACACACACAGATGGGAATGCAAACCGTGAAAACCGTGGAAACCGTGGTTTTACTATAAAAGTAAAATAGAAAATACAAAGACATAAGCATATACATGAATGAATGAAAATACACATGATACACTATATACAGTACAATATACAATATATACAATACATATATACAATATATATAATGAGGAAACTGAGGATAGCTGCCTACAGCAGCTATCTTACCAAGGGGGAGGGGGAACATGAAGGTGACTGCCTACAGCAGACATCCTAAGCAGGGGGAATGAAGAGGGGACATGACACAGCTACCTACAATAGCTGTGTGGACTGGGGCATGGGTATGTGCCTGCCTAAAGCAGACACACAGAGCATGCGTTAAACAGACATGAGTGATGCAAGCGCTACTCCACCACAGTAGCACATTACTGACCCAATGCACTCTCTGGCAGAACCGCGACATGGAGAAATGAGTACATATACTATGCAGCTACTAGACAATGCAAACTGTACAGTAAACACAATACAATACAGACATGACATAACATAGTAACAACGCAGTAGCAACTCACTCTCAAAGACGCACGGCAAGAGTACATGAGTGGACGCTGGGATCCTGAAACGTCCAAGATGATGAGAGAGATGGATCCCAAGTGTGCATGGAGTCCCCGTCCGATGAGTGGTCTGACTACTGACCTCTTGTCCTGGCCCTATATGCTCCCAGCAGCACAGCAGGGTGCCGAGCCAGGGGTGTTACCAGCAGGCCAGGACCCACCTCTGGAGCCGGAAGGTCTGCTTGCTGGGCCAATCACTGCCTACCCACACACTCGGTGCATGACGGAAAAGTACCGGGTCTGTAGGTCAGTGAAAGGGTCTGTATGTCAGTAGCAGGGGGAGCAGTAGAAGGAGGGGGTGACAGGTAGCCCACCAGCAACGGGGGATGGGCAACCTGCTAAGAAGTTGTGAGGAGAGGCATGACTGTTGAGGGCTCAGGGGACTCAGGGCTCACAATTCTTAACACTCTCACCAAATCCTTAATAATGACTCAACATTTGCTCTCTCTGAAAGGGTTCATGATGTTATCATGAGTGGACCTCTTAACATTAAAAAGGACAAGACCTCTGCTGGAGAGTATGTCCTTCGATGGACACCGAGGAGTGATGACCTTGGAGAACATTTTCCCATCTGTTTCATCGCAGAGAGCAAAGCCGGGTGAGCAGAGAATAAAACTGTACTGATGTTTGATGTACTCCTGTCCATGTCCAACATGCCATGACATGAAAAGACAGTGAAGCAACATTGTTAAACAACAGTTTTTTTGTGTAGCTACTGTGAAATGAATGACCAAAAATATAACACCTGTCCATTTGAAAATATACCACTTATACTGTTATAATTTCATTTTAGGAGTATCTTTTACCAATCTGACATGAGATGTGTCATTGTGGAAGTTGTGGAACGTGAACAGGGTTTGTATTTGCATTATTTCAATAAACAGAAAATTCGTGTTTTGTTCTAAACGAAAGTTCGGGAGAAGTGTAATGAAATTTGACATTTGGCAGTATTTCAGCACCACGGCCAGCGGTCTTGCCCAATACACTGCGTAATCAAACTAATCTCAGCTTTTCGAGTGCAGTGGTCCGCACGGACCCTGTGAAGCACTTTCGGTGCACCGCATAGACAGCAGTTCTCCTGCGAGAACGAAGATGTATGCATAAATGCTTAATCCAAATTTCAGATAGTGAGCTCATGAAACATGTAATGTGAAAGGTTACAATACATGCTCGTGTGACCTGACAGTATGGTACTATTTGTCGTATTCTAACAGCTTTCGTAGGCAATGTCATTTGTTCTGAAAACTTCATGGTCATCGAAGTGAACAAAACACAATCGGATAAAATCAGAATACATGAAGACCACCTAAGACTCAACGACCCTTCCTGCACCCTCTACTCTAACGGCACACATGTCTTCGCCAACATGTCCCTGAACACCTGTGGGACTGTCATGGAGGTGAATCATCACTATCATCCCAACAAAGTGGACATAAAGAATATTAAGTGTCTCCCAAATATTCATGCTAACATATTTATTTTCATATTGTAGGAGGATGACGCCAATATCATTTTCAAGAATGAGATTGTGTCCGTTGACAACCCGAATGACGTCATAACCAGGCACAAACAGGTGCAGCTACAGTTTTTTTGCAAGTATCCCAAAAAAGGCAGTGTGACCCTCGAGTTTGACGTCCACAGAAGCCCATTTGTATTCGTTCAAAAAGGATTCGGCACTTTCAGCTACCAGTTTGAGTTCTTCCACTCCAGTCAGTTTCGAAATATGGAGGACCCTAGCACCTATCCTCTCGAGTACGACCTTGGAGACATGATGTACATGCAAATTGAAGCAACATCCCCAGTCAACAACACTGAGCTCTTTGTGGAGTCTTGCCAGGCCAGTCCCAGTGATGACCCCAATTCCCACACCTCCTACTCGATCATCAGTAATGGGTAAGCTTGATGCATGCTGTGGATACTCATTGAGTTTATTTTTGTCATGTTTGGTTGGCTAATGAATTCTGATTTGTCACATAGATGCATTCAAGATGAAACGCTGCAGTTCTTTTCAAATCATGGCAATATTGTCAAGTTTGGAATGAAGGCTTTCAAGTTCATTGGATTGCATGATCAGGTACCAACTACAGCTATAGACAATTCTATGTAACTGTAATGACCAAATATCCTGTGGTCCCTGTCTAGAAGTCATGAATTGTTCAAATTATGCTCTCTCTCCAAAGGTGTTCATCACGTGTTCGGTCATCCTGTGTGAGGCTGACAATTCCAACACCAGGTGTTCCCAGGGCTGCATGAACACCACAGCTGCACCTGCAGCACACCACCACCACAGGAGAGAGGCTCCCATCCAGACCATCAGCCACTTCATCTCCCAGGGACCCGTGAGGCTCAGCAGGAGCGTCAACCTCAAGGATGCTGCAAGCACAGGTCAGCCATTACCTTCCTATGGTTCTCTAGGCTTACTGTAGAGTACAACATGTCACAACCCTAATTTTAGAATTCTACAGCATTTGCATGGCAGTGAGAAATAGTAACTTTTGTTTGTGTTTTCTTACAGTGACTTCCAATGGTTTGAACATGAATCTTGTGTTCATTGCTGGATGCTTGCTCCTGGCTATGGGTATGTTGTGTGGTGCTCTGATCTACACGAAACGACCCAAGGCAGCATATCAGCCCCTGCCAACTAACGATTACCAATGATTTTGGCTTTAAAGCCTATCTTTTCAGATAAAATGTGTTTTTTTTTTTTTTTTTTACTTTTTCTGTCTTGTGCAATATGGGATGAAAAAAAAAACTAAATTACATGTAACTTACTTAATTTAGTTGTCGGTAAAACCCTTTAAGCATTGCTTAATCTCCTTTGAGATAAATTAAGTTTCTGACTTTTAATTCATGTAGAAATATGCATTGTCCTCTAGACTGGGCCATGAATCAATAAAGATCCAATCAATAAAATCCATCAATAAAATCTATACTCACACTGAATAGACTTTTGCCTCGTACAATTGGGCTCAAATGTATTTCTTACATGTAGGTGATGGTTAAAGGTTTATATTTTGTATATTTTTGTATATTGTCTCTTTAATAAACAGCAAATGTGTGTACATTTGTGTTGGTGTGTGTGTGTGTGTGTGTGTGTGTGTGTGGGGGGGGGGGGGGGGACTGCACATGAATGGACTTCATATATTCTGACAATAATAATTGTCTAAAATTATACTCATACCTTTAATGACAAAATAGAAATGCAAAAACATTTCTTTAGTGACAATTTTTGGGAGAATTATGGGAGTCCTTTGATGTGGCCCTCAAGGATAGAAATAAAAGTGTGTGTGTGTGTGTGTGTGTGTGTGTGTGTGTGTGTGTGTGTGTGTGTGTGTGTGTGTGTGTGTGTGTGTGTGTGTGTGTGTGTGCGTGTGTGTCAGGGCTTGAAATAAACATTTTCACTTAATGGCCACTGTGGCTAGCGGTTTTTCGGGGTCTATAGCCATTCAGCCATTGTATTAGCCACACATTTGATATTCCTTCATCATGTTACTGTACATCTAACATCACAGGATGAGGTGATAAAGCAAGAAGATGACTGAGTGAAACTATTACTAGCCACTGCCAAGTTTTACCAGCATTTGGCTGGTTGGCAGGTGTCGTGTCAGTGTCAAGCCCTGGTGTGCGCGCCCGTGTGTGTGTTGTTTTCTCCGAGGTACTGTATGTTGACTTTTTGCATTCATGGCTCATTGCAACTCAATCACCAAAACATTCGGTTGAAACACACACTGGTCGTATTGCTCATTATTTGTATTTTGTCTGTTTATAGTGACCTCCAATGAACATGAACATCTCTCTCTCTCTCTCTCTCTCTCTCTCTCTCTCTCTCTCTCTCTCTCTCTCTCTCTCTCTCTCTCTCGTCGCCTTTGGTCTCCCCAAGGGCACAGCAGTGTTGGGGTTAGGAGCCGTAGGCCCTCGTATACACTGCAGATCGGGCCGCTCGGCCATAGATTCTCCCCTGGGTGTTTGTATTTGGGCATGGCCTGGAAGGTATGGAGAGGCCGCCAGCGGTGTGGCTCCTTGCCCGTGATCCCGGCATTGCAATCGGGAAAGATTGTAAGTACCCATAGTGAGATGTTGAGTGACGTCAACTGAAAGAGAACTATAGGTTACATGGTTATCCCAGTTTTCTGAGGGAGATAAACGAGACATCTCACCAGACGACCCTATTTGCCCACGGTCTCAGACGTTTGGTTGTTATCAGATGAAGCTCTGAGCCGACGTAGGGACGGTTTTATACTCCGAACTGAACCACGGATTCACACAGCTCATTGGCCGGGCGGCATGATTGAAGGCTGGCTTCAATAAATGTCACGTATGAGGGTGAAACCCATATTGAGATGTCTCCTTCATCTCCTTCAGAGAACCGAGGTTACCATGTAACCTATAGTTTTTGTTCTGGCCTACTTGAATTGAAAGCTGCACTGAGCCAAGTGTACAATATTTCTTGTTTAGAGAATCCGTTCACATTCAAAGAAGTAGCCTGAGCTATAGCTTCATATATAATATATAGGCCATTTCTGCAAACCAGTTGGGCAACTCTTTAACAACAATCCAACATCTTAACGAGATGTCTGTCATTGGTGACAGATTCTTAGTGAGTTGATTGATACATTCCCTGAAGTCAGTGTTTGTATGGGTGAGGGTTAGAAAATACAATGTGATGCCTTGCCTTACTTCTTTGTTAGCTTGGTTAGCTGTCCATTTAGGCCAGGGGTGGGGAACCGTTTTCATTCAAGGGCCACTTCAAATTGTATACAAAGGCCTCAGAGGGCCGTACTATGAACACAAACCAAGATTTCACCTTGCACCTAAGGCCTATTGGCCTATATTATATTGAACACTTTAACCTTCACCACGTCCCCTGAAAATGTAACTTAATTGTAGCCAAACTGGGAAACTCCAACTTTCATTCTCATTTTGCCACATCACTCCACAGCACACAAGTGTCCACTGCACACAATGAAATTCCATTTATGCCTCACATGTGCAAGGGGGCAGCTCCCAATGGCGCCCAAAGGGAGCAGTGCGGCGGGACGGTACCATGCTCAGGGTACCTCAGTCATGGAGGAGGATGGGGGAGAGCACTGGATAATTACTACCCCCACCAACCTGGCGGGTTGGGAGTCGAACCGGCAACTTTTGGGCTACAAGTCTGACGCCCAAACGAATTTGTTGGGGGTACCCGAAAGCCCCACATTGTTAAAACGTCAAATAAAACATAATTATTATTCATGGGCATTCAGTATACAGTATATGCAGGTACTAGATCAATTATGCTCAATAAGATGTACAAAACCATTTACATATGCCAATATCTAAATGCACGAAAAGGAAAGGGGCTGTTCGCCTAGGACACCAGATAGACTAGAACTGGCCCTGTCTGAAATCATGTTATGCAGTGAGCATTGGAGTCCACCCACTTGTTGACTATGGGCGTATGGCCCTCTTTTTAAACAAAAAAACAAGTTCCTCGAGTTTCAGAACCCAGCATGTGTCAGATTTTTTTGCATCTGACCTAATGAATTTTTTTTTACACTCAGGAAATCATGGGCTGATGTTATTTACCGTAAACGGTCCCTTCCTTCTTTCTGCTGTATAAAAGGAGGAGAGAGATGGAGAAGGGTGAGAGTCTGCAACATCAGTCATCATGTCTGTGTGCAGAGCTCTGCTGCCTCTGGTCCTGCTGGTGTCGGCCGCCTCAGCCAGCCACTTCTGGGGAGGCACCATGTCCTTCCTCCCTAAAGGACGCAACCCAGATGGATCCTACAGGGTAAGACCCAGAGTTCCGACACAACTGTGCTTTATTTGTGCCATTTTTTTTTAATTTTAAACTTGCAAATTGAAATTTTTGAATAATCAGTACATTCTTTTTTTTAAACGTGAAATGTGCAATTATTTAGAGCTGAAAAAAATTCACATTCTTTCAAAATGTTGCTTGTGTGGTTCAGCTAGAGGAAAGGATTAATATAGTTATAGTAAAAAGAGAATATATAGGCTTATACATATGGCAGGATATTGTTTTAATTGTATTGTTGGTTATTTCTTTGTTTTATTGAAACCACATGTTTGCATAGAATCAACCTGTTTATCAAATACCTTTGGGTACCTACCAATACAAGTTCTAATCTAATCTTATGTCATTTGTAATTAAGAACAGTAACTCTGCATTAAGTTTTAAAAATGATCAAGGTAGTGTAAGTCTTGTGCATTCAACACTAATTCAAATGGTTCATTTAATATGGATTAAAAATATACAATATTTAGCCTACTTGTTGCAGTGGAAGTTATGTATAATGAGTGTGTGTTTCAGAAATATGTAACATATATTTTTTAATTATTATTTTAGGTTGATTTCCGCTACAATGACGTTTTTGATTCTTGTGGATCGAGGTTGAATTGGAATTGTGCAAGTGGAAACTGTGGAAGTCAGACCGATTTGGAAGTAGGGACGATATACAACACTGGTGTAAGGAACCCCAGTAATCTGAACTGGTGCCTAGACGAGGGGGTCATGACCAGACGGCTCACCAGTGACAAACCTTTTGTACTAAGGTATTTGTATCCCATTTAGAATATATCTACAAAATCAAGTGAGTAGTAGGGAAGAAAGAAACATTATAAATGGTATATTATATTACTCTAGTCCTTCGGATGGAAAATATGGAAGTAGAAAATATGGAATTTAAAAATGACAATATCTGCCATTTCTTATAGTGCCAGTAGTTGTTGCTGGGTGACCATTAACAATGGTGGCGGTAGTTATCCCTGGAACCTTCCAGTCATGGTAGATCTTGGACGTCGGTCTGACACAAATGAACCGAATCATTCCCCACACACTACCATCATATCATTTGTCAGGTAAAGTCTGTTCCTTTTATCAGTTGTGTAATGATACAGTCCTTAGCTATGCATTTTTGCATAAAGGAAAATGACGTGAAATTTGTTAACGAGTTCCAAAATCTATTGCAGAGTTCCACAGAACTGTCCTCGTACCTACAACTTCATAGGTTGTGACCCAGATCATGATGATATCAAATGCAGAAATGCTGTCACTCTACCAACTGGCTTCCATATTGATCAGGTAAGATTCATCTGGTAACACCCACCCACCCCATATGAGCATGCGCACGCACGCATGCACGCAGGCATGCACACACGCACAAACAATCACTCAGCATGTGAGTTTGTATTGTCTTGACAACTTAGTTTATCCTGTCTTTTTTCTGTCAGGATACTTGCAATTTCCACTACTCTCCTACTGCTTCAACTGGAGTGTACAGGATCCAGCTTGAGGTAGAGGACTACCCCAAGCAGTACACTACTCTCACCTACCACGATGGGTCAAGATCCTACAGAACTCCTTACCAACCAACCAGCACCGCTTCACCTGTATCCACCACTGCTCCATCCACCTCGTCCCCCTTCAGTAGACTTCCACTACAGTTCGCTGTCAAAGGTAAGACCTCATCGGTATAGAGAGCGTCTTTTCGTTTCACAAAGTGACAAATGAACCTGAAAACGAATTACTTGTTGTGTTTCCAGTTGAGCCTGCAGTGCCATCTTGCAGCGCGGGAGTGTACCTGCCCCAGTTTCTCCATCCAACCCCAGCTGACAGAGAACGTGTGCACACCGCCATCAACCAGGAGTTGGAAATCAGGATTAGAGCCTCAGCCTCCCACTCAGTGTAAGCAACAGACCTATATCTAAAAGTGTGTGTGTGTGTGTGTGTGTGTGTGTGTGTGTGTGTGTGTGTGTGTGTGTGTGTGTGTATGTGTGTGTGTGTGTGTGTGTGTGTGCGTGTGTGTGTGTGTGTGTGTGTGTGTGTGTGTATGCAGTAAATACTGTTTACTCCTTTTATTATAGTAGGCTATGTTGAATAACGACTTGACATAAAGTTGGCTTTACCTTAAAGGATTCAAGACCTTATTATTAGTGGGCCGCTGAACATCACTAAGACCAAGACCCTCTCTGGGGAGTTTATCGTGACATGGACACCGAGTAGTGATGACGACGGAGAACATTTCCCCATCTGTTTCATTGCTGAGAGCAAATCTGGGTGAGATTTAAGAAGTGAAGTTTAGTTACTTGCTGACTGCAAGTTTATGCCCATGGAGATAATATATTATCATGGACTTCTAAAAAACACTGAGGTTGTGTAGCCTAACACACATAACTACTGTATAGATTGTATTACAATGATTGAGGAATACCATTGCTTTTCAAAAAACAACACCTTCCTGTACAGTGTAACTTAATCTGACTTCTTTTTTACAGCTCCACTCTATACCAATCCGAAATGAGATGTGTCATTGTGGAGGTGAAACATGAACAGGGTTTGTTTACATTATTCCAATCCAATTCAATGTTAAATGTATAAGTTGAGTGTGTCCAGACTGTAATGCGTTATCGTTTTCTGCATATCTACAGCTACCATCGGTAACGTGATTTGTGCAGAGAGCTTTATGGCCATTGAAGTGAACAAATCACAATCCGAAAAAATCAACATTCATGAAGACCACCTAAGACTCAACGACCCTTCCTGCACCCTCTACTCTAATGACACACATGTCTTCGCCAACATGTCCCTGAACACCTGTGGGACTGTCATGGAGGTGAATCACCGCTACCAGTACTCTAAAAAAGAAAAGAAAAGTCTCCAAAATATTAACGTGTATTTTGTATTGTAGGAGGATGAAACCAATGTCATTTTCAAGAATGAGATTGTGTCTGTTGACAACCCGAATGACGTCATAACCAGACACCACCAGGTTGAGATCCAGTTCTTCTGCAAGTATCCCAAAAAAGGCCGCGTGACCCTTGAGTTTGACGCCCACAGAAGCCCTTTTGTATTCGTTCAAAAGGGATTTGGCACTTTCAGCTACCAGTTTGAGTTCTTCCACTCCAGTCAGTTTCGAAATATGGAGGACCCTAGCACCTATCCTCTCGAGTACGACCTTGGAGACATGATGTACATGCAAATTGAAGCAACATCCCCTGTCAACAACACTGAGCTCTTTGTGGAGTCTTGCCAGGCCAGTCCTAGTGATGACCCCAATTCCCACACCTCCTACTCGATCATCAGTAATGGGTAAGCTTGATGCATGCTGTGGATACTCATTGTGTTTATTTTTGTCATGTTTGGTTGGCTAATGAATTCTGATTTGTCACATAGATGCATTCAAGATGAAACGCTGCAGTTCTTTTCAAATCATGGCAATATTGTCAAGTTTGGAATGAAGGCTTTCAAGTTCATTGGATTGCATGATCAGGTACCAACTACAGCTATAGACAATTCTATATAACTGTAATGACCAAATAACCTGTGGTATCTGTCCAGAAGTCATGAATTGTTCAAATTATGCTCTCTCTCCAAAGGTGTTCATCACGTGTTCGGTCATCCTGTGTGAGGCTGACAATTCCAACACCAGGTGTTCCCAGGGCTGCATGAACACCACAGCTGCACCTGCAGCACACCACCACCACAGGAGAGAGGCTCCCATCCAGACCATCAGCCACTTCATCTCCCAGGGACCCGTGAGGCTCAGCAGGAGCGTCAACCTCAAGGATGCTGCAAGCACAGGTCAGCCATTACCTTCCTATGATTCTCTAGGCTTACTGTAGAGTACAACATGTCACAACCCTAATTTTAGAATTCTACAGCATTTGCATGGCAGTGAGAAATAGTAACTTTTGTTTGTGTTTTCTTACAGTGAACTCCAATGGTTTGAACATGAATCTCGTGTTCATTGCTGGATGCCTGCTCCTGGCTATGGGTATGTTGTGTGGTGCTCTGATCTACACGAAACAACCCAAGGCAGCGTATCAGCCCCTGCCAACTAACGATTACCAATGATGCTGGCTTTAAGGCCCATCTTTTCAGATAAAATACAGGTTTTCAAAATGTTTGTACTTTTTCTTTCTAATGTGGGATGAAAAAAAAACTAAATTGACTTACTTAATTGAGTTTTCTGTAAAAACCTTTAAACATTGCTTAATCTCCTTTGAGATCAATGATGTTTTTGACTTTTAATTCATGTAAGAAAATGCATTGTCCTCTAGATTGGGCACTGAACCAACAAAACAATCTTCAATAAAATCTATACCAGTACTCACACTGAATCGAGCCATTCTAAATTTTTGTTTCATACAATTGGGCTCAAATGTATTTATTACATGTACTGTAGGTGATGGTTAAAAGATGTATATTTTGTATATTTTTGGATATTTTCACTGTTCATTCAAAGAGTTGTTTCAGAAAATAGAATAGAGTGTATATGAATGTCTTAAATGAATGTTTACTGGTGAAATGAAGGATAATAATAAAAAAAATAAACACATATCAAAGTGACATGTATTTTATTTTTTCACACATTGAATTCTATTCAATTGCATTCATGGCTCATTGTAACTCAATCACAGAAACATTCGGGTGAAACTCACTCTGGCCGTATTGCTCATCATTTGTCTGTTAACAGTGACCTCCAATGGTCTGAACATGAATCTCTCTCTCTCTCTCTCTCTCTCTCTCTCTCTCTCTCTCTCTCTCTCTCTCTCTCTCTCTCTCTCTCTCTCTCTCTCAAATGCATGTAGTAAAAACACTGAAAATGAATGAAGGCCATGAGTATGATTTTGTTTAGTTATCAAGCAATACAATTTTGGATAATTGTTGCCCAATGGTTTCTTATGTCATAACTGATAGTTCAACATAATATCATAATTCTCATAAATGATTTTAAGATGCGGTGGAATTGACGTGATTACTATTAATTGAAAGGAAATTATCTGATAAAATAAAATAAATATAATATGATATGATAGACTGACAAATTGTGATATGATAAACTAATGAATTAAATTAATTGTGTTAGTGTTAACATATTAAAATGTGAACATTTCTTTCTCAACCTTCACGGCACACGACACCACACACACATTATCTTTCAGTCGTGAAGTGAAAGAGAAACCTACATTTATTTTACACAACACAAGCAGACACACGTCTGAAAACAAAATGTGGAATTTTATAACATTATCAATGCCTTCTTTTCTTTGAACTCTCTTGGAGTTGAATTAACACTGCAGAGTTCATTGTGAAGGTAGAGAATTAAGTGTTTACATTTTAGAAATACACCACACTGTAGGGTATAGTCTAAAATTTGGGGAGGCACTGAAAACTTATCTTTCATTTGTGAAGTGAAAGTGAAACCTGTTCATTACACACAACATGCAGAGACATATTTTTGCACTTACTGTGGTTGTAAGTCTTTTCTTTGAACATGCCAAAGAGCCAGTATATCCAGTATACCTTTGAGGTATTGAGAGATGTTTTCACACGTCACAGGTCCACCCCGTTACATGCTATGAAATGTTTCCTCCAACCTGGCTGTTTAATATAAGTTTGGTTATACGTTTGAAACCACACAGTAACTACACAGTACATAATTCGGTGCTAATGTAAGGATGGGTACAGTGAAACCACTGCCCCTCGTGTTGTCAAGAATGGCTTCACTTAGGCCGACCTGATTGGTGTTTTATGGCATTAGAACATGGCCCATTGTCTATTCTTTATTTATTCCTGTGAACCAGTGATTTATTGGAAGCCCACAAGAGTCCATACGGTAAGTGTGCTAAACTATTGCTGAATGGATATCAGGTTTCAAAGAACCCATTCAATCTGAAACAAGTTCATCAGGTCTAAAGCGTCTCCAGCCTAATGAAGCTGTGGAATCTTATAGTACAAGTAAGTCTGCCTTAATAAGACTCAGTATTTAGCAATGCTACCACGCCTCCTCTGCTATGGAAAGACGTAAGCTACTGTAGAGAGATGCAGCAGGTTGAGAGTCTGCAACATCAGTCATCATGTCGTTGTGCAGAGCGCTGCTGCCTCTGGTCCTGCTGGTGTCGGCCGCCTCAGCCAGCCACTTCTGGGGAGGCACCATGTCCTTCCTCCCTAAAGGACGCAACCCAGACGGACCCTACAGGGTAAAATGTCCACAGTTTCTGTGATTGTAGTGTAGTGTTGGTTCTTTGTAAATGTCTGTCATATCATATAAAACCGTACAATTATGAGTAGCCCTAAATGATTTACAGTATTCTGGTTGGTCAATAAAATCAATGTGATATCCGTAAAATCTTACACTTGACTTGTACTTGACTGGTAATTATGTCGTTCATAATATAGTTTGAACAAAGATCCCTTACGAAAATCGAACCCGGGTCGGCCGAGTGGTAAACGTGTGCCCTACCATATCAGCCACGGTAGGGCCGATTTCATGTTTTTTTGAGCATGGTTCGGCACGGTTTTTGGTTTGACTAGGTTTAGCTATAAAATTATCATAAAAGTAAGAGTATGCACATCCCACCTCTCTGAGGCCAGGTGCAGGACAAAGGTGTGTCTAATAGTGGAAAGTACCTGAATAAATGTTCAAAGCGGAGCCACAGTGTGCGGACTTCTAGGCCTACTCTTTTCCACTTTTTAACTATAAAATTAACCATGGTTTTACCACGGTTTATAATTATTCATGAAATTACACTTAGCTGCCACTCTTTTTTATCCAAGGCACATATTGGTGACAGTCCTTAGAGCAATATGGGGTTAAGTGCCTTGCTCAAGGGCACTTCAGTCATGGATGGAGCTGTAGGGAGAGGTAAAGGGATTTGAACCTGCCAAATCATCAAGATCATCAGTTCAACTCCCTAACCATTACACCACAGCTGCGAACAAGTTTTCATGTTTTTTTGGGGTGACCATGAAACCCACAATTAATCATGGTTTTAACCATGCTAAAAAATATATGAAAACCTTGAATAACCATGATCCATGGTTAGTCAGGAACCACGGTTTTCATGGTTACCCAAAAAAACATGAATAAGCCATAGTAATACTATGGTTGGTTCAGAGTGCTTAGAGAAACCATGGTTACTAGGCCTACCTACATTTAACTTTACTCTAAATCCACATTTCCAGAAAGATTTCCAGAAAATAGGTCCAACATGAATGTTTGTCTTTCATAGCTGTAGCTTAGAAGTCATACAACTTTTTATATTTTAGGTGGACCTCCGCTACAAGGACACTTTCGATTCCTGCATACCAAGGCTGAATTGGGCTTGCGCTACCGGTAATTGCGGACGTCAGACTAACTTGGAAGCTGGCCAGATATATGACACCAATGGAAAGAACCAGAACAATTACAACTGGTGCCAAGAAGAAGGAGTCATAACTAGGCACCTTACAAGTGACAAGCCTTTTCGACTAAGGTAAGCTCAACCCTGTAAAGGATCAGGCAATTCCTGTGTAAAATAAACTGGACATAAATGATGCACAAGTTAGAAACATGTTTGCAAAAGCATTGTGAACCAGTGGTCAGAAAGGAAGCTTTAAGGTACTTCTGTTGTACAGCCATCAGCATTCAAAGTAGCTCCACATTTCCTTGGTGGGCTATAAAAAGAACATTACAAGAAGTGGTTTGACAGGTAGCCTACCTTACTGTTGTTTTTTGGAGCAACCATGATGAAAGCAAATATTTTCAAGACAAAAGGACTGGCATTCTTACATTGCACTCAAATGTCAAATCCAAAATGTTCTTAATAATAAGCATTCATTCACTATCATTACATAGATGCAAGCAGAGGTCAGAGGTCAAGTGTGCAGACGCTAAATTTGTTTCAAAGATTTCAGAAGCCATCGGATTGCTGCAAAATTGTTTTTGTTAGAAGTGGGTATAGATCATGCCATTCAATGGAATAAAACATCTCTCCAATGATACCCTCTGATTGCCCGCATCAATGCAGACACCCTATTACAACTGAGTAGATGTAATTTTACTACTACTCATACTCCTCCTTTTATAGTGCATCTGATTGCTGCTGGGTAGCCTTGGATTCTGGGGGCTCTTGGTGGAACCTTGAAGTCCTGGTGGATCTTGGACGTCGATCTGACACAAATGAACCAAATCATTCTCCACACACTACCATCATATCATTTGTCCGGTAAAGCATTATATTGCAACCTATTATTAATTAAATGCACTATTCTGTAACATTCATGATGTGAGACATACAGGTTGTGATGTTTCTATGGTATTCACTCCCATTAAAATGATCAAAAATACTGCTTGTACAGTGTTCCACAGAACTGTCCTCGTGCATACAACTTCATTGGTGGTGATTCAGATGGCGATGAGATACGATGTAAAGGCAGCATGGATCTACCCACAGGCTTCCAGCTTGACAAAGTATGATTAATACAGACGGACCTCACTGACATACTGCACATTACGGTGTATACACATTTTGTTCTTCTTTGTACATGGACACACAGTTCAGTTCAGATTATTTTGTACCTGCACAAGCACCCACACACACATGCACGCACACACACGCATGCACGCACACACACACACGCATGCACGCACACACACACACACACACACACACACACACACACACACACACACACACACACACACACACACACACACACACACACACACACACACAAACAATATCACTTAATATATTTCTGTTTTAGGATTCTTGTGCGGTACACTACAGTCCAAGTGGCATGCTTGGATCACATAGCATCCGGCTTATTGTTGAGGACTACCCCAAGACTAACATCACTCTCTCGTATGACGATGGAACCACATCTTACAAGGGCCCAATCCTGGCCGCCCATCAACAACGCTCTGTTGGGGGGTGGCTAGGGATTTCAACACCCACTCCATCCAGTCCTCCTACTCTTACTTCAACTGCTGCTGTTACTACAACACCTCCTACTACAACAAGGCCTACTACTACCACAAGTAGTAATAACCCTGCGGTTGTCGGGTCTACCATGGCTGCAGGAGTCAATACTCCAGCTTCCACCACAAGACCAACAATGGCCTCTACTTCAACCAGGTCAACAACACCAACTCCCTCTTGGCCGTATGCCAGTGCTTCACAAAGCATTTCAGCAGATTCATTAAGTGATCTTTCTCTACAGTTTGTCATTGTTGGTAAGAGTTTGAAATTAAATCCTTCTTTTTCTTTTTCCAAAATTCACAAACGTATCTACCATTAATAATCTGTTGGATTTAGTTGATTCCCCAGTGCCATCTTGCAGCGCGGGAGTGTACCTGCCCCAGTTCCTCCATCCAACCCCAGCTGACAGAGAACGGCTGCACGCTGCCATCAACCAGGAGTTGGAAATCAGAATTCGAGCTGCAGCTACTCAGTCCGTGTAAGTGCATTTACATTTAACACCAGAATACACAGTCTGCATGTCTGACATTGGGGAAACTCGATGAACTCTCACCAAATCCTTAATAATGACTCAACATTTGCCCTCTCTGAAAGGGTTCATGATGTTATCATGAGTGGACCTCTTAACATTGCAAAGGACAAGACCTCTGCTGGAGAGTATGTCCTTCGATGGACACCGAAGAGTGATGACCTTGGAGAACATTTTCCCATCTGTTTCATCGCGGAGAGCAAAGCCGGGTGAGCAGAGAATAATACTGTACTGATGTTTGATGTACTCCTGTCCATGTCCAACATGCCATGACATGAAAAGACAGTGAAACAACATTGTTAAACAACAGTTTTTTTTGTGTAGCTACTATGAAATGAATGACCAAAAATATAACACCTGTCCATTTGAAAATGTACCACTTATACTGTTATAATTTCATTTTAGGAGTATCTTTTACCAATCTGACATGAGATGTGTCATTGTGGAAGTTGTGGAACGTGAACAGGGTTTGTATTTGCATTATTTCAATCAACAGAAAATTTGTGTTTTGTTCAAAACGAAAGTTCGGGAGAAGTGCAATGAAATTTGACATTTGGCAGTGTTTCAGCACCACGGCCAGCGGTCTTTCCCAATAAACAGCGTAATCAAACTAATCTCAGTGAAGCACTTTCGGTGCACCGCATAGACAGCAGTTCTCCTGCAAGAACGAAGATGTATGCATAAATGCTTAATCCAAATTTCAGATAGTGAGCTCATGAAACATGTAATGTATAAGGTTACAATACATGCTCGTGTGACCTGACAGTATGGTGCTATTTGTCGTATTCTCACAGCTTTCGTAGGCAATGTCATTTGTTCTGAAAACTTCATGGTCATTGAAGTGAACAAAACACAATCGGATAAAATCAGAATACATGAAGACCACCTAAGACTCAACGACCCTTCCTGCACCCTCTACTCTAATGGCACACATGTCTTCGCCAACATGTCCCTGAACACCTGTGGGACAGTCATGGAGGTGAATCATCACTATCATCCCAAAAAATTGGATATAAAGAATATAAAGTGTCTCCCAAATATTCATATTTATTTTCATATTGTAGGAGGATGACGCCAATATCATTTTCAAGAATGAGATTGTGTCCGTTGACAACCCGAATGACATCATAACCAGGCACAAACAGGTGCAGCTACAGTTTTTCTGCAAGTATCCCAAAAAAGGCAGTGTGACCCTCGAGTTTGACGTCCACAGAAGCCCATTTGTATTCGTTCAAAAAGGATTCGGCACTTTCAGCTTCCAGTTTGAGTTCTTCAAGTCCAGCCAGTTTCAAAATCTACAGGACCCTAGCACCTATCCCCTCGAGTACGACCTTGGGGAAATGATGTACATGCAAATTGAAGCATCATCCCCTGTCAGCAACACTGAGCTCTTAGTGGAGTCTTGCCAGGCCAGTCCCAGTGATGACCCCAATTCCCACATCTCCTACTCGATCATCAGTAATGGGTAAGCTTGACACATGCTGTGGGTATCTGGCATACCGCTGTCATATTTGGTTAGCTAATGAGTTATGATCTCTACATAGATGCAAAGAAGATGAAACAGTGCAGTTTTACTCAAGTCGTGGCAATGTAGTCAAGTTTGGAATGAAGGCTTTCAAATTCATTGGATTGCATGATCAGGTAATATCTGATTGCAAAGCAACTCCCGTAATGACTAGTTCTCATTTACATCCAGCGTTTTCTGAATTGTTTAAATCATTGTTTTTTTTCAAAGGTGTTCATCACGTGTTCGGTCATCCTGTGTGAGGCTGACAATTCCAACACCAGGTGTTCCCAGGGCTGCATGAACACCACAGCTGCACCTGCAGCACACCACCACCACAGGAGAGAGGCTCCCATCCAGACCATCAGCCACTTCATCTCCCAGGGACCCGTGAGGCTCAGCAGGAGCGTCAACCTCAAGGATGCTGCAAGCACAGGTCAGCTTTCTGATCATCTTCCATCCTATACCTATACTGTTAAAGGCTTTTTATAATAAAATGTTATACGGTTGGCTGGGCCAACCAATACACCCTTTGAAGCCACATTTTGAGACCAAATCAGTTTGGCCAAGGTACCCATCTCCTCCATTTCAAATCCCAGCCAGATTGGTACAATGAAAATCGAGCATTTCTAGCTCTAGTTCTGTCATTGGCCCTGCTGGTAGCTCAATCAGAGTTCAGAGGAGAAAGAGAGGTCTGATTGATTGACCATTTGATAGACACAAGTTTAACCCACCATCTGAAAACTGAAATTACTGAAGCTTGGCCAAACCAAGGTTGCAGCTCAGCATAGCAGGCTAATAAGTATAATAATAAGTAGGTAAGTAGTAGCAGTATAACTTTAAAATGTGATAACAGATCTTTTGAGATTTCAAATGAAAATGTCCTTGGTCTACACACCATCTACAAAGTACATTCCAGTGACTTTTCCCCACCTTTTTCTTACAGTGACCTCCAATGGTTTGGACATGAATCTCGTGTTCATTGCTGGATGCTTGTTCTTGGCAGTGGGTATATTGTGTGGTTTTCTGATCCACACGAAACGACCCAAGGCATCGTATCAGCCCCTGCCGACTAATGACTATCAATGAAGTTGGCTTGTACCTTAGGTTTCTTATTCATGCTAAGTAGGTTAGAAATAAACATGCTATGCATACAAAAATAATTTATTCATGCAGGACCATGCATCATCCTCTATTGTACTTAGCATACAGCACACAACACTTTCAACAAAACTCTTCAACAACTACAGTACTCATGTTGAATATTCTCAAAAGTTAAGGCTTTTGCTCACACATCAAGGGTAATTCAATACATTTTCTTTCTTTACTTTTTTGTTGTGAGTCCACTGCATCATATTAAGTCCCTTAAGTGCGTTGTTATATGTAGGCCTATATTCTGTATATTGTGATATAATTGGTATATTTAGGCTATACATATTTTTTTGCTGTCCCGACAAATGATTGTTTTTCTGTTAAGTTTTATTGTGATTTCCGGCTTATTGAGTTCTTTCACAACATACATTCACAGTCTTCACTTGACATAAAGTGGTGCAAAGGACAAAATAAAATGGATAACATATATATAGCCTATGCCAAAGTGCCATGTACACATGAATTGTTGTAGGCTAGTATGCATGCATTTGTTTGTCTCATGTAATACACAGAAAATGTGATGTGTGTATTTACCTCTTGTTAATTGACTGTTAAAACTCACATTACATAGCCTAACTAGAATGGGCACTCGATAGAGCGCAAACCTTCGCCTACGCCACTTATTTTTTTCTGGCCATCTTCAGAGTGTGGGGCGTAACATTCTCCAAATTTTGGTGTTAGTTTCATTTAAATCGGACCAGAATATCGTAATATTACATATTTGGCCCAGTCTTGACCTCTTATTCAATTCCGCATGCACACGTTGTTCTGGCATATAGTGCTTGGCAAAGAAAAACGTTTTTGACCTTTTCGTGACCTTGACCTTGACCTTTGACCCAATCACTCCCAAAAAGTAATCGATTGTTCCTTGGGTCATGACCAATCATCCCAGTAAATTTCATAAAAATCGGCTGAATTTACGTTTTTGACCTTTTCGTGACCTTTGACCCAATCACTCCCAAAAAGTAATCGATTGTTCCTTGGGTCATGACCAATCATCCCAGTAAATTTCATAAAAATCGGCTCAATTTACGTTTTTGACCTTGACCTTGACCTTGACCTTTGACCTTTGACCCAATCACTCCCAAAAACTAATCGATTGTGCCTTGGGTCATGACCAATCATCCCACTAAATTTCATAAAAATCGGCTCAGTTCTGTCTGAGTTATACGAAGTACAAACAAACAAACAAACAAACATATTCACAAATAAATAAATAAATAAATAAACTAGAATGGGCACTCGGTAGAGCGCAAACCTTCGCCTACGCCACTTATTTTTTTCTGGCCATCTTCAGAGTGTGGGGCATAACATTCTCCAAATGTTGGTGTTAGTTTCATTTAAATCGGACCGGAATATCGTAATATTACATTTTTGGCCCAGTCTTGACCTCTTATTCAATTCAGCATGCACACGTTGTTCTGGCATATAGTGCTTGGCAAAGAAAAACGTTTTTGACCTTTTCGTGACCTTGACCTTTGACCCAATCACTCCCAAAAAGTAATCGATTGTTCCTTGGGTCATGACCAATCATCCCAGTAAATTTCATAAAAATCGGCTCAATTTACGTTTTTGACCTTTTCGTGACCTTGACCTTTGACCTTTGACCCAATCACTCCCAAAAAGTAATCGATTGTTCCTTGGGTCATGACCAATCATCCCACTAAATTTCATAAAAATCGGCTAAATTTACGTTTTTGACCTTTTCGTGACCTTGACCTTTGACCTTTGACCCAATCACTCCCAAAAAACAAATCGATTGTTCCTTGGGTCATGACCAATCATCCCACTAAATTTCATAAAAATCAGCTCAGTTCTGTCTGAGTTATACGAAGTACAAACAAACATTTTCACCTTGACCTTTGACCTTTGACCCAATCACTCCCAAAAACTAATCGATTGTTCCTTGGGTCATGACCAATCATCCCACTAAATTTCATAAAAATCGGCTCAGTTCTGACTGAGTTATACGAAGTACAAACAAACAAACAGACATATTGACAAATAAATACACGGTGGGCAAAACATAACCTTCTGGCGAAGGTAATAAATAAATAAATAAATACACAGCGGTCAAAACATAACCTTCGCCGACTTTGTCTTTGGCGAAGGTAATAATGGGCTGTCAGCTGGGCTGGCAGTTTGCTATGGGCCGATTCTGATCAGTCTGCTGTAATAATCAACGTAAAAAATCATTAAAAATCATTAGCCTTTCATGAGCCAAGTTGATAAACTTCCTCAGGTATTCAAAATGTGCACCCATGCCTGTCTGTGTCTGTTGTGAGAACACAGCATGTTTCTTGTGAGCATGTCTTAACAGAATCAACGCTGCATGTGGTTTGTCCTCTCACGCACCCTGTTTCTACTTACACAAAACACATATATAGACAGAATATAAATGTATTTATTGTTTGTTTAGCTGTGTGTATCAAGGTAAGCATAAACAAGACAGAGGCATTCTGAGGAAGGCAGAGCTTCTAATTTGCATTTTAAAGTACTGACCAAATGTGAGGCTTGATCATGTAGCCTGATTCATTGAGCCTTGTAAGAACATTTCCCTTTGTCTTTTCTGATTTTCGAAATGACCATGCATATAAAATAGGGTTTACGCAGCTATGAAACACTGTGAGAGTATTTGCAATGCCATGACCTGAATCTCAAAAGCTTTGAATTCGGTTTGATAGTAACGGGTTGCTTGCTTTAAGAGCGAGTCCAAGAATCCTCACTATGTTCAGCACGTGAGAAGGGATCCCCAGTATCAAAAAAGTGACGAGGATTGCCATCACTAATTTGGCCAGTCTAGGGTTGCTGAAGAATGGAGTCTCCTTGACCTTCTTGTGGAGGCAGAAGTAAAACATTGCCATAATGGAAAAAGGAAGGACAAATCCTAGCAGGGTCTCGCACAGAAGAATGCCCAAGGTATCTTCATCAGTGATTCGCTTACAGATGACATTTTGCTCCATTGTAAGTACTGCTTTCACTGCCTCTGGGCTGGAGAGAATCAGAGCGACCATCCAGAGAGAGATGAGAAGAAGCTTTTCTCCTTTGCTGCCCAGCTTGGACCACTGGCTCCGGTGCAGAACCACCACATATCTCTGAACACTCATCACAGTCACAATCAGCACACTGCAGTAGGTACAGGTGAAAACAAGGAGGAAGAGTAGCTTGCAGAAGACACGGCCTATTGTCCAGCCAAAGTTCAAATTGTACACCCACAGCGGTACAGAGACCAAACGCAAAATGTCTGATGCCGCAAGATTCAGCATGAGCTGACGGGTGAAGTTGTACTTCTTGAGGTGGCGAAGGAGGAAGACCATGACAGCAATGTTAGCAGGGACACCCAGTAGGAAACAAATGCCTAGCACCCCAGTACCGACCTGTTGCTTTAGAGAGGACCTGGTGATGTTTGAGTTGGACTGATTCAGATGATCCATATTCACACCGTGGAAGAGTTGAGCTTGAGCAGAGTACGGCATGCACAAACAGTGAAGCATCAAGCATCAAATGATTTATAACACAGTGGGTGAGACACACATCACTGCATTACCACATCCTGTTGCTAATATTGGGTCAAACAAGAGGCCAAACCCATGCGTTTTTAGTCTAAGTGGTGAGAGCACAGGTTGTTTCTTGTGAGCATCTCTTCACAGAATCAATGCCGATGTGGTTGGTCTTTGCAGGGTGTGAGCAAAAACCACATGTGTGTTGAAGACAGAAACTGGAGCACACTGCAGCTTAGGTGCAAACACGTATGCTTGCAAACACCTGTGTTACTAAAAAGCACAGTGTGTATGTGTGTGCGCGTGTGCGTGTGTGTGTGTGTGTGTGTGTGTGTGTGTGTGTGTGTGTGTGTGTGTCTTGCTAATGTCGTACCTTGCCACTACAAGTAACTTAGCCTGGATCTCACGCAGGCCCTTCCTGCATTTTCGCTCAACTTCGTGAGGATGAGAAACATCCATCTGTGTGAGAACCAGGCTACAAGTAACTAGCAAAGGATGGCAATAGCAGGGCTTGTAACAAGTTATTTTAGAACTGCAAGCAAATATGCCTACAGTACAATAGCACTGTATTGTCAATACAAATAAGTTCAATTGTTGTGTTTTTTTAATGTAAGTCTATTTTGTTTAAAGGATGTCAGCCTATAACATAACTTAAGCATTACGCATTAAGCATGTACAACATGATGATGGAGATGAGTTGAGTTCCATTGTTTTTCATACTGTTGCAACATACCCCGATAGGTATGCCTGTGTCATAAGCGGAACTATAATAGCCCATCTCACAACGCACATACAGAGATAATGTGGTAACACTTCACAATAACCTTCCGCATACATGGTTAACGGTTAGCTAATGGTTTGTTGTGCATCTACAGTATAATACAGTATAATACTACTAATAATACTACTATTAGCATTGATATATCATAATTAAATCAATTGTATAACACTAAGTAAACATTTGCTGATGACAATAATATATTAGGGCTGCACGATTATGGAAAAAAATATTATCACGACTATTTAGATCAAAAGCTTGATGTTTTTTTACACACTTAACAATTCTACATACTTCAAATTATGAAGATGTGCAGCAGAGTATTTGAAGAATCACTTTTGTATTTGAACAATCAGAAAATATTATAGATCAGGTCTGTTACATTCAGGGAAGCTGGCATGGGGGACAAAGGGGTCAGTTGTCCTGGGCTCAGGGAGAGGGGGGGGGGGCAAAATTGGGTTCTCATTACATAGCATGTGATGTGTGGGGTCCCTTTCAGATGATTTTGTCCTGGGACTGGCCAAAGCTATCAGCAGCCCTGGTTACGTTGCACGGAAACAGATCTGCCTTGCACAGTAAATGGTTCGGCTTTAGCTTCTGCTAGACACGCTCCAGCACTGGCACCTGTTTGCTTCCAGGACCCTCCAGCCTATATGCCTTCCCCCAACGACTGCAACATTGGCCTGTAGAGGGTCATGTCTCTTGTTTCATGTCTCACACTCCATTTACTGGAAATAAATTTCCTCAGTGGTATCGTGCCATGCCTCCCATGCCCAAATTGGAGCATTGACTAGGAGGTGGTGCGTTCGAGCCCAGAGTGGCAGAATACACAGGAACCCTTCAGTTACAATAACATAAACGTTTGCATATAATCATTGAAGACAAAGGCACTGTTCGATATTTGACACTTATTTCAGCATATTTTAGACTGAAAACGTTTCTCTGATATTAGAAATTAAAGAAAATTTTATACAGTAACACAGTGCTTCGTAATTCAGCGTAGGAAGCTCTGTGTGCTGCTCTAGCAGTAAGTAATATGGTAAATTTAAATAGTTTCTTAATTTTTTTATTAAATTGTATTACATTTTATTCCACAGGTTTTATCTATCTTTTATCCACACACACACACACACACACACACACACACACACACACACACACACACACACACACACACACACACACACACACACACACACAGACACACACACACACATTCTTTATTGTGTTGTGTGTTGGTCTTGTGTGTCCTTGTGCGTCCTTATGCCACCACCAAAGCAAATGTTCCATTTTATGTAAGTTTAATGGACAATAAAGAAGTCTAAGTCTAAGTCTAAGTCTAAGTCAACATTTTCTGAAGTCAATACCAATGATTAATGAAACAGTTGTAACATTGCATGGTCAAATGCTTGCACAACATGATGCTAAATGGTTATACTTGATATAAGCCATGGTTGTGTTCTCTGCTTTTGTTTGATGAAAATGGTGTGCCCTAACAGAGGTCATAAACTCAGGTCATGAATTACATGATGCACCACCTTTGTCTCAGGTTGCACCACAAGAGATTTGACGTCTTAGCATTATAGTGACTTGTAGGACCTGTTCAATAATTAAGCTGTTTTCAGCCACACCTATAGTTTAAATTTCCAGAAAAATTCCTCATGCATGATCATGTTTTCTTTGTATTGTTGTTGAGACACTTTGGCAGGTAGAAGGAAATGTCACATGTCATAACAGAGGTGCTGACATAAAGAGTAGTGAGTACTTTTTTTGCAAATATACGTGGCAAGCAGTTTTACATGAAGTATAATTTTTACACATCAGTATTCCAGCTGCAGACACCAATATCACTTTGGAGTTTTCAACAAAGTAGATGCATTGGTGTCAACAACAATCGATCCGGCAATGCATTGCAATGCGGGGCAGGACAATTCAATAATCGATAGGGCAAATGCCACAATCAATGCGGCATATTCTTTCAAGTTTCTTCCATGTGCTTTTCCGGAGCAATTTAGTTAAATAAAAGCACTTCAAAGCATAGAAAACAGCAGGACTGATTCACACAACAGCCAATAAAATGTTCAGTATTTGACTACTTGTAATGCCTCATGACTGGATAAAAATTTGCCTTGCTTTCAGTATAGACATATGATGCATTACAAATCATAGAATCATACTGAATCGATTCAAATCGAATCGTTACCTCCTGAATAGGGCAGTGCCAATGCACACCGCTGTGCACATTCCATCTTATAAGGCAGGTGCAGGACAAAAAAGCATAAATGATATTAAAAAGTAAATGTTTGCACACTGAAACTCCACCAGGGTCTTCTTCAGGCATGACTTTGAAGAAAGAAAAACAGATCAGTGATTCTCAAGCTATGGCCGAGGCCCGATAGGGCCATGAAGGTTCCAAATGGGCCTTGAAATAGTTTTGTAAAAATCAAAATAATATAAAATGCATGCATTGCTGTTGACTTTTTATTTCAGAGGTGGGCCCTGAATATTTGTGAAAAATTCAGGTGGGCTCAAAGTTGGAAAAAGTTGGGAACCCCTGTAATAGATGTCATGTATAGGCTCTGTTCCACTACGCTGAGCTGAGGTGAGTTAGTTGAATCAAACCGTCTCTGGATGAATTATCAGCTACGCCTGTGAACAACATAGACTTGTCTGCTCACATAACGACAGATCCATTCACACACAATATTAAGTATTATTGGGGTAGTAGATATTAGCTACTAGTGACTAGGGCTGGGTACCGCAGCCATGTTCCTGTATCGATTCGATTTCGATTCTTAGGGCTTTGAATCGATTAATCACGATTCAATTCAATTCGATTTGATTCCAAATCGATTCAATCCATTCCCTTCTTGGTGCCAGGATTTCCCCCAAAAGATGCTGTTGCCTATTTTTATATAAAAATGTCAAAGGGCTGTGGTTTGACAGTGTTAACAGATTGCTAATTTGTAATAAGTAGGCCTAGGTCTAATTCACTCATTCCTACTGGGTATTTTCCAAACAAAAAGAACAAAAAGAAAAAGAACCAACAAAAATCGATTAAATTTTAGATTATGTTCATCGATTATCGATTGAATCGATTATTTTACCCAGCTCTACTGACAAAGGGGCATACCCTGTATTACTTTGAAAACACCACATGTACTGTACCATAAACACCCATGAAAACATAAAAAAAAACAAATAATACAACAGAGGAAAAATATACCATGTAAATATTTGCGTGGAATTAGTTAAGCAGACACTGATACTTCTTTCACAATCAGACCAATTTTGACAGAAATGTAAGAAATTTCAAAGGTAGGCCTATACAAACTTTTTCCTTTGCCTGTATTTCAAGGCCTTCCAATCTACCAAGCTTCTCCTTGTCTACTAACATCATAAAACATTTGACAATGCTGTGATTTACCCCATGAATGAAGTCTGTTTGCAAGGCCTTCCCATCGAATCAACAAATGAAGTAGCATGTTCTTCTCACTTTGTTACAGTTGCAAGTTCACAAATTACGCCTGTACAAATAGGCCTACTGATTTGAAATACTATAACATCATGTGCAGAGGCTCTTAAACTATAATGATTTTTGTAATAAGAGAACTGTGAGATGTCAAAAGCAAACCCATCAAACAGCATCAAATTACACAGACATCACTTCCAAAACAGTAAGCGCATACGACTTCATTGCGAGCGTCGACGTTGCGCAAGGCACGTCAGCGAGAACTTGTTGTCACGATGTGGGTGGTATTAAATACAGCGCATTTGCAGTCGGCCACAAATATGAACGAGACGATGAGCTCGCACCGGTTTGCTCTACTAACACACCACGTGTGAGGAGTGGGGGGACAGGCAGTGAGGAGGAGCTGAAGTGGGGACCTGCGCAAACTTGTGTAGAGGTGTGAGACAAGACCCATATACACACGTGAGTGAGTTCTTGACCAACCAGTTCATGGGCGCGTGACCTCGGAGGCAGTCCGCCGACGAGCGTTGAAGGGGATAAGCAACTGCAGAGGTTGCAAGATCTGACTGCAGCCGCATGCATCCCGCGATAGTTTGACACCATGTGGCATGTCACCTCGTCAACGCAACGTCGACGAAATTTCGAAGTTTGACAGGAAATCTAACCGTCATGTAGCATTTTCCATCCAGGGTGCATTGCTGTCTAAATGCGCATGCATGCGTTAACACATCTCGATCGCACCTACTGGTGCAAAATGAAATTATAAGTACTCACCAGCAGATGGCGCTAAGCTCTTCTGCATAAGCAGCAATGTGATTTTGTTACAATGCCAAAAATTTACTTATTCTGTTTTAATTACATGGTCATGGATTTTTTGATTGGATATGAACTGTCACGCAGCTTTTTTCTTGCTATTTTTTTAGTTGATACACATTTGTGTTGTCAAATAAGCCTCCATATACAGTAGGTAATCCTTTCTAAAACCTTTTTGACTTCATGGCTCTGGAATAGATTTAGCCTATGTGCTGCATCTCAGCTCATTGACTAAGCAGACATTGTTTTAATTCTACATCTGTTTTCGGTACAGGCTCGTGAAGGCATTAGGTAGGCCTACGTTTTTCACAGTGGGGCCGTCTGACCTCTTGGACCTTGTGAAATTCCAGAGATTCCCAGCATTCCCTCTGTGTGGCCTACATACTCTCTACTGTGATTAAATGACCAGTTTAGAAACTGTAAATCTTTTATCCTTTAGTGGTGCACTGTAACTCCAATTCACGCTGTAATGTCTTTCAAGTATGAACAAAAACAAGTGGTAGGAACAACAACGGATATAGGAGGAAAGAAAGGGATCAGAGGAAAAAATGGAAATAGGAGCAGTTGTAGGCCTACAAAAACCCTCACCAGAGAGTATACAAGAAGAGGAAATCTATTGAGTCTTACTGTCTCTGCCCTTACCTATTTGTGTCTGTATTAACACTTTGGATTGGCAATTGCTTCATGTGTAATATTCATCTTCTTTACTGTGATGTAGGCTAAGTAGAATTATTCTGAACAATAGGCCTACTGGAAAGCTACTGTAAGTAATGACAAACGAGCTTAAAATAGTCTAGCAATAGCAAGTTGTAGCCTAGTCAACATATTAATCATCACTACTAAAACGCTTCCTGTACAACAAGACCATTCACACACGGGTCATTTCACATGAATAGAAATGAGAATGAAAGCACAGAAATCCCAAAGATTGAGTATTTCACTGTTTATGGCTCACTGACTTTCAAGTCCCATGTGACTTATGACTCACTTATGTATAGCGTCAACTTTTATCAGACTTCTCTTTCTTTGACTCTGATGTCACTCTCCCATCTCATGAAACAGCACACACAGACATGAGGTCGAACACATACATTGACAGGCCTGTGTGATGTCAATTTTGTTGATTGGGAGCAATAGGTCTACACTTGATTCAATTATTGAAAATGTTTCAAAACATGATGAGCAGTTGTTGATTTTGCTTTAGCCCTAAGCTATTTATAAGAAAAAATGGCAGACATTGTAAAATCCATTTGCCATTTCCCAGTCACTGGCCGCAGTAAGAGTGGTCTAATTTTAATTTCTGAAATGGGAACAAAAGTGAATGGGCAGGGGGGTTTAGGGTCAGAGGCCAGATGAGGTGACAGAGGAGACCAGACAGTGAGGCAGACGAAACCAGAGAGCATGAGAGAAGAGCAAGTGGGTCTGCCACTGTGTCAGACACCTCTAATTTTGTTGTATTTCAAGCTGGTGCAAATGTGCATGGAGGGAGAGAAATTGGTGAAATGGAACAGACAAATTGTGCGACAAAACAACAAGAAGAAACTCATTGCGTTCATTTCATTGTTTTGTTTTCATTGCATTCTTTCTCCACGCTGTAAAACGTGTGCTGAGGGATTTTGGACAGGATCTGTCTTTGCACGCGCGCTGTTGTGAAAAGCAGAGTAGAACGCACCGTCCGATCTGTCTGTGTCATCCCGTTGACTGTCAAAATTTGGCCATTAGAAAATTTCCCGGATTTTGGCTTAAACTATGTGAATTTTCCCGGATTTTGGGAGCTCAAAGTTGACAGGTATGGTGATTGGCAAATGTGGAAATAAAGGCTATAATTATTAGACCTAGAAGAAATAGTTACAACAATATCGCCCATTTGTAAATCCCAATTACACATGCAGAATTATTAGCCTATAGGCCTAAGGAAAAAATAAAATAGTAGGCATAGCCTCAAACTAATTAAGTAAGACATTCTATATAGCCTAGCATGTATTGGCCAATACCTAATAGGTTTGAAATTACCCCACACTGATAGAGGCTTTGTTTACATGGTCAGGTCAAATTTAGGTATTACGTGCATAATCATTCGTTCGATGCATGTAGAGCTAGTTCTGAACGGTGCGTGCGCTCCCCCTAGCCGAGCCACGTACCAACGTCACCCGCACGCATCAACTTTTCAGGATAGCAGGAAACGGCAGATAACACCACTGTCACTTCTCCACCGACCGGGAGAGGGACGGCTTCCAACAACCAGGGTTTCGGGAAAACCGAGATTCTGAGGCTGTCCTATGCTGGATTTTATCGTCGTAAAGTACGTGAAACCAACCTAATTGTGGATATCTACGGTTTTCTCGGCGGATCTGGGATTTAAGGAACAAATAACAAGTTTCTTGGTATCCGCGAGCTCCAAGGTTTCCCCTGGATCTAGCTGCATTTTTCTTTTGCTCCGCTGTAGTTGGTGACGCGGCTCAACAGCAAAATAAGTGATCTGGAAGAAATACCATTGGATGTTTCTTTTTCACAACGTTGCCTTAAGTATACATTAACTCTTTTTCTTGTGCACTGGACGCACTTTAAGGGCCTTACATATTTCAGCGCCGGGATTTTAAAGCGTTTTCTCTGGCCATCAAATGAGTTGGCTAATGTTAGCTTGCTAGCCTTGTTTAGCTTGGTTGCTAGCTGGCTTTTGCAAGTGAGCCTGTTTGATGGCCTGTAAGTTTTGATACATGGTTTCAGAGCTTTAATTATCATCACATTTCTTGAAATTGGTGCGTCATGATGATTTCAGTGATGGCTATTGATAGAAGTTAATAAATGTTGCTGCAAACAATTGCCAGCACAGCAAAACCATGCAACAGATCCAAGTACCCAGATAGCAAGCTAGCAGACTCCGATAATTGTCCAATGTTGGTCTGGTTTGTGAGGCCTCTGGATTTTTTCCTTCGTGTGGCGAACATTTCACAGACCCGTTTCTTTTTTCTGAGTTGGTGGATTTTATAATTTTTAATGGCTTTGAGGATTAGTGTAACTTTACCGTTATAACTGAGGCCAAAACAACAAAAGGATAACTGGTCTCAGATTACATTTCAGATAAAGAACTGTTCCTGAAAACAAAAGAAAAGTGGACTTGAACAACATCTAAGCAGTGCGAAGGTAAATCTACGTGTTGATATAAACTTATACAAGTCCCATGATCTATGCCTTTTCGACAGAATACGTTTCACACTTTTATTTTAACCATACAGTTAGCTTTTGAACTCAGCGGTCTGAATCATCTTCCCATAATTAGGCTTAATGACTTTTTTTTTTACTCAGATGTCATCCATAACCTCTGACTTTCTTCCTATGTGTATTAATGATGAAACGATGAGCGCAATGTACACCCGGGAGCCAATCCAGTTGGCTAGCGCTGGAATGAAATATTGCCCTATATGCACACCGGCTGTGTTCAAAGAGTATGTTTGTTTTATATCTACGTGAATAGGTATACTCCAGAGTTGTTGGTTGGACAAATAATATCACCCGGCAATGGTAGTTTGGTGTGCATTAGATGTCGTCTGAATTTACTTAAACACATTAACTTAGTTTACGTTTGAAATATTATCACCGCATAGTTTCTGTCAGGAAGAACGATTTTACCTGATCCTGTAAGGGACAAGGGTATTCTGATGCTCTCAACTAGAACTATTTTCCCCAGTCTTATCAGGTAAGTTTGTATGTCATCAAGATATGACATGATAAATGTGATGGCTGTTTTCCGGGTTTAAAAGAAATGAACATGCATACTGTATTTTTAACTTAACCATACAAGGGAGAAAAAGATTAAATCACTGTTGTTGATCCGATGTTAAGATGTCTAGGCTAACCGTGGTAGAGGCAGCCAGGTAGCGGAAGGGTATGACAGCAGCGGTCGGATTGCAGGCAAGGGAATAGAGAAGCATCCTCCTACTGCCATCTGTCAATCTGTCTCGTGCTGCTGAAAGTAAGCCCCTCCCCCCTCGGTTATCTTCATTGTGGTGCTTTCGTAGGTTGACCTCTTTATGAGCGCAGCAGCAGCAGAAGCCGAGTCCATTTGCCTAGTGAAATTAGGGTAACCCTTTCCCCCCCTCTAGGCTTGTGATATCCTAACTGCTTGTCTCGCAGGATTTGACAGGTTGCAATGGGGGTTGTGTTGATTCAGAGGTGTGTGTGTGTGTGTGTGTTTGGGGTGGGGGGTGGGGGGATGCATTGCTGCGGCCAGTGTAGTCACTCCAGGACACGCTGAATGGCTGATACTACAGCTGGGTTGCAAATGGCACCAAAGTGAAAACAATGGGCTTAGATCACTAGTGCCTTTGGGATTTACCCATTTTCCCCCTTTTACTCTTTAGAGCACTCATTCAGCTGTGGAAAAAGCGCTCATGCTGATTCGTTAAAAGTCTGTCAAGGTTTAGCCTCACAAGTCTTCTCACATGATTTCTGAATGTCTTGGTTAAGAGCCAGATGGACCAGACATCGGCGCCCCCCCTGATCTGTTTATGGGTCAGTGGGATATTTTCTAGACTCACCTTACATTTTCCCCACAAAGCCAATTCAGAGGTAGCCTCGCACACCATCCTACGTACTCCCGCCAAGAGACTTGGCTCCGCACTACGAATAAGAATACGAATGAATACGAAATGAAATGGTAGTATTATGGGATGGTCAGGACCAGGCTAATTCAGAGGTGTTGTTTGCATTCACTCGGGTTGCTGCTGGCAGAGGCCGGTCTTTGACGTGTGTGGAGACAGCAGGCAAGAGCTTTGGAATGTACTGTTTAGCTTTAGAACATGGCCAGCCTGTCCAAGCTTTGGCTATTGATTGCAGCCAGTTTTTCCCCCCAAGCTGGCCGACTAAGCTTGTGTGTGTGGTTCCGTTCATTATTTTAGAATTGATTGAAAACGTTTTTTGTTGCTACTACCGTATACTGAGTTCATGAGTTTGGGTAATTCGCCAGCTAGATGTAAGTTAGTTTGAATAAGCAGTGAGTAAGTGGTACATAATCATTTTTCCAACAATAATGAGGTTGTCTTATGTATTGGATCTGTTGGGTGTTAACTTGGACTTGTACTTCCACCCCAGACTGTGATGAATGATGCCTTGCTCTAATCCAGAAAACTAATTCCTATTAGTTTGATTATCGCTTCACTGTATGAGGCCACAGTACATTTAGCAGACACTTCACATCCAAAGCGCCATACAAAAGAGGAAGAGAACATCACCGTATGGGGAAATAGAGTATGCAGTAGCAAGGTTAGTGCCGGTCAGGACGGTTTTAAATGAGTAGGTTTACTTTTTGTTATGAGGGGAAGCTCTCTCAGAAGGGCTTGTCTGTAAGAGCTGTTTCTTCCCTGTTCAGTGATTGCACCATGTGTTTGTGTTGTCAACACTTGGGGGGTAGATGTACTTTCAGTGTGTAGAGAAAGGGAGAAGAGAAAGCAGTTGAAGCCAGTGTTGTTGCAGTTAACCCTAGCTTCAGGTTGACCTCAAGTGAAATTAAAATCCTGACTGAGCTTTATTTAAAAAAAAAGATCATGGAGTGCAATTATCCCACTTTAAAGTGTTTGTAATTGTACAGCCCTAATTGAATTCATGTTAATTCACAACCACATTTACCAGCTAATGGCATGATATCCTATTCACCAGGCCCTATAATAATTCTTACTTTGTGCAAAATACAGCATTTTGTAATATTATACCAACACGTGACCGTAGTGAATTTATATACCTTATTATTGAATGACCAACAACTACGTGTAATGGTACTCTCAATGGTACCATCACATCAGGGTGACAAGAATACTGAGAGTTCAATAGAATTTTGAGCTCTTTCCAATTTTCTAGAATGCTCAAAAACCCAGCCTTTATAACAGTGGTGTTGGGCCGTGTGCTCCCCCCAGATGATGTGCGAGGTGATGCCCACTATCAGCGAGGCTGAGGTGGGGCCGGGGAACGGCAACGGCAGGGGCTCGGGCTCCCCGCTGCAGTCGGACTCCGAGGGCCACTTCGAGTCGCTGATGGTGTCCATGCTGGAGGAGCGCGACCGGCTCCTGGAGACGCTGCGGGAGACGCAGGAGAACCTGGGCCTGACCCAGAGCAAGCTGCACGAGGTCAGCCACGAGAGGGACTCGCTGCAGAGGCAGCTCAACTCTGCTCTGCCACAGGTAAGCTCGTTACTTCTGTCTACTCGGAGCATCTGTCCATGACTACATGTTGGTGTCAGTACCTTACTGGAGCTTTCAGCAAAGGTCACTCCAGTCCTGAGTTGGTCCTGGTGATGTCAGGGTGGTGGTGCTCTGTTATGATTGAAGATGGAAGAAATTCTGTGTGTGCGTGTGCGTGCGCGCTTGTTGTGTCTGAAAGCAGCGGTCAATGGTTGAACATTTATTGGTGTCAGTAGCTTACTGTCTGGCCTAGATGTGTTTTTGTTTTTTGTTTTAAAAAACTGCCAGGTATATTCTCTGAAGAAAGAGCTTCCAGAACTGTGCATTTGTACTGCAAGTTTGTAAACAACTCCGAGTTGATTCTGGTGACTACTACAAGAATGATGACGCTTTGTTTTGGATGGGAGAGCTTCTTATATCGTAATGGGCTTGTAGAGCGAAAGTCTTAACTATAGTCATCATCAGCTCTTCTTGCTTTTTTGTGTATCATTGCTTTTGTCAGGTAAGCACAGCACAAGCTCTCTAGTTGGCCAGATCAAGCCCCCGAAAATCCTGGAAATCCATGATTCGGGAAACTGTCCCACATTAAAGGGCAGTTTGCTTATGTCACAAGTGTTTACGGGACATTGCATGCACCCTCAACTGTTGTTCCCCGCGGGTATGTTCGACGAAAAGATAAAGCCTGCTGCTCCAATATTTACTGTGGTCAGAGTTCAGAGCGGTGGGGGAAGAGGGAAAAGGGTGACGATGAGAGAGGGCGTGCGTCAGTGGTTGGATCAAAGGCAGTATTGAGGCCACCCTCCCTTGCAGATGGCCAAACTGATTTGAGACACAAGACCGAGAACCTTGTAAGTGGAGGGGATGCTTGGGTTTCAGTCGGTGGTTTTGGTGGTACAGGTCCCTTGGGGTCTAAAGTGAAGGCTTCTAAGGGTAGGAAGAGAAATGGGTTGCCCAGACGCAATAAAAGGGCAGATTTTGAGTCGTTTCTTTTACGTTTGCGCACAATAATGTTTTGGACAAGCTAGATCTCTTATCACCTCTCAATAATGTCTGAAATAAACTAATGGCACAAAGGATGTTTTATTACTGGTAGTTATTTACTTATTAACGACTGACAGAACAAGGACAATGACTTCAAAATCCACAAAATTGGATGGAATTGATACAATTCTTTGCTCAGCTGGTAGTCACGACAAAGGCAAAACATGACCGTTTTGCCCGTTTTATTTGTTTTACCTTGGCTAAAATTCGGCATTATTTTGGTTTCCACAACCACTTGTACTTTGCTATTTGAAGAGCACACCCACCGCACAGCCCTCCCACTCTCCATCACTGTTGTTTCAGCTTGCCTACTAGCAGTTAAACCTTCAAGAATAGCACAGAAAAAGTAAAACGATATCTAAGGCCAATCCAAGGATCTCCCTTGCACCCAAACAACAGAGGTTCAAGATGTCTCCCTGATCTCAGATGTTTTACTTTCATTGCAATGATGGCAAGTTACCTCAACATCTTGACACTTGACATAATTGTTATACTATCACTAGCTGAAAATTAATATTGCTTACTGCTAACATTATTTGCTGTACTCTCTGCATTCTGAACTCTATGTATATTAACATAGGCACTAGACAGACAGCCAAGTAGGCCTGGCTCCTCTTTACCACTCAACCCATGCAGTATACCAAAGTCAATACTTCTGTTGCCATTGTCACACTAGTTGCTTTTGGTGTGCTTGTTGCTTCTGAGCTCATGGAGACACTCAATCAAAATTCAGAATTGCCATTCACCATAAGCTAAGCCAAGGAACCACTGACATGATTTTGGAAACATTTAATTTAACAGTTGATACTTAAAACTACTTTGTTTTGCTTGAACTTACTCAAATGGGGACCTTTCTCTGCCTTGACTGACAAACACAATTGACCATACACGCATATTAAATTGAGAATGGAATCATTTTCATATTTCACTAGCTTTTGGTTGGTGGTTTGTTGTGCAAATTTTCATCTAATCACCTCACCAGTATCTGCTGTTCAAGCTTCACAAGTCTCTCAGTATCACCATAGACGTGGTGCTATCATTGTCTGAGTTTATTTTAAGAGCCAGTTACAGCATTAGTTTGGAGTGAGTGAGTGAGTGTAACCGTTTGGGTTTACTACAGGAAAAAGCCTCTAAAAGAAACCTGATGAGAATAGCACATGAACGCTAGCCCAACTCTTTGCGTGCACTCCTCTACGGGTATAACAGCGTCTGTTTATGTTTCCTGTGCGTGTGTGTTTCCTCTCCGACGTGTATATTTAGCCATTATGTCCAATCTGGATGCATTGAAACAGGGTTTCCTGTCCAGCCCATTTTGGACCTTTTTTTGTGTGAGCATGCATGCATGGCTTCTTTATGGGAGAGAGCGTAGTTGCTACTGTGATCCTCTCTTCAACAGTAAAGGTGAAATGATGGTCCGCAGCACAAGGAAGGAATGTGCCATGAAATGCTTTCATACTCCATTATGGCTTTACTTTGATCTGAGTGCCTAGGCGTGTGTATGTGTGCGTGTGTGCGTGCGCGTGTGCGCTTGAGAGAGGGAGCAAGCTGGAGAGGTAGACAGTTTTGTGGTCTCGAAGCCTTTGGTGTCTTTTAGCATGGAAAGTACTGCCTTTCATGCATGCTCGTCTGCACACCTGTTTGGAAGTGGTCTTGTTGTCACTGTAGCAAGCCCATGCTTGCTCTGTGTGTTTTCTTCCTGATAGCAAGGGGAAACTGACGGACTGCCATGAGGAACCTTCCTCTGCACTGTACCGCTCACTACAGGAGTCATCATGCATCCATCATAGTGTATTTATTTCTTGCAGAAGTGAAAGTTTGTCTATTCACTTTAGACATGACACATTGTAAATCGTTTTCCGGAACGATCCCTATTTTTGCACGTTGGGTTTTGAAGGATAGACTTTATGCTATTTTAAGGATTCACAAAAGTGTAGTGGCGCATGAAATGAGATTACACAGAGGTGAGGTAAAATGTTATGAATGGAAACGGAGATGGTACATTGGATACATTCTAAGAATAGGAGCGGATCAGTTGTGTGGTTGTTGACGATAAATTGCTCAGGGGAGGAAAGCTGCCTCTTTCTTGCTTCTTCGCCAGTTATTGAATTAGTGATGAATGTGTGCATACTTCTCTACAATTGCAGCAATGAAGTGCACAAACATCGAAAAGTTTTTTGTTATTTCGAAGCGTGTTTTCTCTGGACAAATCCCAAGGCAGAAGCAGTCTCCTGCTCCCCTTGTGCGTGTGTCTCTGGCTCTCTGGCTCTCTGGCTCTCTGGCTCTCTGGCTCTCTCGCTCTCTTTCTCCCCGTGCAAGGATGTTTTGGCCTTCACACAGACTAATAAATGACACCATGGTGAGAGAGGAGGGAGCAGGAATGCATGTGTGCTGAAGGCTGGTGTGGGTAGTGGACATGCTGGCATTCTGAGAGTGAGCTACCAGACTGGGGTAATAACTCTAGTGGGCCCCCATCTAACCACTCACATAGGTCCTATTGGAGATGATGAGACTGCTTTGTGAAAAATGCTTACTCTGCCACTGATTTTCAAAGCAAGGCTTTTCAGAGTGAGGTTGCTTAGAATGGAATCTTGTCAGTCAAGACATGGACTTTCTCAGACCCAAGGCTACTGTAGGCTAGTCAAGCAAGCTCTGGGAATCATGACTGCAGTAAATCAAATTAGCTGAGAAGAACTCTTAACTTTGTTGTTTTAGATTGAGGCTTTATAAAAATGTTGTTGTTGAACTTGTGAACATTTGACCTTTTTTAACAAATGCCCCCTTAACCTCATCATAAGCCTCCAAATACCCCCTTGACCTAATCATAAGCCTCCAAATGCCCACTTGACCTCATCATGAGCTTCCCAACGTCCCCTTGACCTCATCAGAAGCATCCCCCCCCTTAGTATAAAAAGAGAAAATTGGCTTATGCCCCCCATTTGCAGCTGAGTGCTCCCCTCTTGTCTGTCTCAATGTCAACGCTCCCCAAGGGCTCGCTAACACACCTTGCGGTGCTGTAGAGCCACCGTTGAGAAACACAGTCGAGTTTCCAGCTGAGAAACATCTCCGGACTGCGCCCTGCTCTGACCCAACATTCAACGGAAATACGGGTGAACAGTTTAGTAACATCTTGCCTTGACTAACAGGTATCCCAAGTAAGTTCACTCACTGATTTCAACTCGTCCTAAAATTCTGCAGCAGAAATCATCACCAGCACAAAGTCCTCCAAGTATGTTACCGGTACACCTTCACTGCGCCAATTACACTGGCTTCCAGTTACTCAAAGGAGTGACTTTATAATGCTTCTTTTGACTTTAAAAGCTCTCCACAACCTTGCCCCCTGCATGCATTGACCTATTGGAGTTCCTCACCATCACGCACGCAAATGCAGGATTAAGCTTACTTTCTCAACGAAAGACCACAATGGGAGCCAGGTCTTTTTCATATGTTGCTCCTAAATTATGACTTGCCACCTGAGGTATAATCACAAGATTCTGTTTCAAGATTCGAAAGAGTGCTGAAGATCCACCTGTTCAAAGCAGCATCTGGAATTAAATTCGTTTTTTCTTTGGGTGTTGTAAGAAATAAAAAAAAATATTGCTATTACTTAAGTTTGAAGTTAGATATTTTATTAGAGTTTGGCATTGTCTTTTTTAAGGCCCATATGTCCATAAGGAAAGACAGTGACTGTAGCAATAGCAAGCCTGACACCAACCCCTGTTGTGAAAACAGAGTGATGGGATGTAATGGTAGCCTACTGTACTGCAGTGCTACTAGCTCGAGGCAGCTACTTGGCCGCTCAGGTTTAGTGTGTGCGGTTGTGCTGTCACCTCACTTTTGAAACGGCAAGCCTTTTATGTGGTATTCTAGTAAAGTAGCCGGACGTGGTGAGCCCTAACCCCAAGGAGCGTGTGTGTGTGTGTGTGTGTGTGTGTGTTTCTCTATGTAGTAGAGGAGGGTGGTGAGAATGTGCCGTGCGTAAACTCCTCACATCCTACCTGTCCGGTCATGAGGGCCTTTTAAATGGGGCGCTCCTCTGCCTCTCTCCCTCTCTGTCTACCAGCCTTCCTGGTTCTCTCTTGGTCTGTCTCTGTCTCTGTGTCTCGCCATCTCTGTCTCCTGAACTTGGACTGTGGAGAGACAGCCTGTCGACCAGACAACCAGCTTTCAAATATATAAGCTACCTCAACACTCAATATACACACACACACACACACACACACACACACACACACACACACACACACACACACACACACACACACACACACACACACACACACACACACACACACACACACACACAGAGCCAGCAGGTCTCTGCCCCTCTCCTGGTCCCCTCCCTGTGCTCCGGAGAGTGTGGCCGGTCGCCTTGTGGAATGCAGCAGCGGGCATTCCGAGGCAGCGGGGTCATGTGCACAGTGTGAGAGTTGGAGGGTGCGACACCTCCAATCGCTACTTGGGGCCACTTTCAGAGAGTGTGCGCGTGCGTGCGTGCGTGCGTGAGGTCTGCGCTTGTCTGCACATTGAGAAGGAGGCAGTATGGTTGTCTAGACTAGGAGAGCTGTGGTGTGACAACTGACAAGGTCACCCGTATCTCCAGAGTTTGGTTGAAATGGGTTGCTTCGTTGAGCTACCGGTGGTATGGCATCTGTTGAACTAACATGAGCAATTTCCTATTCACTAAAGCCCAAATACAGTGCCACAAAGTCGCAATGTTTTCTATACAACATTGAAACTACCAACTTAACTTTGTACCGCTAATATTGTTACTAGGGATGCACCGATACCACTTTTTTGAAAACCGATACAAGTACGAGTACATTAATGTGTGTACTTGCCGATACCGAGTGCCGATACCGATACCTTTTAACACCAAAATACAATGAAAATAAATGCATGGCCTTGTTTTTTTCCACGTGTGATATTTTTATTGTCCATTTCCATGTAGATTTAAATGTTAATGTATGTAAATGTATGAGATGGCACTTTTTTCCCATGCTGCTTTCAAGTCCACAGAACGTGACAAGATTTTGCATTGTTTTGTGTAATAGCAGTATCGTTCCTGGTATCGGCAAGTGCTTGACGAGTACGAGTATAATGAGCAGTATCGGGTGCCAATACCGATACCAGTACATCCCTAATTGTTACCTGTTTAATTGCTAAAAATGGACAATAAAGTTTCAAGTTCCAGCAGCGCTCTCTGTAGCTCATCTTGATTGGTACCATTCACACACCCAAAACATCTGACCTGGGAGCAGGACAACCAAATGTCAAAATAAAGTTGAAAAAAAGTCTCCTCCGACCAGGATTTTTCCGTTCCCACTTAAAAATGTGTGATGTCTGAACTGAAGAAGGGTTTTCACTTAAAACGTTACGCAAACAAATAAAAGGTGGGAGCAGAAAAATCCTATTAGGCCATTTGGAAAGGACACGAGGAGCACTTGCTGTGAGAGCAGGTGGGAGCTCTGCTCTTCTCTCTGCTGGTGAGGAGCCGAGCTGAGCGGAGCTCCACAGAGGCCAGCGGGCGGCAGGTGGAGTCCCATGGGCCTGGAGTGCAGCTGAGGGAGGCGGGCGGCCCTCAATTGAAGTGCAGCTCTCTGTCTTTGATCAGGGCTAATTGTGCCGCCTTGCCAGCACGGGCTGTGGTGTGTGTGTGTTTGTGTGTGTGTGTGTGTGTGTGTGTGTGTGTGTGTGTGTGTGTGTGTGTGTGTGTGTGTGTGTGTGTGTGTTTGTGTGTGTGTGTGTGTGTGTGTGTGTGTGTGTGTGTGTTGGTTGTTGGTTGAAGTGGGGTCATAGGCAAACCCTTTGCCTTCCTCGTCTTTTTGAACTCATTTTCTCTCTCTCTCTCTCTCTCTCTCTCTCTCTCTCTCTCTCTCTCTCTCTCTCTCTCTCTCTGCTTGTCTATTTCTCTCTCTCTGCTTGTCTATTTCTGTTGTGCACTCTTGGTAGTCTGTGTCTAAGAGCACAGCGCTCTTTAAACTGATGGCACAGTGGTAGCTTTGTGCTGCTGGGAAAGCACAGCCCACATCTCTCTCTCTGTCTTCCCCTCCTCCTCCTCTCCCTTCTTTCTCTTTCTTTGGCCCTTTCTTTTCTCTCTCTCCCTCTCCCATCTTTTTTTGAAGTAATTGGGGATAGCCAGAATAAAGTGGAAGAGGATTTTAGGGTGTGTGTGAGAGAGTCTTAGAACTGACTGGGCTGCTCCTCACAGATCTTGTGATCCTGGTCCAGAGAAGGGGGAGGAAGGCTGAATCCGAGAGAGGAGTGGAAGTTAGGAGTGTGGGCGGGAGTGTCAAAAACAAAAGGAATAGAATGCTACACTGTCTCTTCTCTTTTTTTTTTCTTCCCTCTCCTCTCCTCCCCACACACTACATAGTTCCACCGTTTGCTCTGGCAGAGGCGTCTCCTCAACCTCTGAAGTCTAGCTTTCCAACATGCTTTAGCTTGGAGTGTGCTTTGTGCCCATTTAGAGAGGGGGGGGGGGGGGGGGGGCTTATTGATTTTCCTGCAGAAATCTAGTCGGCCGTGTTCTATGTATCCATGGAAAGTCTGACAGTGAAATTCCATTCACGATCGTGTGTGTGGCTGGCTGCGCTTGTGTGCGCGTGTGTGAGTGTGTTGAAGAGAGGGGGAAAGAGAATGAAGGAGAGAGGGAGCGAGTGAATGTTTTTTTTTTCTTCCATGCAGTGAAAATATGAGAGAGCAGTGCCAACCGTGGCTGCTTGGTCTGGCTGGGAAACCAAACTAGGACCGAGGCCTACACAGACTCAGCAAGACAGACTTCACTACTGCTAAGAGTCTTTGCCAGTCACTTAATGCTGCAGGGTATAGAACCAAGGCTTAAATCAGCAGGACATGATCTGTTTCTGTTAATATCCTCTCCATTCGTTTCCAGATTTGTGTTGCCCCATCATCTCTTTTTGTGTGTGCCACACTTATTGAGGAAAAGATTGAGCTTGTAAACGTAGGTAATTTGTTTGGCCTGGCCGGTTTAGCCTGGCTATTGTGTTGCGACTACAAAGGTCCTAACTTACTTTTAGATTTGGCAGAGGGTGGGCTTAAGCTTCAGATTCCCCTGTGTGCTACTGTTTAAAGATGAGATCATTAGCCCACCACTCTTTCCTCTGACTCAGTAAAAAACAGAAGGGCCAATGTCAGAATTAGTGCATCTTTGCCTGAACCCTTACCCTACCCCTTTGAGCCATTGGAAGTACTCAATTTACTCTGGCTACAAATTGGAGGGCGATTTGACTTTGAAGAGAGAGCCAGCTTTTCCACAAGAACTTGGTTGTGGAAATTTTGTGCAGCTTCACAGGAAATAGGGATGAGCCCAAGATGTTATAACAGGTTCCTCTGGGTGGATTCCAATATGCGGACTCCCGGCTTCCTCCCTTGCTCACTTGCCTGCTTGTGACCTCGTGATGACGTCACTGATGACAATGAGTCCTGATGATAATTCGATATCTTGCAAAAGCATAATTCTAATGTCATTTTCTCATTTGCAATCGGGATGGTGAATGGAGAACAGTCCCCCAAAAGCTGTTGTGGCTTGGCTGACAGCAGGAGAACTTAATTGTTTTCTCCACAGAGGCAGGGCGTCAGCAAAACGCGAGGCCACTTAAGCATAAGTGGAGTCTGCATATTGGAATGGACCCAATGTGTCACTGTGCCACACCTATTGAAGATGAGTAGTTGGGCAATGTTTTGAATGGGTTGATTGTCATGATGAAGTCATGACTGATGGGCACCCTGAGGTAGGTAGTGTCACACCTCTTGCTCATCGGACGAGCCTGCTTTGTCAGTTTGCTCAATACCCCACCAGTTCAACTTTGTTAGGCCTTTGTGTGTGAGTAAGACCTGGAATTTTTCTTGCTAATCCTGACAGCATTCAGCCATCAACTGTTTACAAGGTGCTGCTGTCAACCACCGCTGCACTGTCGAGAATGGCTGATGACTGTTGTGTCAACATGTATTTCTCTTTTTTTGGCTGTGTGTGTGCTTGGGAGATAAAGGCGTCAGTGTCTTACCGGTATCTTAATCCTAAATCTCTCGGAGAAGCAGTTCAGCGTAAGAGTGATGGAGGTGGTGGGGGGCCTACCAGGAGAGATAATCCCAGTGTTTTTTGGGATGGCTAGCTGGGCAAACAGGAGTTGGGTGTTTATTTTGTGCTGTGTTGTTGCACAGGAGTCTGATGTCAGACTGATTTTTTTTTGTGACCACACTCATACATCAGCCACATGATATAAAACATGGCCCTAATATCAGAAAGACCCAATAAAAAAGACAAGCCATTTTGGATCTATTATCCTAAAGAATAGTGACCCAGATTCAGTATTGTATTTTGGCTATTCTTAGCTCTTGGTTATATCGGCTATGCACTGCAATCAAATGCCTGGTTGATTGACTGGCTAAAGCTTTATATAAGGCGACATCAAATGTCTTTTGTGGCTGTTGGCTATTTTTTATTGTGTGTGTGTGTGTGTGTGAGCACGCGTTTCCCTCATTTTTTTCCACACGTGTGTATTAGGATGAGGGAAAAGGAAAAGCTACTTACAGCTGAGGCGGGTCTTTCTAAGGCCTGACTGACTGAATGGAGAAGAGAGAGCAGCAGAGTTGTTGCATATGCATACGGCACACAACACACGCACGCACGCACACACACACACAGACTCACACACTTGGAGCATCCAGCGCATTCCACAGCTTTGAGGCGTGTATTAAAAAAAAAATCCTCTCCATATATCTGCGGCCGTCCAGAAGAAGTAATTATGGCGGAATGCACAACGTTGTGTGACAAAGTGTGGCTTCAGAACCAAACATAGCTGGAGTGGGGGGAACGAGAAGCGATTTGCCAAGTGTGCTCCATTTATGTCCATGAATTGTTCAGCAGCGTTATTTTGTATAATTTCTATGATGTGAATGGAGGAGCTCACTGCAGTGTTGTGATGACATTAACAAGAGGGGGGGGGGGGAGAGAGACTGACACAGTGAGTGAGTGAGTGAAAAAAGAATAGAAAGAAAGAGGAGGGAGAAAAGAAAACAGAACAGGAGACCCAGACGGTAAGAGAAGGAGTGAGTGAATGGGTGAATGAGTGAGAGAGAGAGAGGCAGACAAAGGCTGAGTTGTTCCAAGCGCCGGTTACTTCACTTTGCCAAGGCGGCCTCGATGCCAGATGTGAGTTTAAATAGCTGGCTTAAAGAGACCCCGCGTAGGGCAGCGCGCCGCACGCATGCTGGAGCTACATAGGGCAGCAGCGGCACAACCAACCAAACCAGCCCAGGAGCAGAGCAGGAGAGGAGATGGCCACAGGCCCAGCTTAACTCAGCCCAGACACACATGCGTGAGCGTACACACACACACACACACACACACACACTCACACTCACACTCACACTCACTCACACTCACACTCACACTCACACTCACACACACACTCACACTCACACTCACACTCACACTCACACACACTCTCGCTCGCTCGCTCGCTCGCTCGCTCGCTCGCTGGTACTGTGTCTCTCGCTCTCTCTCCCACACAAACTGTCCTTTCCTCTCTTACACACACACACCACACCCCAACCAGCCCCCTCTCTGGGCCTCTTCAGAGTACAGTACACACACACACACACACACACACACACACACACACACACACACACACACACACACACACACACACACACACACACACACACACACACACACACACACACACACTCACAGCCTGAGGCCTCTTCCAGCCTCAACAAAGTCAAAGGGCCGCCTGCTCCAAAGGAAAGTCAGGGGCGTCAGGGAGTTATACAAGAAGAAAGGTAGAGCCCAGTCCACACTGGAGCAGAAGGGAAAGCTTGCAGCCCTGCACCCTCCCTGGCTCCAACCCACCCATCACCCACCTCCGGACACGGGCAGGGAGGGAGGGAGTGCATGCTAGCTGCTTGGGCACCCCTTTGGTTGTAAACGGAGTGATTTAAGATCTGGGAGGGAAGCTGGATGTCAAAAGGGGTGGAGCAAAGCCCTCTCTCTGCTCTGCTAGAGAAGGGGGAATGAGTTTCTTTGCTGACGAGAGCTGATGTCTGTTCTTTTTTTTTTTTTAAACGGCAAAACAAAACAGCTTGTGTGTTTTAAGGAAAATAATAAACAAACCTGCGAAACAGCAGCCCTTGATTCCCAGGGAGAGCATTTTGACGGCCACATGATGGGCTACTTACAAAGGATGACATTTCAAAACTATAGTGAACCGCAGGCACCACTTCACCACCACACAGCTTTTGGCTCTTTTTTGCTCTCCCCTGTGAGTTCATATTTGGATGTGGGTTCTCTCTCTCTCTGTCTCTCTCTCTGTCTCTCTCTCTCTCTCTGTCTCTCTCTCTCTCTCTGTCTCTCTCTGTCTCTCTCTCTCTCTGTCTCTCTCTGTCTCTCTCTGTCTCTCTGTCTCTCTCTCTCTCTGTCTCTCTTTCTCTGTCTCTCTTTCTCTCTCTCTCTCTCTCTCTTTCTCTGTCCCTGTCTGCCGTGTGTGTTGTGTGCATGCGTGCGTGCAGCGTGAACCCTGGGCAGAAAGGGTCGGCGTGATAGACAAGCTGCTGTTCTGTAACCTCATCCCTCCCCCATGTTGGACATTTACCTGCTGCATAACATCTGCCTAGCGGGGAACCAGCGAGAGCCCCGAGCACCAAGCGCCTCTCATCAGCGCCAGCTCAGCACCTCACCGTACATATTTCATGAGTAGTTAAGGATAAGTGTTTGTGTTTGTGTGTGTGTGTATTTACGTGTGTGCCTGTCTGCGTGTGTGTACAGTTTGCATACATGTGCATGTGTGCTTGCCTGCATGTGTGTACATAATGTCTGAAATGCCTCCTTAGCAACTACAAGCACATGAGGTGTCATCTTTAAAGCCTTTGTTTGCATCCACTACCATACCATCACCATTTTGTTTGCTTCTTGTTGTCCTTCACTTTGGGTCCTAAAGATAAATCCCTCCCCCTATAGCCTGATGTGCTGTAGGAAGACCCTGCAAAAGACTCTCATGCCGTTTGGGTGGGTTTGCGGCAGCCAGTTGTAAGCTCGGGCCTGTTACATTCCCATCTGCCAGCATGGTCAAATATCCCGCGGCGCAGCCACCTACCCCCACCCCCTCAACAGTCTGGTCTGTCGCAGTAGTCTCCTCCTCTCTTCCTCACACCCCCTCGGGCCTTGAAAATGATCCGAGTTGGCCACAGGGGAAATGGGAGAAGCACCCCCAGTATCGGCTGCCAGCAGCCGCCATGACGCCCAGCCTAGCCTCCCCTACCCTGGCTCTGCCCAGCCCGAGTGGCCCTTCCTAGCCTCCCCTACCCTGGCTCTGCCCAGCCTGAGTGGCCCTTCCTAGCCTCCCCTACCCTGGCTCTGCCCAGCCTGAGTGGCCCTTCCTAGCCTCCCTTACCCTGGCTCTGCCCAGCCCAGCATTGGCCCTTCCTAGCCTCCCCTACCCTGGCTCTGCCCAGCCTGAGTGGCCCTTCCTAGCCTCCCTTACCCTGGCTCTGCCCAGCCCAGCATTGGCCCTTCCTCCCTTCTTCCAGCCCTCCTTTCCTTCCTTTCATTACAGCCCTGCAAAAACAACAGAGAGAGATGGCAAGGACACTTTGAGCACAGTTTGAGAAACCGAAACCGAGATCGAGAGTGGGGGAAAGGGGGAACAAAAGGGACTGAGGGAGAGAAAGAGGGGGGGGGGGCAGTGGAGTTATGCTTGTATTCAAAACCAGTCAGCACTGGAAAGGAATGTCCCGTCAGGGTTGAGCTGAGCTGTTTGAATATCAAGTCATGTGCGCCCCAAAAATACTTCCTGCGAGGAAGACGGAAGGCTGCGCTGCATGACCCGTGCTGTTTGAACTCAGTCACATCTGGTGCCGGTGAGCGGAGAAATGGGCCACAAAATCGCAGACAGATGAGCGTGTCCCTGACGGTGCACATTGCCATGCACTCATTCCGGTGAGTTGGTGTACAATAGGTTAGTAAATGAAATAAGCACATTTTAACTCGGGTAGATGACGTTGCACTTCCAAATGTAATTACCGTAACCAGTTTAAGATCTTAATTCATTGAGCAACTACAATGTTACACCTGAAGTCCTATCCATTGAGCGCAAGATTATATTTAGTCCTATATAATGGCACAAAGTTACTCCAATAACAGTCCCAAAAGCTAATCAGTTTTAAGTTGCTCTGATTTTTTGTGTTTAATGGAAGGGAAAAAAAATGCATGCTGACAGAAAACCTAACCTCCATGGTGGAGGTAAGTGTTAATGGCATGCGTTTTGACAGGCATGCCAGAGCCAACCATGTACTTTCCTCTACATAGTTCTGCTTCCTGCACTGTTCATGCTTGGCCTCTTAGCTTTGCTGCCATGTATGCACGTACTTCATAAACTGTTGTAGCGAATGAATGTGTAAGTACCACGTAAATTGTTGTAGAGAATGAGCAGATTTGTATACGTCAATGTAGAAAGCTTGTCTGGGGACTACCCATAACTGAAGAATCTGAGAAACTGTGGTTGTTTCGAGTGGTCTAGAGCCTAGCATGAAAAGCTAGCTTTTCAACAATTTCCCCCTTCTAATATTGCCTCATACTAGGGGCGGGTATGAGTTAAAAACAACGAAACAAGCCACGAGGCTTGTGTTTTGGGAATAACAAATACCGTAGCAAAGATGGAAAAAAAATATTGAAGCTTCAATTGCATTCCCATTAAAATTGGTCAAAGGGTGAGGGGTGTCTACAAAACCGAAGCTTCAATTACTTTAACACACAGAATTGGTAAATTTTTACGCCAGCCCCAGTAATTGGTCCACTGTTGTCAGCATGAGCAAAAGGGCAGAACGATTCTGAAAAACCTGAAAGGGAAATGAAACACTGAGGAGTTTCCTCCCTCTAGGCTTTTGTCATTCCCCTCTTTGCTATTGGAGCAGGTCATTGATTTCTTCTTTCAGCACTGACTATAACCTTGTGCGTCACAAACGTCACATTCCTGTTCATTCCGATCCGATTGTTCACTGAGCTTAATTACCAGCAGCACGACCTGAAACTTCGTGTGTGTGTGTGTGTGTGTGTGTGTGTGTGTGTGTGTGTGTGTGTGTGTGTGTGTGTGTGTGTGTGTGTGTGTGTGTGTGTGTGTGTGTGTGTGTGTGTGTGTGTGTGTGTGTGTGTGTGTATGTGTATGTGTATGTGTGTTTGTGTGTGTGCGAACACCTTTGTGTGTGTGTGTGCATGCTGTGGTAAGATAAGCCTTTGTGGGTAAATAGTTATTTTAATGAACGGGCTCCCAGCTTGCGCTCTGTCTTTGTTGCGTCAAAAAGCCACCCAGGAAGGAGGATGAGTCACACATGATGATGGTGTAACACTAAGTGGTCCTCTCTCCGTTTACCGTGCCGCGTTTGAACAAACAGACGCCACGCCACCTGTTTTTCCATGACTGATATTTGTCTGCTGCTGTTCTGATTGCATGTCCTCTTCTCTGTTGGTCGGTGTTATTCCCTCTTTCCATTTGGCTGTCGTTCTTTCCCTCTCTTTTTCATGCCCCCCCCCTTTCCACCCCAGCTCACTCGTTGGCTGTTAAATGGACACGGGTGTGTGAACTTTATTGCATTCTTGGAGTTCTTTGTTTTGTTTTGTTTTGTTTTGCTGACCCCTGTTGAAGTTTTACCCGTTTGGAAAATGACAGCGCCCTGTTTGTGTGGAACCTCCAGCGGGGTTCCACTTCCTCTCCTGTCGCTGCTGCTGCTGTCGTCCCGCACCCCCCGCCTGCCTCATCCCATTTCAGGAGCACCGTCTGCCCATGCAGTGAAGAGCACACAGAGACAGAGACAGACACAGAGAGACAGACACAGAGAGACAGACACAGAGAGACAGACACAGAGAGACAGACACAGAGAGACAGACAGAGAGAGACAGACACACACAGACACACAGACAGACAGACAGACAGACAGACAGACAGACAGACAGACAGACAGACAGACAGACAGAGACACACACACACACACAGACAGACAGACAGACAGACAGACAGAGAGACACACACACACACACACAGACAGACAGACAGAGACACACACACACACACACACAGACAGAAAGAGACACACACACACACACAGACAGACAGACAGAGAGAGACACACACACACAGACACACACACACAGACACACAGACACACACACAGACAGACACACAGACACACAGACACACACACACAGAGAGACAGACAGACACACACACACAGACAGAGAGACAGACACACACACAGAGACAGACGGAGAGACAGAGACAGACGGAGAGACAGAGACAGAGACAGAGACACACACACACACACACAGACACACACACACACACAGACAGAGACACACACACAGACAGAGACACACACACAGACAGAGACACACACACAGACAGAGACACAGACAGAGACCCACACACACAGAGACAGAGACACTCACACTCACTCACACACACACACAGAGACAGAGACACTCACACTCACTCACACACACACACACAGACAGAGACACTCACACTCACACACAGACACAGACAGAGACGCACACACTCACACACACACATACAGACACACACACACACACACACAGACAGAGACACACACACACACACAGACAGAGACACACACACACACACACACACAGACAGAGACACACACACACACACACACACACAGACAGAGACACACACACACACACACACACACACACACACACACAGACAGACACACACACACACAGACAGACACACACACACACAGACAGACACACACACACACACAGACAGACACACACACACACAGACAGACACACACACACACAGACAGACACACACACACACAGACAGACAGACACACACACAGACAGACACACACACAGACAGACACACACACAGACAGACACACACACACACAGACAGACACACACACAGACAGACACACACACAGACAGAGACACACACACACAGAGACAGAGACAGACACACACAGAGACAGAGACAGACACACACACACACACACACACACACACAGACAGACACACACAAACACACACACACTCACACAGACGGACAGACACACTCAAACACACACAGACACACGATCTCTCTCGCTTGCTCTAACCCACTATCTCTCTCTTGCTCTCTCTCTCACACACACACACTCGGACGTACACACACCCACTCCAAACACTGCTGACGTGAATGGGAGCCATTGTCTTGGCCGCAATTAATTTCTCCGGGGCCACTCGCAGCTGGCCAGGCTCCTGGGGGCAGGGAGATACCTGTTGCGCCAGGCAAAAACCGGTGTCTGATTTCAGTAGTGTGGTTTCGCTTTGGCAGGAAACTGCACACGCCTTCCCCTGACCCTATAAACGCAGAGGGTAGCCATGTCTGCTGGAGTGGAGCTGGGAGGTGGACTATAGGAAGGAAGGAAAGTGGTAGGGATGCCAGTCATGTGGTGTGGTGTGGTGTGGTGCTGCTGCTGCTGGTTTTGTCCCTTTAAGGATTTGGCACAAATACATTTTGTGCCTTTAATGTTTGGATTGAAGATTAACTCCCTATCAGAGCCCACTTCAAAATCCCAGTGTGGGATAGTGGGATGGTGTGGGATGTGTGCGCATATGTGCACTTTCTGCGATCCAACTTCTTCACCATCTGTAATTGTTCAGATTTACAGCGGAGCAAAATGAAATATCCAGTCACCAGGCTGGCAGACTGTTTTGAAACGGACAGACGACCTCACCTTACTGGTCGTCTGTATAAACTCAAGTCTGCAGACGCCGCCGTGTTGCATTTCATGAGCATGCAAACATACCATCTGTAGCCACCCCACTGGTATCAAGTGTTGTTGTGCACAGATGACGTGGAGTCGCTAGGCTATATGACCTCATTCTGACACGGCAAAGTCTTCGCTAGACTGCAGCGGCGGTTTTATAGGTCATAGCGCGGCATCTTGGAGCGACCACCCCCCTCTCCCAACCCCCCCTCCCCCTTGCCTCGCCCCTATCCAATTTCATGTCATCTCCTTGCCGGAAGCAGCCCCCGATACCCACAGGAGGAAGTGCATTCTCGTCAGCGGGTCGCTCCTTGCTGCCGCGATGAAACGGTAGGGACACATAGGAGGCGAAGCAAGGCGAAGCGAAGAGAGGCGAAATCCAACCGTCATCAGGTCGTCGCGGCGAATCAAATGGAATGGAACAGTTATGTTGTTGATTTGATTGGGCCGTGGCAGGCGAATTCGCTCCTCATTTGCATAACATTAAACTTTCTTTAATAATTTCGCTTCGCTTCGCTCCTGTTCGCTTGCTGTCGCTTGCCATCGCTTGCCTTCGCCTCTCTCATAGGAATGAATGGCAAGTTCGCAAATTCGCGTGTATGTGTCCCTACCGAAAGGCTTGTTTGCCCCAGTGCTTGATGGTCACTGTTTACGCTTGTCTGAGCGCACAGGGCCCGCCTCAGCAAGACGACAGGGCTGCTTATTTATTTGGGCCATGCAAGGCAAAGATTGTTCAGCCACACGTGTTGTGTGTGGGATGGAAGATGCTGATGTGCTGTATTACACACGGCCTGTGTCCATGCCTTTGCTTTTTTTTTTTCCTTTTCTATGCCGATAAGTTTGTTTGACGACCTCAACAAGCTGCGCAAAGTTGGCCATCTTCCTTTCGTTTAATTGAAAAGACGTGAAGTTAGTTATTTTTTTTCTTCTGTTGGAATTTAAAGACCTGTATCACCTTTAATGACCTTTTTCTTTACATTCTGTAAACATCTAAGACTTTTATAGAATGTAGATCTCAGAAATGCATAGGTTAGGCATCCTTGGTTCAACTCCCCCATGTGACCCGTCTTCTCGTTTGTTTGGAGGTTTGTCCTTGGGGCTAAAACGTGAGTCACACACATTCTTCCTGAGCAGCCATGTATGAAATCTGCTCAAGCATATGCAGCAAGGCAACTGTATTACACTCACGAGGAAGCACCTTGTGTGCACAATAACACTGATTTGTGGTTGGCACAATCCTACAGTTTATACTGTATGTCAAATGAAGGGATTGTAGGCAGTAAAATGAATGCCCATTTTGAATTTGCAAATCTGTGCACCATACAGCTTGTGTTTGGACAAATCCTAATAGTTTGATGTAGTGATTTACAGCACATCACTGAATTTCTTGTGTAAAATGTACCAGTAATTCCATACACACCTTTTAGCATCCATGACGAAGGGTTTTGTGTGTGCCTGCCTGCATGCATGCATGTTTTCAGACCTTTCACAGGTAATAAACAATATTGCATTTATCGTCACATTTTTGAATTAACAGCTCAAATGCGGTTTTGATTTTTGAAAGTACAGACACCGCAACATGCCCATCAAAGTGTTGATGTTTTGAGCTTTCTCAACTCAAGCTCAAAACATCTCACTTTAAATAAACTGTTAAAACTATACCAGCTATGCCAAAAGGGTTAGGAAATCAAGTGCCCACCAGGTGAAACCAGGTTATTTAATAGGGAAAAAGCAGAAGGCAGACCAATGGAAGCCAGTAAAAGACTTGGTAGAGACCCGGCCTGACGGACACCTTCTGTGTTTGAAATGAGCATTTTATGGGGCCAATGCTGAGGCCTAGCGGAGTGTTACTGTTGCCTTATGTTTGCAGGAGATGTTGTGGTAGGACTGCTGAGACGCTAAGGTGTGGTGCTGTGTTGTTGATGTGTGCAGGAGATGTGGTGATAGGACTGCTGAGATATTTAGGCGGGGTATTGTGTTTTTTATGTGTAAAAATGGTGTGTGCAGGACATGAGTTGTTTGTTTTGGACTGCTGAGATCTTAAAGTGTGGTGCCAGGTTATATACAGGATATGTGGTGGAAGGACTTCTGAGGCGTAATGGTTGAGTGTGGTGTTGTGTGCAGAAGATGTTATTCAAGGACTGCAGAGACGCTAAGGTGTGGTGCTGTGGCGTTTTGATGGGTAGTGGTTGGACTGCTGAGATCTGATGGTGTGCTACTGTGTTCCCTCTGTGTGCAGGAGTTTGCAGCGCTGACCAAGGAAGTGAACATGTGCCGCGAGCAGCTTCTGGAGCGAGAGGAGGAGATCGCAGAGCTCAAGGCAGAGCGCAACAACACACGGGTAAGGACACTCACAATCACTCTCTCCCACACTCTTGTACATTCAGGCATGTACACAGGCTGTACGATATGTGAAAAATGCAGCACACATTGCCAACGATGGCTTAACTGAAAATGCAGAAACACATTTAGACATAATTGGACTAATCACTGACAGGGTAAACGTTAGCATGAAGCTGAAAGAAATTGCCATTGTGCATCAGTGAATGTATTTATCAGCCCTGATGTTGTGACTTTCAACGTCATTGCATATAATATGCAGTCAAGCCGCCTTTCTGAACGCACAGACACACATATGCACACGCCCTCACACATTGAGCACATATCACTCTTATTTGATTTTGAAACCCCCTCTTATGATCTAAGAGGGGTTGGTTTTCCAGTCTGTACTGTTATATTTTATACAGATATTCTGGCCTTGTTGAAGTGCTAAATGTTAAATGGCTGCACTATTGTATCAGTAATATGGTCCAGTTGAAATCTCCATTTATGTGACAACTCGCCTTGTCGCACCAAAGTTTTCTTTATATCAGTGTGATCGGAAATCCAAATAAAGTGCCTCTCTTCTGTCAGTGGCAATGGTTTTATACCACTATAACACTGGAAATCTGGCTAAGCGCCTGTTCAAAATCTGCCTTGCCTTTTGTTGATTCCGAGGCGTTGGTTGATGGTGCTTTTTGTTAAGTGAGTGTGAGCATGGCTGTTGCCCCCCTCTGGTATTTGTTATGTGGACAAGGGGTGATGGAGCATACCACAGCCGGGTCACGAACATGGACCACCCATCCCCTCAACGCATCGTCCAACCAGCACACAAGAGGTGGATCAGTCGGTCTCTCACACCTGATAGCCCATTAGCCAAGTTCCCCTGCCACTCAAACTATAAGGACCAGGAGGGCGTGCTATTGGCTAACAGCCCTGTCACTCACAAGGGGAAGGCCCATGTGTGCAAGTGGAGGGGGGGGGCTTAATCCAAGGGTGGCTTGCTGCTGCCTGACACACTTGGCATGGGACCAGCTCAGCAGTGTAGTGAGAGAGAAAGAGAGAGAGAGATGGAGAGAGAGAGAAAGGGAGGGAGGTAGAGAGGGACCGGAGAGATAGATGGAGGGATTAGAGAGAGCCACAGAGGGGATGAGTTCAGGCTTTGTCATCCTAACGTCCCTGATGGGACCCCGCTGTGTGCTGCACAGCACGACAGAGTGACATGATTTCGTGTGTGTGAGCGAGTGAGTTATTACTCGCCGCATTCCAGAGTTGTGGACCGGAGCCAGAATATTGTATTTGTATGCTTTAATTGGTTTTCAGGCACGCACGCACGCACGCACGCACGCGCACACACATCCAACTGTCACAGTCATACTCACACACTGACATACAGCCATTTACTGTATGCATTCCAGTGGCGAAGGGCATCCAATGGTGTGGGTGCAGTAAATGAGCTGGTGAATGGCCTGGCCTGTTTATTTGTTTGCAGTGCTGCAAACACCATTATCTATGCCAGCAAGGCCTTGCATTCATCAAGAGATATACAGTCATGCAGTACATGCAAACTTACTGACTTGTGCAAACTCTCTCACGCTCACTCTTTCAGAGGATGAGTTCAACTCATTCTCACTTTTTCTCTCTCTCCCTGCTGTCACTCCCTCCATTTTCAAAAAAATATACCGGTAATTAACAAGATGTCATGTAAATTTTATGGAGAAGCAAATGAAAAACAAACACAATGCGTCCTGCTGAGGACCTCTCTTCAAACCATTTACCACTTGCCACAACTATTGACCGCGATTGCTTAAATGCCTAAAGTCACACAGCCAGCGTAATGAAGAATTTCTCTCTCAATCTGTAGTTGCTGCCGGAAAAGCAAATAAGACAAACACAATTATAACATACCAACGACTTGTCCTCCTCCCTCTCCTATGTGTAGTTGCTGCTGAAATGGTGATGAAAGTTTTTTTTTTTTTACCAGAGCTGCTCCATAGGTGTCCCGCTATAGGGAAATAAAACACACCTTGTCAGCCAATCAGAACATTTTATTTCTGTTCACCGAACTATGATAAGGACTATGTTTCTCCCTCTCCTATGTGTAGTTGCTCCATAGGTGTCCCACTACAGAGGAATAGAAGACACCCTGTCAGCCCATCGGAACATTTTATTTCTGCTCACCTGATGATAATGACTTTTTTCCTCCCTCTCCTATGTGCAGTTGCTGCTGGAGCACCTGGAGTGCCTGGTGTCTCGGCACGAGCGGTCCCTGAGGATGACGGTGGTGAAGCGGCAGGCCCAGTCTCCAGCCGGCGTGTCCAGCGAGGTGGAGGTGCTCAAGGCCCTCAAGTCCCTCTTCGAGCACCACAAAGCCCTGGACGAGAAGGTTGGGCAGCAACACTTCATTTGACTTTATTTTACTTAATGTTTTAGTATCTGTAGTTTATTATATTTAGTGCATTTATTACATGCTGTCTAGTGTATGTAATAACATGTGACATGTGCATGACAACATGTAATAATTGTATCACACCATACTCTACATATGGTACACAGTGGCGGAACAATTGCACATAGAGGCCCTGGGCAAAACACTGATAGGGCCCCCCATACAGCCTGCCAAGGTCATAATAGGGCCCCCACTATCTATACAGGTGGGCCCTGGGCCCAGGTGCAAATGCCCTACTTGCCCCCCCCATATATCCGCCCCTGATGGTACGTGCGACTACATACTTCGTTTAACTGTAACATGACTGATGTAACATGGACCTTTAAAATAATGTGAAGGCAATGAGGCAAGCAGGCCAAAACACACAACACACCCTCGTAAAATATTTTTACTTGTTTGTGACGGAGATATATTCTATGGGTGTTTATAGACCCCTTTTGAAGTCATGCACTTTAACCGAAGTCCCATTGAAGAACTTCCATAGAAGACAAGAACCAGATTGACGAGACTGTCGCGGAACAAAATTGCCAAACAATGTGTAATTAACATGGTTTCAGCTGTGATGACAGGCTGTGTGTTTTTGTGTGTCTTCCAGGTGAGGGAGAGGCTCCGGGTAGCACTCGAGCGGTGTAGTGCCTTGGAGGAACAGCTGACAAACACTAACAAGGAGGTATGAGAAACGCCACACACACACACACACGCACACACACACACACACACACACACACACACACACACACACACACACACACACACACACACACACACACACACACACACACACACACACACACACACACAGAGTCTCCAAACAGTGTTGAATATTTCCCTGCCCCGGGGGTTTGCAGCGTTTACTGTTTAAGCCAGTCTTTTGGCACACAGCCTCCACCAGTGGAATGTGGAGTGCGGGTGTGTAAATCTGGGCTGCGTGCACCTGCACTGCACTGCACTGCACTGCCTCCACCAAGGAGTTGAATCCCTCAAGGAAGCAGCTCAAATTTGAAACGCTGAAATTGTTGAATGTACTCTGAAGTTAAAAGTCTTAAATTCTTTTGTACGGGACATCAAGCCAGCACTTTTCTTCCTCCTTCAGGGTTAAAATGTTAGTCTTGGCATTTTTATGAAATTCAGTGAATTCACGTTTTTTTTAGAGCTGAGAAGCTCCGGCGAATCTCCTTTCCTTAAGCTTGCCTTAGTCCTCTCCCATTGATGCATTAAGATAGTGAACCACAGACCCGCGGAGGAAATGTTTTTTGTTTCTTACGTATTCAATTCCTCACTCAGTCACAGAACAGGCAGGTAGACCCATCTCTGGACTGACTGGTTCAGAAGTGAAAAATCATCGGCGATGACTCACTGTCTCGCTCACAAAGCTGCTTTGGACGGCTCTGTGTTATCTCTCGCCAACACGGCTCTCTCATCATCAATGGTGAGCTTATGAATTACTCAGAAATCGCAGGCAGGAACGTCTGTCTGTCTGCCACAACTTTCAAGGTTTCTCAGGAAGTGTCAACACTCGGCGTCACTTTTCTAAAGACTCTTTTCCCTGCAGTGTTTTCAGTTTGAATTCAGCTGACTGAATGAAATGTTATGCAGGTTAAAATGCATTCTGGGTATGCATAGTAAATATTGAACATATTGTGCACTGACTGTTTTTGAGACCAAAATCAGTTTCCAATCATTCACCATTAGCTTCTGTTTTTGCACATTGCTTCAAAGTGCATTAGAGTGTGTTAGTTTTTCAATCCAAAAAGCAGGTTCTACTGCCTCTCATAGCTTCTGTTTTGCACATGGTACAGTAAACAGAGTAGATACTGAAAATATGTGTGTTGGGTTTTTGTTTTTCCAGACCAAAGAGGTGGTTCCTTCCACACGCTTCTCCATTAGCTTGATCTGTTTTGCACATTGCTCAGTTTTACACCTCTTTCCCCTCTCTCTGTGCCCCTGGCTCACGGTCACTCTCCCTTGCCTGCCTGCGTGAGCTCGTGATGAGATTAAGATTGACAAAAGGGAGCAGGGAGCATGATGGGAGGGCTGGCCTAGATATTTTTTTTCTTGGTTGTGGGTGTGTGTGGGTGTGTGGGTGTGGGTGTGTGGGTGTGTGGAATGGTTGTGTGGAAAGGTTGTGTGTGGCTGGGTGGGATGGTTGTGTGCGTATGCCCGTGCCAGTGCAACCACCCACCCCCCACACCCGCCCATGCTTTTGTGTATGCGCATGCATTTCTATTGAAAATATGGCAGAGGTGAATTACTCAACCAGAAATGACACTGACCCACTCTGGAGGACTTGACTGTTGGCACGCACACATGCACAAGGAGACACATGCGCAATGCTTGCGTGCGCACACACACACACACACACACACACACACACACACACACACACACACACACACACACACACACACACACACACACACACACACACACACACACACACACACACACACGTGCGCATGTGCACTGCAGCCGGTCACATGTGCTATTGTGCATGCCTGTAGAGCGGTCACAAAAAGTCACTGGTGCATGCAAAACTGAACCGTGCATAATTGTGTGCATGGTTGTTCACACCCATACCATCCCATTCACACACGTGTTTGCACACAGTGACTTGCAATCACTCAAACACACCTACGTTGTATGTGGACACAGCCACAATGTCTTGTACTTGAAAGTGTGTATAACATAGGACAACATGTACAGAAGTACACATACACCAATGAAAGCAGCTGATTTGAAAATATTCCTTGAACTGCTCATGTAGTTTGTCCTCAGCAGGACGTGTTTGAAGCCTGGACACGAATGCACGCACGCACGCACGCACGCACGCATACACACACACACACACACACACACACACACTAGTGTAGAGCTGCAGGTGGTCCGCTGTTGATCTCAACATATTTCTGCACTTGGCAAAAATAAATAAAAAAAATCTCCAAGCACATGCATGCCATCTGCTCCACGCTCATGGACTCCATAGTGCTCCTTTCTGTGAATGTATGAATTGAGTCTCTCTCTCTCTCTCTCTCTCTCTCTCTCTCTCTCTCTCTCTCTCTCTCTCTCCCTCTCTCTCTCTCTCTCTCTCTCTCTCTCTCTCTCTCTCTCTCTCTCTCTCTCTCTCTCTCTCTCTCTCTCTCTCTCTCTCTCTCTCTCTCTCTCTCTCTCTCTCTCCCCCTCCCTCTCTCTAGATCAACTATCTCCGCGACCAGAACAATCAGAAGAAGGTGCTCATTGACGGCGGCACGCCAGAAATCAACCACAACTCGGAAAGCCTGCCCAGCACCAACGGCAAGGTACGCTCGCCACCACCCTCCCTCCACTGCCCACCCCGTCCAAATGCCCCTTGGCCCACAGACTTGTATCTGCGTCAGTGGTGAGCGGGGCACGGCAGATGGTGAAACCCTGCTGTCCCCCCGACTCCACCATTCTGTCCACCCGCTCTGCCATTGCCTGTGCATGTGGAGAGGATAGCGAGCCACACAGCCCGGGCCTATGGTGACGCCTGAGTCTCTCTCCCTCCCTCTCATTCTCGTGCGCTCTCTCTCTCTCTCTCTCTCTCTCTCGCTCTCTCTCTCTCGTGCTCTCTCTGTCCCTCTCTCTCATGCGGTCTCTCGTGCTCTCTCTCGTGTTCTCTCTTGTGCTCTCTCTCTCTCTGTCTCTCTTCTATTCTCTCTTACTTCTGTTCTCTTACACTCAGTTTCTCAGTCTCTCAGTCTCTCAGTCTCTTAGTCTCTCTCTCTCTCTCTCTCTCTCTCTCTCTCTCTCTCTCTCTCTCTCTCTCTCTCTCGTGCTCTCTCTCTCTCTCTCTCCCCCCCTCTCCCGCCCTTCCTCCATCCTTCTCACGACATCATCAGTGCCTGCCCGTGATTAGGAACTCCATTTGCTCTGTGTGCCATTGTGCCTGTCCAAAGCTGGCTATTTAAATGAATAAATGATGTCTAGCCAGATCAGATGGTGATGGTAATGGCAGTCATATGAGTGGGGCTTGAGCAGGCGCTGGGGCTTATTTGATTAGATGAAGCAGAGGGGTTAATTGCTGCCTGCTCTGCCCTGCTCTGTTCTTCTTTGCTCTGCTCTGCGCTACGCTACGCTGGGCCCAGTTGGGTGTTGCAGCAAAGCCTCTGCTCAGTGGGAGGATGCTGCCGACTTTAAAAAATTACATTAGAGGAACTCCTCCTAACATTTAAGGCCAGCGAAGCATAAGTTGTCCCTGCAGGACCCCTCTCTGTTGACAAACTTAAGTGGTGGCCCGGCACTCATGTGCATAGGCGGTGGCTTTTTTATTCCTTTGGTAACATCTTATGAAACAGTCAAGAAGAGTTTTTTTTTTTAACTAACTTAAAGTGATAGTTCGGAGTAGATTCACCCTAATGCCATTTGAACCGTGACATCTATCTAGTAGTCCGCCCGTAGTGTTTTCTGGCTTGGGCGAACATCAGCAGAGCTGCCGAGTTATTTATGGTTATTTCGAATAATTTGCTGGTGCATTGGCAGCATCTCCAAACTTTACCCCACAAAAATGACATGTCATGACACCAAACTTCTACAGTAGTACAAATATGGTCTCTACTCACAAAACAAAGCATTTAGAAGTTTTTGAAATAGTCTAGGAGTTTGTTATTATCCACTCAAGCCGAATGTATTCTGTCTTTCTAAAGCAGCAGCGTCGTTACTTCTGTAAGCCCGTAAAAGTCCTCAACAAAGTTTCAGACGAGAATACCGTATTAAAAAACGGTTTCATTGAATTGTGATTAGGGCTTGTTATTAGGGCTCAAGGCAACACTTACAAGATATTGCAAATGTTAACCAAGTGGCCATAAGATGCCATCTTGAGAAAGATAATAACTTTCCCATTGTCATTGTATTCTTCATAACACAAAATGGGAATGTGGTACAAACCTAACCCTACTATGAATCAGGGCTGCACGATATTAGAAATAAACGATATTACTCGCGATATTTAATATATACATGCATTTTCCACTCTCTACTTGCCATTCTACACTTTATCATGTGTGAAACAACTGAGAGCAATGTTTTATTTCCAACATTATTTTTATTCGGGAAAAAGCATGGCTAATATACAGCATCAACTTAAAATGTCAGCCTTATAAATACCTTTTTAACCTTTTCACCAAATTGGCTGTTATTAAAAATTAAAAAGTAGGTATCACGATATAACCAACCTTTGCAGTGTGTATTGCAGGCCATGATATCGCGATATCGATACATTTTCGATATATCGTGCAGCCCTATTATGAACCACTTGTGCGTACTCTGCTCCCATAGTCCCGTGATGCATACTCCCATGATATATGAGGTGTATGTGTATACTATAAGGCCTTGCTGCCATAATGCTGATGTGTGACCGTGAGTGTGTGTGCTGTGCAGCCCTTGCCGTGACATCAGCGTCATTCTCTGTGTTTGTGGAATATACCATGTTTCTGTGTATGTAATATGCCGCCCTGTTCCTAATGAAGAGTGTGTGTTGTGTGTGCAATGGTTGTATATCAGCTCTGAAGATGACGTGGGGAGATGCGTGTGTGTACAGTGGTGCTCATATGTTTACATACCCCAGCAGAATATACGCTTTCTTGGCAATTTCTCACAAAATATGAATGATTACACCAAACCTTTTTTTTCACTCATTGTAGTGACTGGCTTAAGATATTTATTAGCAATATTCTGTGTTTACTCTTTCAAAAGCATGATCACAACCCAAACTACCCAAATGACCCTGTTCAAAAGTTTACATACCCTAGTTTCTGATGCTGAATATGGCCCTGTTTAACATCAAGGACCGCTCTAAATTGTTTGTGGTAGTTGTGGATAAGGCTCTTAATTTTCTCAGATGACAAAACGGCACATTCTTCCTGGCAGAATGGTTGTTTCCTATAATATCTTTGGGTGTCTTGCTGGAACCTCACATTTGAGGTTTACCCTGAGTGTTTTAAAAGAGTAAATACAGAATACTGCTACATACATATCTTAAGCCAGTCACTAGCAATGAGTGAAAAAAAAGGTTTTGTGTAATCCTTCATATTTTGTGAGAAATTGCCAAGAAAGCGTATATTCTGCTGGGGTATGTAAACATATGAGCACCACTGTATTTGTGTGTGCGCGTCGCTGGACAGCTCTGAGTGTGTGTGTAGTTGTCTGTGCAGTGGTCGTCTGACAGCTCTGAGGAGGGTGCGTGCGTGCGTGTGTGTGTGTGTGTGCGTGCGTGCGTAACCCTGCTCCTGACTGTGTGTGTTTGTGTGTGTGTGATGTGCAGCGGTCGTCTGACGGCTCAGAGGAAGACGCGGGGCGGTGCGTGTATAACCCTGCTACTGTTTGTGTGTATTTGTTGTGTGTATAACTCTGCTCTTAACTGTGTGTTTGTGTGTGTTGTGATGTGCAGCGGTCGTCGGACGGCTCGGAGGAGGATGCGGGGCGGTGCGTGTCGGACCTGCAGGAGCTGCTGGAGCGCCAGAGCAAGGAGGTGGTGCAGATGAAGGAGCGGCTGGTCTGCCTGACGGGCCGCGTGGCCGAGCTGGAGGAGGACCTGGACACCGCACGCAAGGACCTCATCAAGTCCGAGGACATGAACACGCGCCTGCAGAGGGACATCCGCGAGGTGAGGGGGATGCATGCTGACATGGGTGGGGGGGGACAAAGGGGTCAGTTGTCCCGGACGGAGATGGCCCAGAATTGGGTTCTCGTTACATTTCAGATGATGTTGTCCTGGGCCCGGCCAAAGCTGTCAGCGGCCCTGCTGTGGGGGATGGAAGGGCGCGGGGGCTCAGGGAGGCTGTCTGGGTGGGAAGCGGCGCTGCAGCATTTCTGTCAACATGGATCATTTCAATAAATGAACGTGGATAAAGTCACGAAGGTCGAGAATTATTCCACATGGCCAACTGTTCTGCCAATGATGAATACATTGAGTGGGGATTAAATGTCGCTCAACATACAGTTTCAGTACTCATTTTTGGTTTATCTTTAGTTGGGGTCATAGATGCAAATACAGCGCATGCCAATCTCTGACATTCAGGTTTTGTAATTTCTGAATGTCTTGATCTGTAGCTCTCCATATCCATGTGCGTCTATGTTTGAACTTAAAGTGGGTGGTCTTTATGTATGCCGGTAAATGATTGCAATAAAATATGAATACTAATATTACACACACACCGCTCTTCCTTTTTCGTCTGTGTGTCTCTGAAGTAGTCAGACAATATAAGGAATAGAGCGCACTCAGTTTCTTCTTTTTTTTCTCCCTTTATTCACTCACTGTCGGGTTAGACAATCGTTTTGTCTACAAGAGCCTTCATCAGTGTAATAAAGTATGAATAATAAAAAAGTACCTCTTGCTGTGTTGTCTCCGTGGCAGTCGATGGCCCAGAAGGAGGACATGGAGGAGCGCATCACCACACTGGAGAAGCGCTACCTGGCCGCTCAGAGGGAGGCCACCTCGGTACACGACCTCAACGACAAGCTGGAGACCGAGATCGCCAACAAGGAGTCCCTCTTCCGACAGGTCAGGGGAACCGCTTCTTTTTTTTTTTTTTGGGGGGGGCGGCAATGATGGGACAGGGTTTGTGATGGGACGGTAGAGCGAAGGCAGTAAATGGTTGGGAGAGAGAGATTCAAATCTGGATCCCCATGTGCATTGTATCCATACATAGTTCAGGGTATTATCGATTTAAGCTATTTTTATGAATGTAAACATTCTCTTGGTTTCCGTTTTTGGATTGTTGGGATGATGGTTGGTTGTTGAGGCTTGAGTATGCGGCGCGTGCCATGTTTCTCATCCATACTGAGATGTGTATTTTATGTGGTCCTGCTGCTCAGTTGGCCTCTTCCTCCTCTGCTACCTCGTGCTGGTGTCCTTGAGAGACATATGGAGGGTATACTGTGAAAGCCAAAAAGAGCCAAGTGTATGTGAACAGACAAGCTGACGTAGAACCAGTGCCCTTGTGCAGTTTTTTCCATTAGTTGCAAAATGGCAGTTTTCGGTCCATATGGAGTATAACGTTTGAAGCCTTTGACAAAAATGCCAGCATGCATGGCCTTGTCCGCCCCTGGATGCCAGAGGGACTGGGTGCGTGCGCGCGTGCGTGCGTGCGTGTGTGCGTGCGTGCATGCGGGCGTGCGTGCGGGTGTGCGGGCGTGCGTGATGTGTGCATGCGTGAGTGTTTGTGTATTTGTGGGTGCGTGCGTATGCGTTGGTGCGTTTGTGTGTGGGTTCTTTCCTATATGCCGACTCCTGTCCTCGGCCTGTGCTTGTGGCGTTTCGCTGACGCCCCGCCTCTGTGGAGAAAATGATAGTTTCCCAGCGGCCAGCCGAGCCACAACAACTATTCTTCATTTGCTATCCCGATGGCAAATGAGAAAATGCTTTTGCAAGATATTGAAACACACTTCTGTCGCCACAAGGCCACAAGGAGGCAAGCAGCGAGTGTCAGGATATTCGAAGAGCCCCTTGTGTACCATGTGGCTGCTGTTTCAGCGGTGATGCTGTATGTCTCAGCTGGCCCTGCCATCATGGTGGTCCGGCAGCAGCACGCACGTCACATTCAGCCGGCTACAGTATTTGTAGGTAGCAAAGGCAACACTTCCTATACCCCATCCCTGCCTCCCCCCCTCTCTCTCTCTCTTCACTTATCTGCCTTTCTCTTCTCCTCCCTTCCTGTCCCCCAGCCACTGCCTTTGTCCCTCTGTTCCTCTCTGTAGGCCAGTGGAGGCAGAGAGAGGGAAGGGAGAGAAGGAGAGTGAGAGAGAGAAGGAGAGTGAGCGAGAGAGAGGGAGAGATGTTTGCATGCTCTTTACGCATGTGTGTGGTTGTGATGGCCACTCTTTTGGACGGCAGGAAGGGCCTGCGGTGCTGGCAGCATGAGGACCCCCCCCCTCTCGTCTCTCGCTGCATTCACAGGCCACTCACTGAAAAGGACGCCCACCAGTCATGTTAGTTTACGCAGATGCTCTCCAAAGAGCCAGGGACAGTGCTGCAACGCCAGGGGGATGCAAGCATACATGTACACACACACACAGACACACACAGACACAGACGCGCGCACTTGCATACTCTGCTTTTTTCACTCTGTTTTTGCTTGCTCTTCTCTCTGAGAGAGTGCAGAGAGAGGGTGAATTACACTCTGTCTGTATTTCTTTTTCTCTCCATCACTTGGTCTCTTGGTCCTTCTCTCTCTCTCTCTCTCTCTCTCTCTCTCTCCCCCTATGCTCCCTTTATTGCACATTCCCTCTATCCGTTTTGCTGGCATTATGTGCCCTGCTTGTTCTTTTCCTCTTTCACTTCCCCTGTCTCCTTTTTTAGTCGGAGCTGACACACTTAAAAAAAACAACAACATTGGCTGTAGCGGCGCTCCATTGCTAACGGAGAAAGAGGCTGTAGATGTAGCAGCTCTGCACCCCCGCAGGGCCAGGGGAAGGAAAACATGAAGAGGCCCCTTGTCCTCCGATACAGGGCTGATAAGCGGCCCCTTTGCTCAGGCTGCTGTTTGTATGCGTTGCCAGTGGCCGCTGTTGGACAAGTCCAGAGCCGGCCAGTTCAGGAGAGGGAAAAAAAAAATCTTCTGAATGTCTTTGGCAGCTGATGCTTCTCAGTATCTGTCCCCACTGGCAAACAATTCAGTCTATTTTCATGAACAAGCAGTGCTAACCTAAAGACATACATGGAGAGCTGAAAAATGCACATCACCCCTTCATTTTTGAATAACCCATTCCTTAGATGCAGGTTCAATCCCCAACTCCTTCCTTTCTGCATGGCTGAAGTGCCCTTGAGCATGGCACCTGACTTATCCCCGCACACTGCTCCAGGGACTGTAACCAATACCCCTAATAGCACTTAGTGTCTTTGGATAGAAGCGTCAGCTTAGCTTAATGCAGTTTAATGTAATGAAATGTTTGTTTTGTGCGGCCTGAATCAGCAGCTGTAGGAGCGTCTGAAATACCTCCATGATACTGTGCGTGCGAGTGGGTGGGCGGGCGCACATGTTTTGTGTGGCCCGGTAGGGGGAGGATAAGAACCACCAGCTGCCGGAGTCTCTGAATATACAATACCTCCATGACATAACCATGATCTTATGTGTGTGCGTGTGCGTGCGTGTGTGTGTGGCCCGGTAGACGGAGGATAAGAACCGTCAGCTGCAGGAGCGTCTGGAGCTGGCGGAGCAGAAGTTGCAGCAGACCATCAGGAAGGCGGAGACACTGCCAGAGGTGGAGGCCGAGCTCGCACAGAGAGTCGCCGCCCTCACCAAGGTAAACCACACCCACCCACACCGCAACGATGCAATAGAGAACCATACCCACACCGAAATGCTACTGAAGATAACCTACTGTAAGCACCGCCTCTTCAGTTAGAGCCCATGGGACCTCAGATCGTGATTGGGGGAAAATGACGTTAATATATGCGTTGATTCTCATTTGTTGATTTTATTTTTTTTTCAATCCGCGGTCCCATGTGCCCTACTGCAGTGGGGTGTGACTGATGGTCTCTGTTCACTGCCCTTCTTTCCAGAATAGGAAGGCTGCGTTTGTCATCCCTGAGTCCCGAATGTCACATACACTATGTGTCAGACACACACACACACACACACACACACACACACACACACACACACACACACACACACACACACACACACACACACACACACAGAGACTGTCAGCACAGAAACCATGATGACTGTGCCTTTTGTTATCTACTCTGCAAAGCAGAAGTTTTATTTTGTCATGAAATGATTCAAATTCATTCTATTTTGCATGTGTATGCATAAATTCAGCAATGCATGAGATGTGGAGCCACTTGATGCAGAATGACGTCGTTTCAGCCAGTGCAGTTGCAAGAGATCACTGAAGAATACTGCTGTCATGGTATTGGACTGCATTAATGGCACACAATGTACCCGGAGGGATTGCTTGTAGACCTGACCACATTTCTCACGCTATGACTGGTTTGCCAAGCAAAACTGATCGTTTCGTTTTTGATTTCCTTCACAAATGTACTGGTGTGTGCTATTGTGCTAGTATCTCTACAGTGACTGCTCTGAATATCTTAAGAGATTGCAAAGAGTTTTTTTTTCTAGACCCTCATATCCTCTTTCTAAGCCTGCTGCTGTTCTCTGTTCAGTTTTTGTTTTGGTTCATTTTAGTCTAATTGATTTGGGTAAGATCCCTCTGCAATGAGGAAAACCCTCCACTGCTGTGTGCTCGTCAGACTGGTCAAAGCCAACACAATGAATGGCACTCGGTCTGTTGGGATTCCCAGTTCCCACGTCTATTGTTTAGGAGCAACGGTATTCTAAATTAAGGCCTTGAGCTATTTTGAACAGTCTGGTAATCTTGTATATAGAACACAGCTGGATGCCTGAGACCAGGACGTCATTCCGACAAATAGAAGCAAACATAGTCAGGACACTGGTTCTCCACTGGTCTCTAGACCTGTGTGTTTACAGTGGTGCTTACTTTTAAAACATACAAACATCAGAACCATTATGTGAGCCATTTTAATGCAGCGTAGGCTGAATCTTCATTGCGGGGTGGTTTTTTTTTGCCCCTGGGTAATAAAACGTCATGTCAGATAGAGAGGGAGGGAGAGAGAGAGAGAGAGAGAGAGAGAGAGAGAGAGGAGAGAGAGGAGAGAGAGAAGAGAGGGAGAGGGGAGAGAGGAGATAGGGGAGAGAGAGAGAGAGAGAGAGAGAGAGAGAGAGAGAGAGAGGAGAGAGAGGAGAGAGAGAGGAGAGGAGAGAGAGAGGAGAGAGAGAGAGAGAGAGAGAGAGAGAGGAGAGAGAGAGAGAGAGGAGAGAGAGAGAGAGAGAGAGAGAGAGAGAGAGAGAGAGAGAGAGAGAGAGAGAGAGAGAGAGAGAGAGAGAGAGAGAGAGAGAGAGAGGGAGAGAGAAAAGACTGCTGTCTCAGCCCCTGGCAAGGACATTCTCTGACTAATTACTGTTAGCAGTATTGCCCCTCCCTCCCCCTCAGCTAAGGCCTGTCTATGTGTATGTTGCTCTCACTCGACACCTCTGCACCCCCTCAAGGCACAGTTTTAGGGCTCTGCATTGTGTGGTGTTATTGTCAGTTATGGAGCATAATTGTCGTTGACACAGACAGGAACACATGCTGTTGCTTCAGTCAAGAAAATGTACTTAAAGGTGCACTGTGTAGGAAGTGGCCAGAAAAGGTATTGCAACTACCGTGCTCATTGAAAATATTACGCAGTGCACCTTTTAAATGTGTTTTGTGCATGGTGATAATCCATGCCCAGTCATTTGGATAATTATGTGTTTTTGTTATACGTTTTTATTTGCTTGTTTGTTTGCTTTAAACATGTAGAAGCTGGGTTGTTCAAAGTTTGCTGAGATTTCCATGTGCTTTAAAGTTGCTGCTACTGACCGTAACATTTCCCCAGTGCATCTAACATGATGGACTTCTCCTCATTCGACAAGAAACAGCCTCTGCTCTTCTGCTCTTGATCAATGTTTTTCCTCTCAACAAAGCGGTGCATTATGTTATCTACACAAGTTCAGTTTGCCTTTGTATGGATGCATTCCTCGCTCCACTGCTTCTCTTTAGAGCATGCTATATTTGGTCAGGCGCGGATTATCCCTATCTATATCGGCACTACTATCTCTCATACTCCTCCCCCATGTCATGTATCAGCAGCACTGTCTCTCTCTACACTTCCCCCCATGTCATCAGAAAGAAGGATGCGTCTGCAGTGTGTAGAGAAGCAGAGACACAACAAACTCTGTCTGCGCTGCTTGTGGTCCGTGAAGTGTTTTGAAGTTCTCTCCTGTTGTTTGCCCCTGTGCTCTGCCCTCTTCTTGCTTCCTGGCTAGTGTGTTTCAGTTCTCTATGTCCTGTTCTCTCCCCCTCTCTCCATCTCTTGTGCTTTCTCTCTTCTTGTGCGCTCTCTCTCTCCCTCCCTCCCTCTCTCTCCCTCTCCCTCTCTCTCTCTCTCTCTCTCTCTCTCTCTCTCTCTCTCTCTCTCTCTCTCTCTCTTTCTCTCTCTCTCTCTCGTACTCATACTTAAATCTTTCCTTCCTGAGCTTGTACTAAACCTCCCTTCCTTGCCACTCAATATCTCTCTCTTTTCTCCATTACTCTTTCTATCTCTCCTTCCTCTCCTCTCCTCTTCTCTCTGTCTGTGTCACTCCTCCTCCCTGCTGTCCCTGGCTGTGTGTAGTCTGTCTCTGTGGACTCAAAGGACAATAGAGCTCTGAGGAAGGTACACCACTGTCCCCACTGCCTTTTACCCCTTATCAAACCCTCTTTCCAACTCCTCTAAAACTTCCCTAACATCTCCAGCTAGCTCCATGCCTGTCCTCTGCCTGCCTCCTTCTCAGCCTCAGCCTGTTCTCCTTCGTGTTGAGATTTTTTCCTTTTCCTCTATCCTCCCCCGTTATCTTTTTTTTCTCCCTCCTCCCATCATCCCCCCTTTCCAGACCCCCTCCCTTCCTCTCCTCCTCTCCTCTGCTGCCTCTAAAGTGCTGCAATCTAACCATAACAGGAAGTTGTGCCAGCTCAGTGGCGCAGGGCAGGAGGCTGCAGGAAAGGCCCCAGTGCCGCCCACGTCAGGGGGCCACAGGGGTGGGTGGGGACTGGGGAGGGTGGCTGCCCTAGAGGCGCTGCTGGGGCACCTCCATCTCCCTGCACACCCCAGGGCACGGCGGCGGCCTTCTCTACCGTTTTGCAGGGCCAACTCTTCAAAGGTTCTCCTGGCCGTCCTGTCATAGGATGGGAGAAGAGAAAAATCTACTTTTGAAATGAAAATGAATTAATTCTCAAATTAAAACAACAAATGAGCACATCTCATATTTGAATGTAGTTCTTGTGCCAGATGTTGAACCACTTGAAACCAAAAGAAAAATAATCCAGCAAAATCCCTTTGTGAACTGGCCCACCAAAACCAGCTTCCAGGTTTACTGGTTCATTATTCGTTGCCCTTGTTTTGCTCATGTGTGAGTTTTAAAGTGCAACAGTGGAACATAACGGCCCTCTTGGGTTGGGTGGGTCCGTCAGGGATGTTTTACTGTTGGCCCACGTCCTGCCTCCCAACTCTTTGGAGTTCCTGTAAAACCCGACAGGAATTTTATCTTCACTAACCTCTGTTTGTGTTTGGTGTTGCTGCCGCTCTAACCCACGTGGTTGTCTGCCCAGTTAACCCAGGAAGTGCGCTCAGCTTTCTGTGTATATGTGTTTGTGTTTTGTTTGGGTGCATCTGCTGGGTCTGTTCAGTGTGTACTGACTGTCTGTGCTGTACCCGCTGACTAGCCTAGCCTAGCCTGGCTCTGTGCTGTTCTTTACGCTTCCTGGAGCATGAAGTGTACGTGTGCGTCTGTCAGCTGGCTAGCTTTTTGTCAGCCTTTTGTCTGCATCCGTCATGTTCCCTATTGGATTCATTGGGGCAGGCCTACTTTTTTTTCTGTGCCATTTATAAATGTAATTTATAATTTTGATATTTTTCCCCCTTCCCCCTGCCCTCATTTATGTCTTTGTTTAGTCTGTTCCTCTCTTTTTCATTGGTGTCTTTTTTTGTTGTTGTTCAACCGTCCAATCAGGCGGAGGAGCGCCATGGCAACGTGGAGGAGCGGCTGAAGCAGTTGGAGGCCCAGCTGGAGGAGAAGAACCAGGAGCTGCTCAGGGTGAGGGGTCAAGGGGCAACACTAACGTGTCACTTCCTGTCAATCATGTTATCACATTCAGGGCCAGAGGTCCTGACTGTAAACATACATAGACACAGACCATGACTATACATATGGATATGTAAAGATATGTTTGACATGTAAACACGTCTGTGGCCCTGGCAACGTATGCTGGCATCTCAACTTTTCTTCCCGTTTCCAGTGTTTTGCACATGCATAGTATAACTAGCCTGTTGTCTATGACCCTTTGTAGGGAGTCGTCTCTGCCTCGTCTTTCACCCGGGGCGCGGGGGGGGGAGGATAGTTGTACGTAAATATTTGTGTGCCTGTCAATCTTGATTTGTCTGTGTTGACGTCCTCTGTCTGCCAAAAGGCCCGGCAGCGAGAGAAGATGAACGAGGAGCACAACAAACGTCTGTCGGAGACGGTGGACAAGCTGCTGTCGGAGTCCAACGAGAGGCTCCAGCTCCACCTGAAGGAGAGGATGTCGGCCCTGGAGGAGAAGGTACCGTTGGAGCTCTGACTCGGGTCGGGTCGGATCAGGCAGGCTCTGCTCTGTTCTGGTCTCAGTTGACGTCAGTGATGGGTAACCTGGATCCATTAGTTTATAATCCAGTGCCACATGTTCCAAATTACTGGTCCAATTCAAACAGATGATCATTCAAACAGGCATTCATCTGGCTGAATTTGACGGGCAAAGTGACCTCATTAGTTTTACAATCCAGTGTCAACTTTTCCAAAAGACCTGATTTTGCCCATCACTGAATGAAACCCTCTCCTAGCATGTTAGCACACTGTTGTGAGTGATGATGAAGCTATGCAGCTCAGTGCATGGGATGCGTCATTCACCCAAGCAACCATTTTTCATAATGCGTTTTAGTTTACTCTGTGTGAGCGAATGTGTGATGTTAAACCATGTGTGTTGTCTTTTTTTCCCGTCATTAGAACACGCTCATTCGTGATCTCGAGCACACTAAGAAGCTGATCGAAGAGGCTCACCATGAAAAGGTCTGTGGATGTAAATTATGCTTATTTCCTTGAATCTTACTACTAGTGTTGGACATGTTTAATTAATTCATTAATTGAATGCAATCAATTTGTTGTTGTTTATTTTCCACTCCCAGGAGCAGCTGCTAATCCAGATTGAGACCATGAGGGCTGAGAATGAGCAGGGCCGGAGCAGGAGTAACTCAATGCTGCACGGGTGAGTGTGTACGGAGCCACTCGCATGCCGTTGTTGGTGTGCGTGTCTCTGACCTTAAGAAATTTTCATGATGAGCTCCCAAAATAAAACAGTTTTTTTAAAGAGCATATTATTATCAATGATGAGCAACCTCAATTGAGAAGGTTACATTCTAGTGCCACATATTCAAAATGACCTGATTTTACCTGACCAAATGCCCTAATTGGACAGGTACTGTAAAACAGGGTAATTTGGAATATGTGGCACTGCGTGCATTCTAGCTTCTGAATCCATGTTGTCCATCACTGATTGTTATATAACGGTAGAAAACTCTTTCTGAGCAAAGGCCACTCACTGACTGCAATGCAGTGTAATGTTGTATAGCATGGCTGTTTTGTGTTGGCAGACTTAATTTTATGCCACTGCCACTTTCCTGTATAACGTTGTCCCTGGCTTGCACCCAAATGAATCACCTTTGGGATTCATGGGCACACTGCTGTTGTTTTTAAAATGTACTACACAATTGACTGTGACTTAATGGATTCATTTTCTCCTGCTTCTTTGTTTGCAGGCGCTCGCATTTGGGCAGCACCCCGGACTTCAGGTACCCGGTGTCGGCGTCCTCCATGATGGACAGCCACTCGGAACACTACAACAGCGCCCTGGTGCTGCGGAGGCCACAGAAGGGCCGTGTCGCCGCCCTCAGGGACGAGCCCTCCAAGGTGAGACCGGGCGGAGGTGACAGTAGAGCCCTCCGCTTAGCTAGCCCTGGGCTGTGTTGGTGGAAGACACAGATTTTACTCCCATATTTTACATATGCATACTGTAAGTGCCCATGTCCCTGGCAGTAACCTGGGTCTGCCGTAGTGTTTTTTTCCCACCTTTGGGTAAATATTTGGCGGCTGGCCGTCTCCTTCATGGGTATATTCTACATTATAGTATGATTACATTCAGATTAGACACCAGGTCGATAACACAGTGGTAGAGGGCAATCACACAGCAGAAACAAGCCTAATCATTGCCAGATATTCATAAACTGCTCTGCCGACTCCCATCATGTCATCCATATTTCTTTACCACAGCTCACTGTCCTCAAGTGTACATACAGCCATTCACCACATGGTAAAATGTGTATCACATAAGGTATTACAATAAACAACAAGGAACGGAAGGCTGTCGAACAGTGTATGAAATATTGAGATCATTGTTTTTCAGTCTTACAGCAAGTCAGTATTTACTGAAATATTTAAGATTTTTCCATAGACTATAATGTCTTGCTTAACCTTTTCATGTTAAACCGACTGTGATGTGTGCACACTTTACCACTTTCTGTGCGCTATTCACATCGACTCTCCAGTGCCCAATCTCTAATGTGTTCTGATTACTCTCCCCCACCCCACCCACATTGACCTGATTTCATTTTAAATGGTGAGCCTTTGTGTTTGTGTGTGTGAGTCAATATTGTATCAAGTTAGGATTCACCATGTTCACATGTCTCTTCTCCTTCCTCTTCTCTTCTCCTCTGTTTCTTTTATCTGCTTCTTCTTTGGACTACAGAGGCATGTAAGTGGTGTGGTGTTCCTGGCTTTTCTACCCTTTTTCCTGTAGCTAGTGTCCCCCTGTTGTCTGAAGTTGTGTCCCCAGTTGCTTTGCCGCAGCGGTTGCATGGTTTGGCTCTTGAGGGTCTTGCCATTTAAAGCAAATGCTTCGCTGCACTTTTACGGCCCCTTTTACTCTCTCTGCACCATGAAATACACTCAAGTCTCTACATCAATGTAGAATTATGCTCTTGCGCTGTGTTGTAAGGGTTGGATTAGGCTTAGGGTTGCTAATTTTGGAAACTGTGCAGTATAAGTACATAATATGACACTTTTAGGAGTGCTCAATGAATGTGCTGGGTAAATCCTAAATTGCCTTTTCATAATTCATCAGGATTAGTTTTAGACTTCCCCAAGTGATCTGTATTTTTTTAAAGTAATTTTGCTGCAAAACGCACTTGACTTTGGTCAGAAGAATAATTATTAGTTTATTATTTTGTATATATTGATGAAAAGATCTAATTTTGCATGAGAAGCATACATTTTGGGATTGCACATTGGACCATTATATCAGAAATCAGGAGTACTCAATGAATGTTGTTTGCAGATGCCCTCTCATCTGGTGTGGGAGATGAAAATTATGTATTGGACAAGTGTCTGTGCTCCTAAATGGCTAGTTCATAATTCCTCTGGACTGCATTTTAGATTTTCTTTGACTGAAAATGAAATGATTAACCCTTTGCCGTTTGGGTCGCCTCCCCCACCCCACCCGGCAGGTGCAGACGCTAAACGAGCAGGAGTGGGAGCGCGTGCAGCAGGCCAACGTTCTGGCCAACGTGGCGCACGCCTTCGAGAGCGACATGGACGTGTCGGACCTGGAGGACGACCGCGAGACCATCTTCAGCTCGGTGGACCTGCTGTCCCCCGCCGGCCAGGCCGACGCCCAGACCCTCGCACTCATGCTGCAGGAACAGCTCGACGCCATCAACAACGAGATCAGGTGCGCCGTGCTTTTCGTGCATGTGTCTGTCATTGATGTTTTGACTCAGTCAGTCACGGGATGGTTGGCTATGCAAAATGAGAAGTAAATCACCATATACTGCGCAGTTCAATTGCCATTATTGGAAGATACCGTATAGGAAGGAGAAGGACGAGTCTGCACTGTAGATACCGCTTTTGTTTCCTTATTCACATTTAATTTGGTGACCTCACTTGCCACTGTTGGCTCTGCTGCATTGTTCAGGTTTTGACTGTTGACTCGGCGGCTTTCTGTTTACAATCCACCTTGCGTTTGACTGATAATTTGGTTTCGATCAGACCCAAGGCGGATTTCGTAAAAAGTCAGTCGTTGTCGATAAAGAAACCTGGACATCTTGAAATCCGCCTGTGAAGTGGGTTTTACGCCTCAAGTTGAACTTTTTTCTACTCAATCCGCCTGGAGCGGACAGTCTGAAAATCTGCTTTCCGCCTTGTGCTGGTAGTCAATGCAGAATACCCTCACATTGATCAACGAACAGTAGAAGGAAAAAAAATCCTCCTGATACTGTGAAATCCCCTTTTGGTGCGCTGGCAAGCCTTAAACACCTGTTGATGTTGTCGTCCGCAGGATGATCCAGGAGGAGAAGGAGAGCACGGCGATTCGTGCGGAGGAGATCGAGTCGCGGGTGGGCAGCGGCGACAGCCTGGGCGGGCGCTTCCGCTCCATGAGCTCGTTGCCGCCCACCCTGCTGCCCCCGGGCCACGCCGACTCCGGCTCCTCCCCGCCCGGCTCTGGGAACTCCACCCCCCGCCGGGCCACACGCAGCCCCAACCGAGAGGTGGACCGCATGGGGGTCATGACGCTGGTAAGGCCTCCACTGTCCACCGCCCGCACTACTACCCTCATCTGGAATAGACATTCGCATTAATCATCACAGCCATAATGCTGAGTAATGTTCGTGAAAATCCATCATCCAGGTCACATGAAAACTCATTCATCCTGGTCATATTGGTCAAAGATGTTAAGGGGTCCAGTTGCTGACCCCTTACCTCCTTTGGCTACTAGCTTATGAAGAAGGCTTGTAGATTTTAGACATTAAGTAATTATATCCTCTTGCCATTAGTTAGTGCAGTGTATCAATATCATGAAGTGCAGTCTAACAAAATCTGCTACACCTAACCCTCAATGTGCTTTAACTGTACCTTGGAGTTAGGGTTGTGGTTAGTATTGGGTACAGTGTGAGCACATAAGATTAAAGGTATTTACATTGCATTGCAATATAAAGGGACTGCTAAAATAAACTATTATAACAGGCTTTATCTTTCCATTAGTGCCACTCTGCCACTGATTGACCATCAACTTTGCTCTGTTTGTTGGTCTGACCAATCACATAATCCTAGACTCTTGTGTGAAACATCCATTCACTACACAATGCACTGAAGTGATTGCGTCAACATGTCACTAAGAGCCTGTTAAAACAATCACTGTTACTATCATTTCATGGTCATGGTGCTCGTGCATGTACCATCCAGTTCCAAAGCTTAATTTCAATTTTTTGATCACAAAATGAATGCTGACTGCATGCTGAAACGGACCTCATCCCTATTTTGTGTATAATCCATTATATTGTCACGCCATCCCTCTGTTGTCTTCTGTGATTGTGTTGGTCCATGTCGCCGAGCATCGTGTGTCGTCATCATCATTAGAGTTGTGACCGTTTCCCCATCCCATGTTGTTGTGTTGCCCGGCAGTACTGCTATGACCCATACGTCATCCAGAGCTCTCTCTCGCACCACCAGACTGTAGCTTACCTGCCCTACCCCACTAACACTCCACGCTACAGCTACCCCTGCTTCTTCCAGGTACCACACCCCCACAGGCTCATCCTCCGGCAACCTGTGTGTGTGTCTCTGAGTGTGTGTGTGTGTGTGTGTGTGTGTTCCTGTGTTACTCTGTCACGGCTCTAAACTTGAATTCCTACTGGCTTAACTGCCAGGGATTGGAGTCGCACACTCTCTTATCTCTGCACTTTGGAAGTTACTTAGCTCATCTTTAAAGACCTTCATCTTTAAAGAGCCATCTTCCAGGCCCTGCTGCTCAAAATGTTTTCAGCATATATTTTTTTCAGAGGGAGGTCCTGAAAAGAGTCTTTTGTAAACCTCTGAGCCCCCCCCTCCTCCTCAGCTTTTCCTAATCTTTCTTCCTGTCTGACGGATCTGTGCTTAAACTTTTTTTCAACCTCTCTCTACCTCTCCTTTTCCCCTCTTCTCGCTCTCGCTCTCGCTCTCGCTCTCTCTTTCTTTTTCTTTTTCTTTCTCTCTCTCTCTCTCTCTCTCTCTCTCTCTCTCTCTCTCTCTCTCTCTGGGATCAAAGGAGGAAATGAGTGATTAGGGCTGCCCGAGGCAAGGACAGGAGGAGCTGTAGCAAGGCGGCGTTTATCCTGGAAATGCCAGAGGTGAAAGGCATGCAGGAAAGGAGGGGAAATATCGTAATAATAATAATAGAATGAAAGTACGCCCCCTCAACCAGTTGCAATGAGCAGAGCGGAGTATGAGAGTTAGTGTTCATTTGTCCAGCCAGGTGTATGTGGCGTATGGCCAAAGCCTGACCTGTCATGATCCTGTTTCGGCTCAGTATAGAGAAAGAAACGGACATCGAGATACAGAAAGAAACCGAGAGAGAGCGATAAAGAGAGAAACGCAGAGTATGACTGCAACAGGGCCCTGAGGATGAGCCAAGCTTCCCCCAAACCCTCCACTCTGACGTGCCTGTCTGTCTGCCTGCCTGCCTGCGTGCATGCCTGAATTCTCTGGGTCTGCTCTGCCTCACCCCTCTGCATGATTCACTGACCGCCCACCGTGTGTGTGTGCGCGTGTGTGCATGTGTGTTTGCATAGTTTTGTTATCAGTGAGTATTTATATGTGCCTGTGAGAACAAGTATGTGTGTCAGCCCAGTGTTCAGTTGTGAGTGTCTTAATGGGTGTGTGTGTGTGTACCACAGATGTATCTGTCTATATAGAGTTTATCCAGTTCTAAAAACTGTCTGTCTGTGTGTCTTTGCTGAGATTTTTCTGCCTTTATCTCCCTCTGGTGTGCCGCTCCCTCCTTTCTCTCGTTTTCTCTCGCCCCCTCGTTCTTTCTCTCCATTCTATCCTTCTGGCCCCCTTAGTCTCTCTCTCTCTCTCTCTCTCTCTCTCTCTCTCTCTCTCTCTCTCTCTCTCTCTCTCTCTCTCTCTCTCTCTTCCTTCGGCCCTTTCCCCTCCCTCTCGTTGGTGTTCCTCTGCTTTTCACGCTCGCCGTGCCACTAATTTGCTTTTTTGTCTCCTCTCCTCTGCCTCTCATGCTTCCGACAGCCTAGCGACTTGCGGAAGCACCGCAGGAAGGTAATTTAGTGGGAACGCTCTCGGGGCCCCAAGCCCGCCCTGACTTAATCAGCCACACGCCCCCACACTCACTCACACATGGACTTGCAAACTTGTAACTATGTCACACATTTACTACACACACACACACACACACACACACACACACACACACACACACACACACACACACACACACACACACACACACACACACACACACACACACACACACACACTACTATGTATAGGGCTTATCTTAAATGGTTTATATACAGTGGGGGTATTTTTCAAAGATTGCCTTTGCTTGGGCTTTTCTTATTATCTGCTTTGTTCTTTGGTGATCTGGATCTGTTTCTATATAGGACTACTTTGTGTTCATTTGGTTTTATTAGGTAACTGTACAAATTGCATTTTTCTGTCTGCCCTTTACGATGTGACATGAAGAGAAACCAATCGAGTTAACAGGGCTGCCATCCATATGGAGTTCCAAATTGAACCTGAGGTTGCCAGCTGTTCCATAGCAGCTTTTTCTTGTTCATAGCATTTGTTACTGATTTATATTAAAAGTCTGTGGCTACTTTTGATGCTTCACCACGACCCTGCTGTACTTGTTCTGCCTTCTAAATTGGGCTGTTACATCCATATTGCTGTCATCACTCCCGATCCCTGCTTAAACTGCCAGCTGGCCATTGAGAGACGTAAAGTCTCTACAAAGATAACTTTTACTCAACGTAAATCGTTGTAACTCCATGGTGCCGTTCACATACAGGTCCTTCTAAAAAAAAATAGCATATTGTGATGAAGTTCATTCTTTTCCATAATGTAATGATAAAAATTTTACTTTCATATATTTTAGATTCATTACACACCAACCGAAATATTTCAGGTCTTGTATTGTTTTAATACTGATGATTTTGGCCTTCAGCTCACCAAAATTCCTATCTCAAGAAATTAGCATATCATGAAAAGGTTCTGTAAACGAGCTATTAACCTAATAATCTGAATCAACAAATTAACTCTAAGCACCTGCAAAAGATTCCCGAAGCTTTTAAAAACTCCAGCCTGGTTCATTACTCAAAACCGCAATCATGGGTAAGACTGCCGACCTGACTGCGTTTAACATTGAAGTCAATGGCAGTGGCATTGCATGACAGTTATGGAAGCCCAGATATCCTTGATGCTTTGCTGTCAGCTGTTTTTTGTTTTTTTGAATCTGGTGATCCACACTTCCTTCTTCATTATACCTCATAGATTTCCATACCAAGTTTTGGTGCTTTGGTGTTATGGGCATTCTGTGTAATGAATCTAAAATATATGAAAGTTTAATTTTTATCATTACATTATGGAAAAGAATAAACTTTATCACAATATGCTATTTTTTTTTAGAAGGACCTGCATCAAGTAAAATGACAAAATAGGATCACTTTGAGCGATCTGATTCACAATGAGAACAATGTCAGGCAATCAAGAGTTCATAAGAATGTGTAGACGTGACACACTCTGCTTGCTTAAGTTGACGAGAAGTTGATGTTTTTGTTGGTCATTTAACAAAAATCTTGTTGTATTATGCTACTTTTACAGTTGTTATACTAGATGTGAACTACCCTATGAGGTATTTTTCATCTCTGTTTCTCTTCGGCTATAGTTGTCATAGATGTGAACTACCCTTTAAGACTATTTTTTTATCTCTGTCTTGGGGTGCAGTCTGAGCAGGATGACAAGGCCACCATCCGGTGTGAGACGTCGCCGCCCTCCACCCCGCGCTCCATGCGCCTCAACAAGGGTGCCATCCACGCTGCCAGTCACGAGGACATCCGGGACATCCGAGGGTGAGTGACGCAGGGTGAAAGGTCACTTATTTACGGCGCTCCTCGAACAGTGGTGTACATTATTTGCATATTTATTTGTGCATCTCTCTTCATTTTTGTCTCCTCATTTCAATAACTTGTGTGTGTGTGTGTGTCTGTCTGTCTGTCTGTCTGTCTGTCTGTCTGTCTGTCTGTCTGTCTGTCTGTCTGTCTGTCTGTCTGTCTGTCTGTCTGTCTGTCTGTCTGTCTGTTTTGACCCCATTCCTCCCCGCTGTAGTATCGCCGCCCTGCAGGACGGCCAGGGCAGCAACCCCAGCAGCAGCAACAGCAGCCAGGACTCCCTGAACAAGGCGGCCAAGAAGAAGAGCATCAAGTCCTCCATCGGCCGCCTCTTTGGCAAGAAGGAGAAGGGACGGCCGAGTCCCCCAAGCAAAGACTCCAGCCTGGGTAAGTAGCGTCCTGCACTGCCCTCGCCTCTGCTGCCTGGCTCTGGTTGGGTTGAGAATTGCCCCATCCGGGCTTCAACCCAGGCCTCAAGGGTTTCAAATGAGGCTTCTGACTGCTACACCAGTGCCAGGCTGTTTGGCGTGACTGCCAGTGCCTACACACACTCCTAGAGATGGTCAGACCATCTCAAAAGCTTTTAGGGTCTATGAGCCACAAAAACGCCAACAAATTCGGATGTTTAAGATTATCCGACAGTTGGAAGACATTTCATTCCAAGCAACATAATGCGGATCATGCCATTGAAATATCACTCCTCAGCGTAGGCAGGCACACGTATTGCTGTTATTGGCACTAGGTGTGTGTCTGTGTCTGTGTGTGTGTGTCATTGTGGTGTTAAGGACCGTGTACATGTGTTCTGTCTTCCCACAGCCGGCACCCCTGAGTCGGAGAGCTCTCCAGACGCCCTGGCCCTCGGCAAGCTGGGCGGCCCCTCAGACAAGAACAGGAAGCTGCAGAAGAAGTAGGTGTTCCACTTCCACAGGTCTGAGGGCGATTACAGTCACAGTAGGGAGTTGGGTCTCTGTGAGTGCATTCCAATATGCGACCTTGCGTCCTCCACTTGTGCTTGTGGCCGCACGTTTTGCTGAAGACCCGCCTCCGTGGAGAAAACAATTAAGTTTGCCCGCTGTCAGCCTAGCCTCAAAAATTTTTGGGGGACTATTCTTCATTCACCATCCAGTTTGCAAATGGGAAAATGACTTTCTACAGTAATTGAGCTTTTGCGAGATATTGAAATATAATGCAATTCTCAGTGATATCATCACGACATATTACTTCCTCGTACAAGGCCACAAGCACAAGTGGAGGATGCAAGGTCACATATTGGAACACACACTATGTGTCTCCCTCCCTCTCAGGATCTCCTCACATACACACATTCATGGAAACTTACTAGCTCCACTTCTGCATTGTGGCGTCCCAAACACACAAAGTCCTTAATTTGGGATATATGGAAATGTGGTCACTCAGGGCCACAGGGTGACGAGGGAGGTGTGCGTGTGTGCGTGTGCGCGTGCATGTGCGCGTGCGTGCGCGTGCGCGTGTGTGTGTGTGTGTGTGTGTTGCAGCGTGTGTGTGTGTGTTGCAGCGTGTGTGTGTGTGTGTGTGTGTGTGTGTTGCAGCGTGTGTGTGTGTGTTGCAGCGTGTGTGTGTGTGTTGCAGTGTGTGTGTGTTTGTTGCAGTGTGTGTGTGCGCGTGCGCGCGTGCGTGCGTGCGCGCGTGTGTGTGTGCGTGTGTGTGTGTGTGTGTGTGTGTGTGTGTGTGTGTGTGTGTGTTGCAGTGTGTGTGTGTTTGTTGCAGTGTGTGTGTGCGCGCGTGTGTGTGTGTGTGTTTGTTGCAGTGTGTGTGTGTGTGTGTTGCGGTGTGGTTACAGGGTGAGTCTGTTGCTAATTTGATGAGATGAGCTGCAGAAGCAGAGAGACTGATGTGTGACAACAACCTCCTCCCAACACCACACCTCCTAGTGCCTCACCAACCCAATGCCCTTTCTCCCCCCCTTTTCTTGTCTCCTCTCTCTCTGTCTTTGTTTCTCTGTCTCTCCGTCTCTCTGTCTCTCTCTCTCTCTCTCTCTCTCTCTCTCTCTCTCTCTCTCTCTCTCTCTCTCTCTCTCTGTTTTGACTCTCTTGCCCTCTGATTGTCTATAAATGTATCAGTCTTTCTATTCTCTCTCTCTCTCTCTCTCTCTCTCTCTCTCTCTCTCTCTCTCTCTCTCTCTCTCTCTCTCTCTCTCTCTCTCTCTCTCTCTCTCTCTCTCTCTCTCTCCCTCCCTCCCCCAGTTCTCAGTTCCTCATGTGTGGTCCATGGGGTTTTACTTAAAGCTGTGCAGCAGACAAGGTTTCTTTGCACTTGACAGCCAAGTGATAAAATGAGCCTTTTCTAAAAAAAAATGTATATCCATCTTGTCAAATGCGATCATTCATGCAGTGTTGAATCATGGGGAGTAGCCACCCTGCATTGGCTGCTGACAGTGCCGTCGCCTAGAACCTTCTCTGACCCGTCAGCTCCTTATTCACAGCGCCGTGTCATCTGTGTTGCAGCTCTGCACCGCCATTTCACTGTCTGAGCGCGTCCGCTCCATTCACGCAGTTCATTTGACGACTTCTCATTTCTGCTTAACCATCAGCGTGTGTGTGTGTGCCCATTAAAATAGCAGCTTAGCCAGCCTTTGTAAAAAATAAAAATGCTTTTCATTTGTGTGTCTGTGTGCTCTAATTTGTGACTAGATGTTGCCTCATCATTTTGCTTCAGATCACATGCTGTTTTTTATGGTCACCATTTGTTTGTTTGTGTGTTTGCTGATTCTGGATTATTCCCTCTCTTATTCCATCCTGTGTGTGTGTGTACGTGTGTCTGTGTGTCATGTAAATGTGTAGTCCCAAAACAGGGTAAGTTGCACCATTTTTGCTTTGGCTTTGTCGGATACTTTTTTTTTTCTCTCTCTCTTGTTCTTTTCCTAAACGTCTGCTTCAGAGTGTGGTTGGCATGGCTTCTCCTCCTGAATAACTCCCAACGGCTGTCCTCCCTGATGCCTGAAAATACTCTCTATTATGCACACACAGTGCATTCCTCCCTCCCCAAAACTACTAATTCCAGTGTGCCTTAACCTCAACTACTGTATTGGTGAAAGTGTTTTTGTTTTTGTCTTTTCGTTAAGAAAGTGTGTGAAGTTGGTTACTCTTATGGCAATAATATCCATTTTGCCATGACCGTGTGCCTCTGTCTCGGCTGGCTGGCCCAGAGACAACAAGACTATGTTACAGTATTGCACAAAATTCTTTCACCATGACATTTTTCCGTGGCTGTGTACAGTAGACGTTAAATATAGATGTGGTGCAGTGCCCTCTTGTGGAGCAGTCAGCACAGTGCGACAGTAGAATGTCAAGGGGATTGGGTTTTTCATGGGTTTGTATACAACACTTCCAGCATGCTCCGTGAACAAGTAAACCTTTTTTGTTCCCTGCATTTATTTACTCTTCAGAGTAATGTTTAGTGAATGTGCCCGTTGACTAACCCCAGTATTGTTATGCCTGCTCATGATTATAAGTTCTCTCCCCTGTGTTCTCCTCTCTCATTACTGCTGTTTGGTTACCACATCAGCCACAGACATGTCTTAGATATATTTTTTTTTGTTATGCAATAATCATACGATGATTCCCCTAAATTCCCAAAGCTCTCCACTGAGATGTTGGGTAATTGACAGATTCTTGAATCGGGGTGCTTGTAGTCATAATTTTACGATAATGTTCTGTGCAGGGCCGTTTGTTGTTTTTTTGTTGTTTTTTTTTTTCTTTAACTTTTAGTGCTGGCTGTAAAAGGATCTCTGTGTGTGATATTATTATGGTTACATTTGGACTGCTCCCGTGTGCCTTGCCCTTTCCTCCTGCGAGGGTTTGAGAATGAGAGGTGATGTGTTTTGGTATCCGTCTGTCGGCGAGTGTTTCTGTCTTTTTGTTTGCCTCCGGTGTCTTTCCTCCTCCTCCAGCCTGGGACTAACTCTTGTTATGCTGGACTGCAGGCATGACCTCCTGGGTGAAGTGTGTGCTATTGGGGGTGTGAGTGTTTGGTTTTGTGTGTGTATGTGTGTGTGTGTCAAGCAACAGAGGTGTGACCAGGGCTTTGTGTGTGTGTGTTTTTCTCAGGCATGAGCTGCTGGAGGAGGCTCGGCGGCTGGGTCTGCCCTTCGCCCAGTGGGACGGCCCCACGGTCGTGGTCTGGCTTGAGGTAGGAGCTCCCCACCCCTTTCTCTCTTACACAAACTTCACCTTTGACCCTTAACCTTTTACGTAAACACATGTCGTGTAATTGATTTCATGGATATACTGCAGCTCCTACGGCAAACATTATGCTTTTTGGGTGTTGTGAAACCGCACACCGTACCACGACACCAGTCGACATTTAAACAGCACAACCTATCAGATTTTTGTGAGGCAACTGTTCATTGTTGACAATTTTAATGTGGTATTGTGGTATTTGCAGTGGGGGTCAGAGATTGTGGGAGATGGCTCTAAAATACTCTGTAATTCTGGTAAAAACTTGGAATGATTGCAGCTATGGTAACTATATGCAGACAACCTCTGTTGCTCTGCATGGGTTTTAATTAAATATCCAAAACTATGCAAGAATGTAATGAAATTAAACAATTTGTTACCCTGTGGTCTCTCTGTCTCGCTCTTTCTTCAACACCCCCTCCCCCCTGCATCTCTCTCTCTTGTCATGTCTCTCTCTCTCTCTCTCTCTCTCTCTCTCTCTCTCTCTCTCTCTCTCTCTCTCCCCCCGACCTCCTCCAGTTGTGGGTAGGGATGCCCGCCTGGTACGTGGCGGCGTGTCGTGCCAACGTCAAGAGCGGCGCCATCATGTCGGCGCTGTCGGACACGGAGATCCAGCGGGAGATCGGCATCAGCAACCCGCTGCACCGCCTCAAGCTGCGGCTAGCTATACAGGAGATCATGTCCCTCACCAGCCCCTCCGCACCGCCCACCTCCAGAACGGTACACACACACACACACACACACACACCATCCAGGAGATCATGTTCCTTAGGAGCACCACCCACACACGTGGCTGTTGCCATGACGATCAGTCTCATTTTCTTTGTTAATATATTACACATTGATGAACGTGCTGTTCTTCATATCATATGTTTACATAATAATACTTTGTGTGTGCCAAAGTGGATAGAAATAAATTGCATTATAGCCTGCGCCAGATGCTGTGGTGCTGCTCTGCAGTGCAACAGGCACTCCCCAGTCACTTTTCACACTAGCCATCGAAAATCCAGATCACGGAATGAAGGCGTTCAGTGCAGGAGTTTGCCAAGCCAGCGGCTCGCCCGCTCACTCCCTCGTCGAGCCGGCCGGCCGGCCGGCCGTCTGAATGAGCTCATTAGTGTGACCCAGAGGCAGACGGAGAGGGGTCGGCCAGGGACAGGCCAGCAGCAGCAGCAGCAGCAGCAGCAGCACAGATCACAACTTGGGGATCAGCTGGCTCTGGCTGGGACCTGACCCGGCCGGCCTGCTTGGCATTATGACACTCTGGGGTTTATTCTGTTGTTCTCTTTCCCCGTAAGCGCTTAAGGGGCACACGGTGACACACACGTGCGGTGTTAATCAGGGGTATCTAGGTCAGAAGAAGGGGAACCGCTTCTATGAAGTCTTACAAGTCAAGACGCAACAAATTAGTGAATGTATTTTTTTATATATATATATTTCAGATCAAGAAGTGATTATGCTGTGAGTTTGTTTTAAAGCTGTATCTATAATGGCATCAGAATCACTAACATAATGTATTATGATACTTCTCTATAATTTGACTGCTCATTGCAGTGATTTTGTTGGCGGATCAATCTAACATTTGTTTTTAGTCCATCAGTGATTTCTATAAATATTATCAGCTGATGTCTCATGATTGGGGCATGACTCTCTGCTCTCTCACTAACACTCCTGGCCAGCACCAGTCTGACTGCACGATGTACACCATGGTGTGGTGTTAACCCAATGACTTTTTTCAATGTATTTCTTGTTTTGATTTGATAATTGTTTTCTAATATGCCTGATGCTCATTAACATTCTTGTGCTGTGATTGTTCTTCCCTTCTCCTCTTCCTCTTCCTCCTCATCTCTCTGACTTCCTCACCTTTTCCTCTCCTCCACCTCATCTCTCTCTGTCTATCTCACAACGCTCTATCTCACTCTCTGGACTGTGCTTGTCACTCACTTTGGGGGGTCACTCAATTTGGGGGTGGTGGCTGCGGCGGTCGCTGCGCTGCACTGCGTCTTGTCCCGGGTGGTCACGTGACTCGATTAGTCCACGGGAAACGTATGGGTGACTCACGAAGAGATGGAGAGCCTGGCGGCCACGCCTCCTACGGTTAGTTGGCCCCCTCTCATTGGCCAGATGTTTGTGGTCGGCCGAGTGGGCCTCAAGGCCGCCACACCCGAACCTCACAGAGGGGCGTGTAGTAGTATGAGTGGTGGTGTGGGCAACCCCAGCACACATGTGAATGTCTCCTAGAGTACATCAGTATAGTCGGTAGAATGCATCCTTTTTTAACTTGAATGTAGAAGTGTGTGTGCGTAACTGTGCATGCGTGTGTTTGTTTGTGTGTGGATGCAAGTGTGTGCGTATGTACGTATGCGTGTGTGTAACTGTGTGTTTTCTAGAGTGACACTCGTGTAGAGCATGTGGTGGCTAATTGGTAGCTGCCCTAACAGATGCTTTTCTAACAACCCTCTTCTGCTCTCTTTCACGCTAACGCTAACCCCGCTAACCCTCAGGAGGATGACGAGGGCACCTGGGCGCAGGTTTGCACTTGTCTCTCTGTGTGTCTCTCAAATCTTGTCTGTGAATTACTGTCCTGTTGCCTCTCACCTGCTAGCATTGCACTCAATGCTACGTTTTTTTTCTGGGTGCCTAGAATTTTAACATTTTATTTTACTTGGCGGACTGTTTTGTCCCAAGCACTAGCGAGCAAAGAGAGCTACATTTATGCAGAAAAAGGTAGAGTTAAAGGTACAGTCAATCCGGTTAGTATTCACAGAGCTTCACTTTTTTCACATTTTATTATCTTACAGCCTTATTCCAAATGCTACAAATGAATCTCTGTTGTCAAAATCCTACACAAATTATTCCATTATGACCATGTGAAAAACAAATTGTCTTGACAGTTTTGAAAATGTATAAAAATAAAAAACAAAGAAATAATATTTACAAAAGTAGTCACTGCCTTTGCTTAATACTTTGTAGAACCATCTTTGGCAGCAACTACATTCCTTTCTTCATTTCGAAATGAAAAGGGATTTAAAGGGAGGTCATCGGTCTGTGTTTCAACCTTTCAGTACATTGAAATTGTACATTTTGAGTCTGCACCTGGCTAAAATAGATGGGTGTGAGTTTTGAAATGAAATCCTATGGAGAGTATCATGATCTGCTTCTCTAGTCACAGTGCATGTTGACATGCATGCTTCTTTAGGTGTAATTCAGATTTCCAATGTTGACGGCATTCATACATCCCCAAACGATGTCAGTCCCACTACCATGCTTGACTAGCCAGATGATACACTTTTTTGGTAAAATTCACTTGTTTACCACCACATATGCTTAACACCCTCTAAAGCATATTTGTTTATCTTTGTCTCATCAGACCACACGACATGGTTCCAGTGATCCATATCCTTGGTCTGTTCATCTCTCTTGAGACCAAGATAAACAAATTTGCTTTAGATGGCGTCAAGCATGTGTGGTGGTTAAACAAGTGAGTTTTACATAAAAAGTGCATCATCTGGCTAGTCATGCATGGTTGTGGGACTGACATGGTTTGGCGATGTGAAATCTGAATTACACCTAAAGAAGCATGCATGTCAACATGCACTGTGACTACAGACGCAGATCATGATACTCTCCATAGGATTTCATTCAAAACTCACACCCATTTATTTTAAATAGGTGCAGACTCAAAATGTACAATTTCAATGTACTGAAAGGTTGAAACACACACCGATGACCTCCCTTTTAATCCCTTTTCATTTCGAAACGAAAAAAGGAATGTAGTTGCTGCCAAAGGTGGTTCTACAAAGTATTAAGCAAAGGCTGTGAATACTTTTGTAAATATGATTTCTTAGTTTTGAAAATGTATAAAAATAAAAAACAGTCAAGACAACTTGTTTTTCACATGGTCATAATGGAATAATTTGTGTAGGATTTTGACAACAGAGATTCATTTGTAGCATTTGGAATAGAGGCTGTAAGATAATAAAATGTGAAAAAAGTGAAGAGTTGTGAATACTTTCCGAATTGACTGTATACAGGCAATCAGTCAGTTAGACAGTCTTTGTCTACAATGGCATCGCTGCCTGGTGTATGAAGCCAGAGCAGTTGAAAAGTTCACTGTCGTAGGATGTTTGGGGTTACTGGGTCTGGAGGAAAACGGGCACTTACTGTGTCTATTAATAAATCTCTCCCTATAACACACATACACATACCCATACGGTATTTCTTTTTGCCAGCTTTGTCATTCATTCAGACAGGGAAGATGCTAAAAAAAGGCCACTCTGCCATTATTGTGGTTGAGCAAACCACTTAAAAGTAGCCACGGATGAAAGGTTTTGCTTGTGGCGTGACAGAAGTATCACTTCACAAGTACTCTCAACACTCAGACTCTTCGTTCAGACACTCCGTTGTAGTAAGAGTTGTGCCTTAGAATAACAGACAGGGTGTTACTTACTAACTCCTTCTGTGCGGCACCGAGCAAGTTACTCGAAAGGTTATTGTGAAGCCCCTCTAAAATTAGGTATTTATAACAGAATAAATATCAAGCAGTATAGCTAGTTATTTCACATTAACCATTTTAGTGTTCAGTTTACTATGTCTTTAGCTTTCAAGCACTCCACTGTCTCTAGGTGCTTGTCTTTAGTAGACATAGTGGGTAGGAATGATATGAGTGGCATGTATAAAGGGGGCTCTCTTCTCATCAGCAGTAGTACTGACTAGCAGTAGTAGTTCTAGTTGCCCAATTTAAGATTAAATTCAAAGATTCGAAAAGCTTTATTTATTTAACATGTTTCTATGACATAATATTGCCTTTTATTGAAGACTTAATTGTGTGCGAGTCTGTGTAATAGTCTAAACCTCTGCGGCTCGACCGGCGCCTGACTTGGTGTGTTGCGCATCTCCATCTAGACTTTGGCATATGGCGACATGAACCACGAGTGGATCGGTAACGAGTGGCTGCCCAGCCTGGGCCTGCCTCAGTACCGCAGCTACTTCATGGAGTCGCTGGTGGACGCACGCATGCTGGACCACCTGACCAAGAAGGACCTCCGCGGACAGCTCAAGATGGTGGACAGCTTCCACAGGTCAGTTTAGGCCCCCTCTTGGCCCTGATTTGCTCTGCATTGCAGCTTTTTTGGCAACTGGTCCCCCGGGGGTTGGAGGAGTATGAATCTGAGTGTGGCTACTGTATGCGATCTTTATAGTAGCTTTTTTGCTTTGATGATAAATGAATTAATTGGACAGCTTCCCCAAGTTGGTTCTTCGACTTTGGTTTGACTTCAACCGGGAGCTGTATATAAGCAAGTGGTTATTGGATATGTTTGTGTCATGTTCATTTTAATTTTCTATTCCATGTCACTGCCTGTACCTTACTAGCTCTGTGATGATCCACCTGCTTTGCATCTTTTGGCCTGATCCACCTGCTTTGCATCTTTTGGCCTGATACAAATGTTAACCCACTTATCTCTGTGACACAGGAATTAAACCTCTGAAGTGGCCTTTGCTGTTTACTCAATGGCGCCCTCTGGTGTGTGTGTGTGTGTGTTCATTTACAGGAACAGCTTCCAGTGTGGGGTGATGTGCTTGAGGCGTCTCAACTACGATCGCAAAGAGTTGGAGAGGCGACGAGAGGAATCGCAAATGGACATGAAAGGTAGAGCTTTAATCATTTGAAACCGGCAGAGTAAGTGGTGAGGTGGACCTACAACTGATGTCAAAATACCCCTCTTTGTAGTAGTGGTGTTTAGCCAATTGAGCAGCAGCTCCTGTCTTGCAGAGTGGCTCTTTTTTTATTCTGAGCAATCACTTCTTGCCATTTGATCTGCCTGCGCTGTGAAATCAGACATAATGTATGCTTGTGAGTGATGCACAGCTCTGTCCCGATGAGTTAGGTTAGGGAGTTGGTCTTGATGGGCGAAGTGCACCTAAACTTATGGTACATTGTCCCAGGGACTATAACCAATAATGAGGTTTTTTACTGTATACTGTATGATGTAACTGTAATATACTGTAAGTGTCTAAAAGGCATCTGTTATGTGTAGAGAAGTGTACTGTAAATGTTGTGTAATGTATATGTTGTGTTTTGGGCAAGATGGTGTAGAGTGACAATCCATCTCCAGGGACTGTAACCAATGCCCAGGCATAATGAATGTTAAATGCGTGAAGATAATGTGTGTGTTGTGTTTGTGTGTGTGTGTTTCAGACGTGCTGGTGTGGAGTAACGAGCGTGTGATCAGCTGGGTGCAGGCCATCGGGCTGAAGGAGTACGCCAACAACCTCGCGGAGAACGGCATCCACGGAGCCCTCATCGCCCTCGACGAGACCTTCGACCACAACACCATGGCTCTGCTGCTGCAGATACCACAAAACACACAGGTACATACACACCACAAAACACCCAAACGCACACACAGACACACACACAGATGCGCCCACACACACCACCATGGCCTTGGTGCTGCAGATCCCACAGGACACAATTACTCACACGCACAGACTGACAATCACGCACAGGATCCCTATGTGCAACACATAACACAGCAGCTGCAACCTTTCTCCCAGCATTCCGTTCCCCCACCACACACACACACACAGACAGACACACACACTTCACTGTCTTCAGCTTTAACAACTTAATTTAGGATGTATCCATGGATAAGAGTCTGTGTGTCTTTCTGTGCAGGCTCGAGCTATACTGGAGCGCGAGTACAACAGTCTGTTGAACCTGGGCACCGAGAGGAAGATGGAGGAGGTGAGCCTTTTTTGAAATCATTAGTTAGGTCATGATATATTTTTTTGTAAGTATTTCTTGGGGCTTTTTGGCATTTATTATTATAGGACGGTGTGAGAGTAAACAGGAAATGATTGGGAGAGAGAGACGGGGCAGGGCCGGGAAATGACCTTGGCCAGACTTGAACCGGGGTCCCCGTGGGCAATGTAAGCCCAAATGTGGGGGGCTTGGCGCTCTGCGCCACAGCGCCCCCCTAAGGTCATGATCTTACTGAGCAACCCCTCATTTTTCTAACAGTGGCAGCACACCACTCCCAAGAGACAATTGGGGAAATTTTGCCCAGCACTAAAGCATGTCTGTCTTTGTCACCCACGCCCCCACACACCATTCTCAGGACGACGATAAAAACTTCAGGCGAGCGCCCTCTTGGAGAAAGAAGTTCCGTCCGAAAGACGTGCGGGGCATGAACATCGGCGCGGCCGACACGCTGCCCGCCAACTTCCGGATGACCAACAGCACCGCCTCCTCCCCCGCCATGCAGCCAAAGAAACTCCAGATGGACGGTAGGCTACGACTGGGCCAGGGACGAGCACTGGGTGGGGGGTGGATTCATGGTGCACTAGCAGTGCATTGGGGGGAAAAAAAGTGACATTTCTGTTGCAGATGCTATTTGCTTTGTATACTGTACTAACCGAATGTGTGCTCATTGCAAGTGCCATGCCTGGTCTATGCTTGTGTGTGTGTGTGTATGGGTGGATCTGATGCTGTCATGTATGTTTGCTGTGCTGATTGCGAGCGTGTGTAATGCGTGTGTGGCCTAACTGTTTTTTGCCGTGTGACTAACTTAACTGCACGTCCTGTCCTGTCCTGTCCTGTCCTGTGCTGTCCTGCTGCATGTGGTCTTCCTGATGGCCCCCGCAGGAGCGCAGAGGCTGGACTCTGCCACGGTCCGGACCTACTCTTGCTAACCCGGCCTACGGGCCCAGCGCAGCCCCGCACTGACTGACTGGCACCATGGTGAGTTGTGAGCCTCGGCCAGCGCCCCTCCCTTCCCCCGACCCCCTAACCAAAAGTGTCCCGGCCATAGAGATATTTAAAGGATAACTTCTGCCAATTTCGACATGCAGCTGTAATGCTCACACCACCCTGGACTTGTCAGTACCTTTTCTGAGATCCTTGGCATTGTAATGGGGGCAGAGCTAACAGCGATACCCTTTGGGGTAATATTTGGAGTAGGCCTTACGTTAAGAAGGTTTTTAATATAAACAAAGTCTGCCCCCATTAGAATAGCTCAGATTTCGTAAAGGGCTGAGCTGAAAGATGCAACATCAACGGGTACTGACAAGTCAAGGGTAGCGTGAGCAATACAATAGCATACTGAAATTGGCAAAGTGCTCCTTTAACCCTAACTGAAGTGTCCCACTTGGGAGAGAGGAAGTTAAACTCTAACTACCTGTCCTAGCGAGGGATGTTAAACTCTATCCAAAGTGTACTGCGTTAAAAAACAGCGTTCAATCCTAATCCTGTTCCAGAGACCCTAGTTAAAGTATCTTGGCAACTTTTTCGAGAAATTGTCTTGCTAGGTGGCTTAAAGATTACTTTCCACCCCAGATTCTCCCCTCAGAAAGCTTTTTTAAGAGCTCCTCCTTAATATGACCGTCTATCGTAGGATCGTCATTTACTTCTAGGTAAACGGTGGTGCAAAATTGTGTAGGACTTGTAGTTCTAGTTAATTTTCTTTGGAACGTCTCTTTTGTAGCTGTCGTTTAATGATTAAAGCACAAATAACCTTGCTAGGATAACGACTGTCTTCTAAGTTAGACTGACATATTTTGCAGAGCCATGGTAATGTGCATGAGTGACGTGTGTGTGTGTGTGTGTGTGTGTGTGTGTGTGTGTGTGTGTGTGTTTGTGTGTGTGTGTGTGTGTGTGTTTGTGTGTGTGTGTGTGTGTGTGTGTGTGTGTGTGTGTGTGTGTGTGTGTGTGTGTGTGTGTGTGTGTGTGTGTGTGTGTGTGTGTGTGTGTGTGTGTGTGTGTGTGTGTGTATGTTGCCCTGGTGCTATGCTTGTATGTGAGTGGTAGTAAAAGCTGTCAAAGTGCCATGTCAGCAGGAATGACCTGACCAATGAACATGAATCCTCCGCTAGGCTTACATTTTAGATGGCTGATTGTTGGGCTGAAGAATTCTTGGCAGTAATGCATCTCTGTCCTCTGCTTCTCTCTCACGCTCTTTCTCTCTATCTTCCTTTCTCACTTCTTCTGTCCCTCACCTCACCTCCATCTCCTTTCCCATCCCATACCTTCTTTCACCGTCTGTTTCTCTTCCTCTTTGAATATTGGTCTGTCGTTCTGTCTCCATGGCTTACCCTCTCCTCCTCCTCACCCTGGCTCTCTCCATCCATCATTCTTCCTTTTCATCCATCATTCCCTGCCATGTCTCCCTCTTCTCTCTCTCTCTGTCTGTCTATCTGTCTCTCTCTCTCAGTTTATGCTCATTATCTCTATAGGTGATGACTTTGCTGAAGAGGTGGACCTCTCACCGAGCTGAGCTCTAGACTGACGAGGACGAGGATGAGGAAGAGGATCTCATTTGCAAATCTCCCCTCCCCCCCGATAGCCTCGAGAACAGATTTTAGATGTAATGATTATTATATTTATCTGAAATACCAATGGGACATTTCATTTTATGTAGTTCTGTTATGTCTGTATGTAAAATTTATATTTTTGTTTGCCCCCTTGCCCCCGCACCACCTCTCCCAACATGGAGACATGATTTTGTCTTTGTTACTTGTCTTTTATCATGCTTAACTGTCAGATGTAACTGAATGTATCATGACTCTGAAGTTTGTATATTTATCTTACAAACATTATCTAATCTTTTTACTCTCACCCTGTTATCGACCAGATGTACTTTTTTTTCTTTCCTCTCTGCCCTGTTTTGTTTGTTGTTAATCAAAACTTAAGCTCAAGTGACTTTATTGTGTGATTTTTAACTTAATTTTTTGTTGTCCTTTTTAGTCTTTTTTTTTAATGCAGCTCTTTAGGTCAACTGTATTATGTGAATATCAGTACAGGTGCAAAACCGTAAAGACTGAAACTTCTCCTCAAACTGATGAAACATGGATGCTTGGCAGTGGTGCATGACCCACCCACACCTTTTCCCCTCTTCACCCCGACCGCCACCACCTGTTTTTGGGGACCCTTGTGTGAAGTGACTGGTCCCCCTCTCCTGCTTAACCAAAACGGAACTCTTGAATAAGCCATAAATGGTAGCGTCAACGAGGGCTACTTTTTTCAGAGGCTTTTCTTTTCTTTTTCTTTTAATAGACAGAGGTGTTTCCCACCGAAAAACCAGGTTGTCCGGTGATCCTCACGTGCTGAAACTCTCCATTCCTTTTTTTCTCACCCTCTGCACAAGAGACACGTGCAAAAGCAAATGCTTCTGTATGACTGTGCGTGTGTTGAGTGAGGTTGTGTGTGTGTGACTGTGTGTGTGACTGTGTGTGTGTGTGTGTGTGTGTGTGTGTGTGTGTGTGTGTGTGTGTGTGTGTGTGTGTGTGTGTGTGTGTGTGTGTGTGCGTGTGTGTTGCGCTGAATGCTTCTCTCACAGGACCAATCCCACTGTGGCCTCAACACTAACCACATGCCAGCCTCACCAGATGGGGGGTGCGGCATGATCCCACCAACTTTACACAGCTTGACTCATCCCTTTATCAAGCCTTAAGCTTCTCTTTCTCTTTCTCCTTCTCCTCTTGTTTGTGTGCATTGTTTTTATTTCTATGTACTCTCTCCATTCTTTTTGTGTATCCTTTCATCATCGTATAGGCCTACTTAGAAGTTGCCACTTGTTTTGCCCTTTTCTCTTTTGAATCATCTTCAAGGCTGGATGATTTTTTTTCTGTCAAGGACAATAATATTGTGATCAGGTCCCTATGAACTTTCACGAGCAAATAATATAGAGGAACTGAAGGTGTACCCCCTTATCCTCCCAGAAAGTGCTGACATGTTGGTAGTTTGTCATTGTTATTTGTGCGATAGGACTTTATGCACATTTCAAAATCATGTTTTGATGTCCTGTTTTGAAATGGTCTCCCATATCACGGTTTAAAACTCTCCTGATCTTGTAACAGAAATGATGTACAGTCTGAGTACTTATGAACTATTTTTATCACAGTATTATTTATTGCTTCCTTTCAATAAAATACTGAAACTTATTTTCCACTGCCAATAAAAAGACTAAGTCTTTGTGTTAAAAACAACCCTGGTTGTGTTAGCTTTTATTCCACCTGGACATTTAGCTAAAGGAAAAAGGGGGTAAGCCTTTCAGATGTTTACTTCTGGAATTCGTGCTGCCTATTCACAAATGTTCTCTTCATGCTTACCACCGCCATCAATTTCTAAGTACCGGTATTCATTATGACCTGGAGGTTTCTTTTTATATGAGTGCTGTGATTGCCTTTTTGAATTCAGTCCTACACGTCTTTGTTCTACATGTTCTTTGGTCAGACCAGTAAATCATAGTAGTAAACGTTCTTGAAAAATCAAATTTGTGAATGGGCAGCATACAGTTGTTAATTTAGAAATTAAGGTCCAGCATCCTACATCTCTTCCCCTACCAAATTGATGCAATAATGCTGATCTTATAATTGTTTGGCTACTAGGAAATGACTGCTACAAGTTGTTACTTAATACCTTGAACCATTTGAAAGGTGTTCTATTCACAAATTGCTGTTCCTAGGGTCGTAATAGCCTGAACTTGCCATCTGTGAATAGCCACTTCATTTGCATCTTTGGAAACTCAAACATTTTCTGTTCAAACTTGGCCTAATATGACCCGCCCATCATACTTCAGTATTATGGGCCGGTCATACCAGGCTAGTACAAACTAATACATTCTTGAAAATGTAAAGTACTTGGATGAATTGTATAGCCTGGTAAACCAGCACCACCCGCTGGACGCCGAAGTTTTTCAACTAGCAAGAGTAAATTACTCCGGTCTCACACTTAAGGCTCAGTTATGCTTCCTACTTGTGCCACAGAGTGAGCTTGACGCAGCCATGATGCAGTTAATTCTTGTTTATGCCCTGTTTTGAAGCACGGTCTGCGCGATGTCATTCCACGCTGAAACTGCCTTCAATACAAAGAGTAAACTAGACGTGTCGGTTGTTTTTTAGCATCACAGACTCGACGAGAATGAAAATGAAACATTAAATCTTTATATCACGTGCATGTTTGATCGCACTGGCAGCCACAGAAGTAGTTTGGAACAAAGAAGTGGCTCATTTGTCGAGGACGAAGCGGAATGTTTCCTCGACCTCGGAACCACTGTTCAACTGTCCAAATAACTTCAGCGTCGTAACTTGCAAGCGCATGTGTTGTCTTCGGTTCGTGTAAATAAATCAAACAACAAAGCACGGGCAACTTATTTAATGAAGAGCTCACAGTCCGTAGACCGACGAAGGTTAGAACAAGGAAGTAGCGCTTGTTCTCGACTCGAGGACAGAGCAGGCTGGTCGAGAGGACCAATCAGAGACCTATTTTCGCCCTTTCACGCCGTCGCTCCCTGCGTCGAGACACAATTTTGGGGAGGTGCCCCAGAGTACCTGCGTGATGGGGGGGCTTCACTACGTTAACTGCGCGGCTCACTGCATCATGATGCAGTGACGCTGATCTCGAGGCATAAACCACCCTGTAGGCTGGTTTATCAGGCTATGCATTGTATAGTTTGTGAAGGCTTCCCAGAAACAAATGCACATTTTTTTTGGTTATGCAAGTTTTCTGCTAAATTCTGGAAAGACCTGTTGCCATCACTATGTGCAAAAAAAAGTTTGTCCAAATCTTGAATTCTCTCAAACATGTTTTATTTGGTTTCCATGAGTTTAGTACAGAACAGCAGCCCGTTTTACATAAATCTTTTTTCCTTCTTGCTAAATACTTAATACACAAATGTAAATACAGCAAAGCCTCTTGGACATGTTTTAAACTCATTCAAAAAACTAACTTCAGTTTAATCAACTTAACCCCAAAGCCATAAAGACTGCACTCCTACTGGGATCCTTCCACCTTTTAGATTATAGCCATAGACTCCTCTTGAACTCCCACATTTTAGCAAGATCAGTTCTCTTCTTCCCCCCCCCCCCTACTATTTTTCTTAATTTTATCCTGTGTTGTGTAATTGTTTATGTACCTTGAACATACTTCTAATTGTTAAAAAAAATCTTGAAAATGCAAATTTGCTGAGCACCCTAAACTAAGATATTGTTGCATAACCATGGTTTCAGATAACAGCTTCGCATCTGTGGTGCATGGAGTCGACCAAAGTCTGGGTCTACGGGTATCACAGCCCAGGTGAGTAGAGTAACTTTATTGCTCCCGGGGGGGGAAATCGAGGTGTCAAGCAGCTTACATAAATACACAATGCCTACACAGACATTTCAAGATACACATCACAGGTAATAGTCAGGGAGGGAAAATAAGAAATACAGAAAAACAGGCAAGGGAAACCATTTGCTGACCTCATTATGGCCCAGCTCATTTAGGGATGCAACACAAAGTAGACACAACAACAAAATTGCACTGAAATAGCATTTTATTGAAAAACATACAAAACCCAAATGTATAGGGGGGAAATAGGTGCATGTGACTGATGTGGGTGCAATGTGGAGTCAGTATCACCATGTTAGCCATCAATCAATAAATGATCAATGTAGGGATGCACCGATACCGATATCGGTATCGGCTCCCGATACTGCTCATTATACTCGTACTCGTCAAGCACTTGCCGATACCAGCTATGAGTACTACTATTACTCAAAACAATGCAAAATCTTGTCATGTTCTGTGGACTTGAAATCAGCATGGAAAAAAGTGCCACCTCATACATTTACTAACATTTAAATCTACATGGAAATGGACAATAAAAACATCACAGGTGGAAAAAAACAAGGCCATGCATTTATTTTCATTGTATTTTGGTGGTAAAAGGTATCGGTACTCGGTATCGGTAAGCACACATATTAATGTACTCGTACTTGTATCGGTTTTCAAAAAAGTGGTATCGGTGCATCCCTAGATCAATGGAAGGAGGGCAGAAGGCAACATTACCAGTGTTGAGAATAAGACTAGAGAAAGGCAATTCCTTTCTCCACAGAGGCGAGACAATAGCCCAAAAACTAAAGAAAAGGCAGGGAGATACCACTTTGACTTGGACACAATCAAGTAATTTACCTTAGCACGCCTAGCCATGCACTGACAAGACATGGCCTGGAGAGGGCATCGGGGGGCATCTCAACCTGTGAAGACCAAAAGCAGTGGTTGGTACCCATGGCATTTATTTCAACCACTTCTTTATTTTAGAACTATGGATGATATTCAGAGTTATTAGTGACATCAGATGCTCAGAGAGAGAGTTCAAAAGGTTTCATCATAATCATCCAACACAGAGGTACTGAGCTTATACTGAGGCATTGTTCCACACATTAAGATAGAGAAAACTTTTCAACATTGGTAGGTAGGCTTTATCATGTGAAACCAAATATTGAAGTGTTGGTGTGTACAACACACAGTTTCATCATAGTTTCCCAGCACACTGAACTTACACAATTTCCTTGTTTCCTTGTCCACAGTCCATCACAGTCCCATCCCTGTTAGAAATATGGGCAGACATGTAAATACCTTCCACACCAAACCTTTATGTACATGTTGCAAAAACACAGATGAGGTCAGAATTTGTTATTGCATCAACAATTCAGAGAGAGAGTTCAAATGGGTATCGTCACACCTCATCGTGAAGGACGGTAGGCTATTAAAAACAGCAATTCCAATATCTACTTACCCAATAGGGCTATGGGTTGTGTTTCTCCACCAGCAGAAGCCAAGCCTTGGAGACCACCGGATAAACCAAGGGAGATTGGACTTCCACTCATGTGGCCAAATCGCACCAGTCATCCCATTCTGAAAGAGAGGGAAAATATATGGTCAACCTGAAAGCTTTAAAAAGGTACACTGTGCCAGATTTATAGTTGTTAATTTCCAGAATTCATCCTACCCATTCACTAATGCTACCTTTTTCATGAATACTTACTTACCACCACCACCAATTTCTAAGTATTCATTATCACTGGGAAAATTGCATTTTTCATACATTAAAAGGGGGGATCCTCTCCATGGTCCGCCATTTTGAAATTCCAGAAAGACATTTTTAGCAGCAAAAATGGGCCATACTTTAAGTCTATTGCCGTAGTAAACTTTTATGGAAAGATACAATTTGGCGATAGGCAACCCAGTTTCAATAAGCACCATAATTGCAGTACCTTTTTTGACCATTTCCTGCAGTGTACCTTTATTCTTTTAATATTTTTAAGAGGGAAAGCCAGGCAAACATTAGCTCAGATAAAGGAGAGTTTTGGTATACATCATGCCCAGCATGTTAAGGTAGGAGGTGGAAACCATTGAAAACCAACAGAATGATTCCAGTCTACCTGCCACGTGCCACTTGCAGTCCTCCTATCCGACCAAACAGTGGGTGAGTTAAGTTAAAACTACAATCGGCCTTTTGATGGTTATTGCAAAGTGCCCCGCCATATCGGCTGGCGTATTATTACAGCGTAGAACACAAACACAAATATTATATTCCTGACACAAGTTTCTTACAAGTCATGCTGCTCAAGAAGCTAACATGCCAACATGCCTTGCCAACCAAGACGACTGTTACCGCAAAGGAGCGAATCACACCGCTGGTGCACTGATTTCCGTGTTCAAATAATGACTTTGCAGCAACAATGAAATTACCGAGTGCGTCGAAAAGGGGATGATTGAAAATCATCACAGCCATGTAGAATTTCATTTCAGGCCCTTGGCGAATGTCTTGTGGGGCAGTCAAAAGATTCGCGAAGTTGCTGCATGTGGTGTGTGTCGTCGTCGACTGTCGACGGCGCGCGCATGTGCATTTTGTGCGATCCAAATTCAGATGCGCATGCGCTGTAAAGACTTATTTAAATAAAAATAAATAAATAAAAAAAACTAGGCGAACATACGCCATCTACTGGGCTGGTGTGTGATCTTCGGAAGGGAGGGACAATTATTATTTTGGACTGAGGGAAGGTAAGTTTTATAGGTTGTCATTGAATGTGCAATCAAAGTTCTTTTCCGGTATATATATATAAGAAAACGTTCTCTGTGTGCAATTGTCCTGGAACAATGATATTTATGTATTTAAATCAGCAAAGTATCTTTACTTTGCCTAAATCCTACTCAAGTAAAAGTTAAAGTACCTATCTAAAAATCTACTCAAGTAAAAGTAAAAAGTACATCACTTAAAATGTAATTTGAGTAAAAGTATGTAGTTACTTAGCTTTCCACGTGAGAATTTAATGTTTCTTTTTCTTGAATATCGTCCTCCTCCATAACCTTTATCTCTTGCTTGGCCCCAGACATCCTCTAATACATTGATCCAAGAGTAAAATAGTCGAAATGCTGTGTGCCATCCTGCATAATCTTTCCTTTCCGGCAGATTGTAGCATTATTTTGCATGACATTTTGTCTCTTAATCTATTTTTTTTACTCAGTACTCAGGCCAGGTTCCAGTGTCATTGAGTAAAGTACTTGGGTGAAAATGTGCAGGTACTCAAGTAGCCTACAAGTAAAAGTATTAAAACTACTTAAAATGTACTATAAAAAGCTACTCAAGTATAATACTTGACTAATTGTAATTAGTTACTGCCTGTTACATAGATTTTTGACAATAAAGTAGTAGCCTACCCTTGACTTGAAGATGAAGCAGAAGGCCAATTGTCTTTTAGGCTATAAGATATGAGTAAGACAACCAGATTTCCAGAGTCTGGGACACTTTCAGTGTGTGGATGTGATGCACCACACCCCTGCATTTCTAATAAATGTCTATTCACTTTTTGAAAGAGTTTTGTGATTGATTCTAGTGTGTACTATGGGATACAGACGGGTTCTATATGGTTTGATGCACTGCCCTCGGCCACATCACGAGAACATTTAGACAGTTGTGTAGTCACGATAGCCAGTCTATCAGCAAAGAAGTGAAAACCAACACTATATCCTCATTCAAAGAAGGTGGGTGCTCTCTCCACAGCGACCACTCTAAATGATAGGCTGTGCTGCCTCACAAGCAGGTGCTCTCACGGTCTCATGTGTAGCCAGCAGATGGCGCCACTGCCCCTTTTACAAGCAGGCGTACTGGATGATGCACAATGAATACAGTGTGCCGAGTCACACAGCTCTCCTCATTCTTGTTGTATGTAGGATGCCCTTGGACGATGGTGACCTTATAGTGCAAATGTATGGTGGGGATGGTTTGACAGGTATAGGTCTTTGTCTGTGCTAGTATTTATTCATTCAGCATTGGCACAACAACATGGGCTGCAGCCCATGCACCCTTCCTCTTTGGGAAAGATAGCTTGCATGCATGAAGCTGTTTTGTCCAGGTTAGACCTGATGCCCTCAGAGCCCCCCTGCATCGCTTCCCTGCTCTCTCCCAGATGAAGCTGTGCCTACAGCAGGGTGTCCCCAACCTTTCTGGGTCAGAGGGCTACCAAGGGCTATCCCCGGGCTACTGATGGCTACCCCCGGGCTACTTGTTGTTCAGAATCCTCTACCAATGTCTTGGCATTGTTCTCAAATCACACTATGATGAATGATTATTTGCTGATAGGTTATAAAGAAGTATTCTTTATAGGTTATAAAGGAAAAAACTCATATTTAAATGAAGAAAAACATTAACTGTGACTAAAATCTTGTGGTCGTAACATGCTTGGTGGGCACCTCAGAAGCCCCTGGAGGGCTACCTGGCGCCCGTGGGCACCAGGTTGGTGACGCCTGCCCTATAGGTATAGGCCTTTGTTGTCCCACCAAGGTATGTTGGCAGCATATTGGCACCATGCAGCTAGGGGGGAGGGGAGCGATTGTAAGTCGCTTTGGTTAAAAAAAACATCTGCCAAATGCAATGTAATGTAATGTGGATGGTCACTAGAGTGCTGTGTGTTTGTTTGTCTATTGTTATCCAATTCTATTGGCATAGAGGACCTACCACAACCATGCTGCATGGATCAGGCAGATTGACCATGTGGTTTTCAAAACATAATACAGCATCCATGCTCTAAAATGGATAAATCTGAAGTATCAATTGTATAATTCTTTGAATGAATGAAGGCTGTCATTCATTACTGTTTTTCTCTCCACACCACTGCCATCACTCTAGCAATTAACAATAATCTCTAATGCGACCTCATTACAACATTTTGACAAACAGGCCCATTATTTTCTTTATTGCTGACAGGAAAATATGATAAATACAGTTCTGGGGACTTTGTACAACAGCAAATCAACAACATCCACATTACAAAGGCTGCACAGCTGGCAGTGGCAACAACACACACACACACACACACACACACACACACACACACACACACACACACACACACACACACACACACACACACACACACACACACACACACACACACACACACACACACACACACACATGCACGGACACTCTGCACGCATGCACTGACGCACACTATACACACCCAATCACACACATAGCTCAGCAAGTGTCTGGGCTGTTACGGTTAACAGGGGATAAAATTGTCTAAAAGAAACACTTAATCTTTGACACGTGTGCTGCAAACAAATGTTTTCAATGACAAAGCCCTTGTTTGTATCATTTAACATCAGACCTTGAAATTGACATTAATGAAGTTGTCATTTCTCTCATCTCTTCATTGCTGGGATCAGCATTCTGTTGGTTGCTGACAACATGTAACAGAGGCCAACTAGCAGAATGTGGCATGGCAAAGCTCTGTCCCAATGCCACATACAGTAGTGTTGGGCTATCAGTCTGGTCCTTTAGCACAGTGGTATCGTGCTGTGCCTTCCATACCCGAATCGATGTGTTAAAGGATCAGTTCAGTCAATTTCAACATGCAGTTGTAATGCTCACACTACCCTGGACTTGTCAGTACCTGAGATTTTTTTTCTGCTTCTTCAGCCTTTTCCGAGATCCTGGTCATTGTAATGGGGGCAGGGCTTTGTTTACATTTCAAAAAAAGCATTTTTATTCATTCCCAAAAACATCCAAAATGTTATACAACATCAGCAGACAACTAGCAAACAGCGATACCTTTTGGGAAAATATTTGGAGTAGGCCTATGTTCTTTTTTTTTTTAAATGTACACAAACGCTGCCCCCATTAGAATAGCTCATATCTCGGAAAGGGCTGAGCCGAAAAATGTGGCATCACCGGGTACTGAGAAGTCAAGGGCAACGTGAGCAATACAGCAGCATATTGAGATTGACTGAACTGGTCCTTGGAGGTGGCGAGTTTGTGGCCCCGAGGGGGACGAACTGCATGGGAACACCTCGGTTACAAACCCACACTGTGTGATGTTATGTAATGTCAGGTACCTCAGCATTCATCAAGTAAAATGCCTTTCCAAATTACCACACATGCTACTTGACCTTGCACTGCATGTGCACTGGGAATATATATATTTTTAATATATTGACATATTAAATAAAATGCTGTTAGTTTTGATGTAGAGATATTGCATTATTGACATTATCATCTTGTCCCTCCAATGAATAGGCAGCCCTTAAGATGAAAACGAATCATATCCTTACTTTTGAACACGGGTGTTATTTCTTTTAAGTTTAACCCATTGATACTGGATGTTGCGTTGCGCAACATTGGCCCTGGCACCTGGAGCTGCTTTACGCAACATTCAGGCTCATGAGATTTGAGACAACTTTATTAAAAATCTCTGTTTGTTTGAGATGAATGAACACATTCTAATGAAAGATGAGGGTCTTAGCGTGTAAATGCAACGTATTGCATGTTTTTATGCGCTTCAGAGGATGAGATATTTATGTTTTCATAGGCTGAGGGCAGCTTTTCTTAGAAAGGGCTCAGGTATTCAGCACCCTTTTTTGCAGGTGCCTTAGGTGTCAATGGGTTAATCCCCTTAAATATTGCAGTATTTTCCCCCAATGGCCATATCCTGTCCTTGCATGGTTATTTTGATCATGTGAGGGAGTTTGGAGATTTGGAGTCTGGTTTTGAAAGGTAATGACACGGCACAGACAACAGTAATTAACATGTGCAGTGCACTCTGCCTTCTACTAAAAGCTAGGGTTTAGGGTTACAGGTTATTTTTCTCTATTTAGAAGAAACCATAACATTCCGTAAGATGATGCTTTATTTAAGTGCATTGCACTGCATTGATGAACCAAGGTTTGGTCAAAGTTTTATTCATTTATTTTTTTGAATTCACAAAACATAACAATGTTCCCAAACAGTGAAAGTGGATCCTGAAAACTGGCATAGAAAAATAGTTTACATACTGTGTATCAGTGCCTGTTCATTGCAGTTGTTATAGGTTTTTTTTTACAATACAAACATTCAACGCCAATTTCTCACACTCAAACACTCACATTTTGATATATCTAATGCACCTGTCCTTGATGTTTATGTTGCTATCTTTAGTCCATCAAAGCACTTAATCCTTGATGATTCTGTTACTGAAGTAGAACAGCACTGATCATTGTGTAGTATAGTATTTAATACTTCCTAGCAGTGATATATTTTGTCTGCAGAGTAGGCTATAGCTTCAAAATGTTCAGTGTTGTCCAACATTGGTGTCTTCCAATGTATAGCTGATGTAGCAGAGTACAGGGAGGTATGTTGTTCCTCAACATGTTTATGCTGAAAGGCAAGCACAAAACGAAAAAAAGTCATTGAAAACGAGTTATCAACACACAGACTAGCATAATATTATTTGCTTTATGAAGCATGCCTTATGAATAAATTATGTCAACACATGTTATGGAACTCATGCATAGCAATGGTATTTGTGTACAGGTCCTTACCCAAAGGCAGCACATTCTTCTCAAAATAGCCCTCATTGCTGATGTTGCCTGCAGGACTGTACTGGCCCACCACAAAGACAGCATTTCCAACCATAGCGATACCCACACCAACCTCTGTTGAAGCCTTCCACACAACCTGGGTGAAGTGGCCTTGGGAGAGGTACAAGAATAGTTTCACATGAAGGCCTAACACACTGGAGTTGAACAGAAACCTGCATTCATCTAAAATACTGTTCTATCAAACACCAGGCCTGTGTCATTTTCTTCACAGTGGTATGAAACATCCTTACATTACATCTCATGATCAAACAAGTGTTTCGGAAGTGTAATATGTATTTAGAGTAGAGGCTGAAACCTCATAATTCATTACCTGTGTTGGATCCAAAACCAGGGTTGCTGAAGTTATAATCCTTAATCTCACTGTACCAGTTGTCAACCGCTTCTTTTCCTGAGAAGTCATACAGTTGAAAGAGCAAAAATAAGACACATAAATTAGAAGTAAAAAATGTCACAGAGGTACCCAACTTGTATTGTAGCCTACATTATACATTCACATACACTACTCTACACTTTATAGTTTTTCTTTTCTTTTCTACACTGAAAAGCCTCCGCTCTTTTAATGAGGAGTTCAGGTGCAGAGGTAGCCTACCTGTGAGTTTGATGGGTGCGGAGCTGGAGGAGAAGAAGAGGTTCTCTCCGTTCTTGGTGTCACTGTGCTGCAGCGACATGCAGCTCGAGTTCTTGTTGATGCTCTCAAGATGGTCAGCCCATGCCTGAGCAGACTGACACAGATCGTCACTCATGGTCATGGGTGGCGCCCCGTGCTTAGCGCGCAGCTCATTGTGGGTGCGAAGGAACTCTGCCTTGAAGCTAGCGTCTGTCAGAGGAAGGGCATGATGGTTAGACTGACTGAATTTTGGTGGTTGCTAGAGGGAACACAAACAGGCTTCACAGGATTCTAAGATGCCCACAACTATTTTGGCAGAGCAAAACAATTAGATGCAGACGACAGCAAGAATTAGGAAAAGGAAACAAACACCCACCTGCCATTGTGTTGTTTTGGCTGGAAATGGAGCAATGGGAAGGATTAACAAAACAAAAAATATTAGTAAGAAATATGAGAAGTTCAAGCTGGAATCAAATGGAATTATAAAAAATATATTCATATATATTTGTGATCATAAATCATAAACCTCCTAAAAGAATGTAAACAGTGTCCAATGACTATTAACAATGACATTAAAGTTCAGATGTTGAACCTCAGACTGTTATAACTACTGTTATAAGTAATTGCCATTGAAATGTTTTGAGCATTTCTAAAACCTCCTAAAGTAATATGTACTTTTTCACTTTTGACACCCTTACTGCATTTAGATTCAGATGTGGAATATCAGACTGGCCATATTTCTACATTTCTAGGTATGGCTATGGAGAATGAAGAACAATTGCACTGATGTTTAAGAAATAGATAATAGAAAATTAGAATTAGAATTAAGAGACTCACCTTGCAGTGGGATGTGTTGGCGAGCTGTCTTACAGTAATTGGCTTGGCCTCCAGTTGCTGTCCAGTGTGTCAACATCCTTCCTCTCACAGCTGCTTTTATGTACGGTACGTGTCGTGGTCCTCCCCCTTCCACGCAGGCTATAGTGTTACACATGGCTCTCACAACCCAAAACACAGACATGCCTTTTTAGGGCCGGCAGGTATGTCTACATGGATGGAGAAGTGTAAAAATGTGTGTCTTCCAATGTGTCGTGTGCATGCTAGTATGCAGGTTTGTGTTTGTGCTCACATCAGTGTTTATGGGTGTGTGTTAAATGCCAGGATGCAGTCAGGGAAATTGAGTGTGTGCGTGCATGTGTGTGGGGGGGCACCCATATGTTAGGTCAATGAATGTGCCGTTTTTTTGATCAATTCTTTTGATCATGTCCATAATTGAGTTTAGTCATTCGAGAACCATTCATCAAGCATAAAAGACTAAGTAAAGTTTTAATTACAATCTGCCTCACAGCCCGATTCCATGCATTGTGCACCCAAACCTGTTCTGGTGCCTTTAAACACCTTAAAAGATTTTTATGGCCTGACCCTATTGGAAGGAGCTGAGTGGTGGCCTGTATAGTAGGCTTCTGCAATGGCCGCATTCTTTGTCCATTGCGGTCCCTCCCAGCATTTAAACACAGCTTGCGTAAATTTGGCCACGACACTGCGAAAGCTGGTCGCCCAATTACATAACATGGAAGCAATAAAGCGACACAGGAATTCCTCAGGTGCACAAAGTCTTCACTGTTGTTCACATAAATCAGGGACATATGGGCCTGTAGCGGGAGAGCAAACAACCCTTCAGTTTTTAAAAGATTAAATAATGTTCTCTTTGTGGTTTTGCCAATTCTGTACTTCCAGACACCTTCCAGAGACAAGTCAATTGTGGTGTTGTAACTCATCAGAAATACAATTTGTTTTTGTTGTTGTTGCATTTCTTAAGAATTATTATAGATTACTTGTGAGGGCCAAGCACACCTTGGAAGTAGCTAGACAAATTTCAACTTTCTGCATTTCGATTTGCCTAGCACATGAAGCAATAGGATAGATTACATCTGCCCACACTCAACTAGTGTTAAGTTGCGTTACTTTAAGTTAAGTGTTGACAAGTCCCAAATATGAAGCCCCAGGCAATGCCACCATTCTGGTTAAAAAAATGTCTGTGCCGCCCACCACATCTCTTGAGAACGCCCTTGGGGTTGTCATTGACGTATGGTTGCGTGTTTGTTGTGCCTACTACTATGTTTACAGCCTCTCTCGGTGCAACAGCAGCTTGCAACATCCACCTGTTGAGGTTGTTTAGCCTAAGTTTTTAAATCTTTGTTAAGTAGTCTGAAGCCATACCCAAGTCACTTCAGACAAACAAAGTATTTTGTCTGACACGCTAACATCAAGTCATTGATTGGGCACAAATATTCGACCACTGCTCATAGGATATTGTACTGAGTGTTGTGACTTGTTTAGAACACACATAATACAGTTCTAGATCTGCACCCAACCAACATGCCTAAGATTACATTTTGGTACAAGGTTTTTGTTATTTCTGGAAATATCTGATATATTGTGATTGGAAACACATTCATCTGTCAAAGAATAATGCTGGATACCTGATGTCTAAACAGGATGTTTTGACAGAGGAAACATGGCAATGCACGCAATGACTACAGGTGCTGAAATAAAATCTTTTGTGGGGCATTTGAGCACTAATGCACATTTTCAATAGGTGGAATTCAGACTCCCAGGGCTGTAGACTTCTGTCAGGACTGTCTCAGTTTCTAAACAATGGATTAGAATGGTCCATTATTGCCTCAAGGCAGCACTTTGAAAGTTGAGTCAAGCTGCAATAGATACATGTGTTTCCAGAATCAAAAGCCTTTACATATGGAAAAATGGCATATAAGAAAGCTGATGTTTGTTCTCAGACATAGGCAATGCAGCATTATACTTTGGAAATGTTCTTATGTCACATTTCTGAACGTTGTCCATAAAAGTATGTTCTCTATCAGAGCACACAGCTGGAGAGGAAGAATAATGAAATCAGAGTACGGGATTGGAGCCCCCAACATGTTTTTTCCATTTGTGTTGCTGCTTGAGAGTCTTTTCAAAATAATTGTGGCGCTTCTGGCATCCAGACGGAGCAGTCATTAACACGAGTGCTCTGGAGACACGTTGGCCCGTAAAAAAGGCTGCTACCTCTGTTATGGCATCTCATAAAAGCCTTCTGTGATCTGGGGACCTGCGATCGGGGGGGAGGGTGGGGACCTGCGATCGGGGGGACCTGAAGCCCTTTAAGATGCATAAGCACCACATATAAGTATGATCCATGGTACCATTTTCTTTGTACTGTTGGTTTGAATCAAAGTTTAATCAGTTTGATTAATGTGTGAATCGCAGTCTACTTCTGCTTTTTTTCTAAACTCTTTGTTAGTTTCACACTCCTGTTTGGTAGATGATTGATGCTCATGCTTATGTAATGATTGGTGTTCATTTTCCAAGCAATATAGTCTGGGAATGCTCAAAATCAGTGCTTGCTGTCATCATACAACAAAAGAAATTTGGTAAAAATCCGTCATGGATATATGCAAAACAAAGACAGGTTTGGGCACAACCTCTTTTGCATACAGCATGTCTCTTTTGTCGACCTACATGGAATGTGACACCAGCCACTATGAAAGAAGGGGCCTCTCCTCTCAGCTCTGTAATTATGGGCTCTTGGCCGCAAGGGCCCTTGAGTGAACAGGTACGACCCTTCTCAGGTGCGCTTCATTATATCCACTGCAAGCTTATCTCGCGTTTTTACAGTCAGCAACAGGTATGTAAAATGTCAAAGAATAAGGAGCACATAAACTGTTGAAAACACATTTTTCAATGAATTGATGAAAAATAAGAAATCTGCACACAACATTTTCCTTACTTCACTCCACTGCTATAATAGTTCCCATTATCCCACAGCAAAGGAATCACCTGAAAGGATGCCTGAAGTAGCCTATTGTTGCCTCTATTGTAATGGAGAAATGGAAAGATGAAGCCATCAAAAATATATGTAGTTTGAAAAGGAGCAGAAAGAGGGGTAAACCATGTATGACAAACCACATGCAAGTAAGCGTACATGCACACACATGTAGTATGTACAGAGGTATTTGGTTGCGTGAATGTGTTAGCTGTGTGTGGGTGCATTCATGACCTTGACCTTTTGACCTTCTGTCCATCTGCGGTCACCAATTACCAGAGGGAAGGATGTGCATGGGAGGTCTGAATGCATTAAGTCTTCGATAACAGATACTTTATCTTCAGTTTGTTTGTTAATCACCATGGACAGAGAATACAAAACCAAATACTGGCAATACTGGCCATTGTGGAAGGACAAGGACCTGCCCCAATGGGCCCTCAGGCTATAGAGACATACCAAACTGAGTCTGTCTGAAGACCTAAGGCTGACAAATTGTAGGCTACTTTCACCTTAGTTGCACCAAAAAGCAGTGTCTAAAATGACTATTAGGAATGCAAACACAACCACCTGCTTCCTTAAACCTGTCCAACATGTTCTTCAAACTTTAACTTAATCCTTTCTCAATAAAGTCTCAGTAGGAAAGTCCCATTGTCATTGTAACACAGCTCACCACAGCACACATTGCACACAATAAGATTGCATTTTTGTCAGGTACATTACAGTGAAGAAACACGAGAAGAAATTTTGAAAGCAATTTTTTTTATTGAACAGATATTAGATTTGGCGGTATGGGTCTTTTCAGAGGAGTCCTCTGGTTCTCTTTTGGTGGACTTATTTCGACATCTCCTGTGGGAATAGCTCCCTCGGGGACATTTACAGAAGGTGGCTTTCTAATCACACCACCAGGCCAATGAGCTGCGCAACTCCAGGGCTTGCCCAGGGGTATATAAGCGGGGATGCGGACGCTCAGTCCTCATTTGCAATCTTCTTCGCCCGTACAATGCCAGAAGTTTCGCTGCGGTTTAACTGTCCAGCCAAAACCTTGCCCAGCACAGCAGGGCAAGGTTGCAGAACTCTAAAATGATGTCATCCATGTCACAGTTCGTCAGCACCTCTGGCGGTATACCATCCGGACCAGCACTCTTTCCTACTCTTATGGTGGTTTTTGCCCTGACGAGTTGTTAGAGCGTGAGGGGGCTGTCATGGATGTTCAGGTTTGGGAGGACTGATGGTACTTCTTCCTCAGCTGTTTCTGCTGGTTCACCCTGTAGCCTTTGGAAGTGGGTGGTCCAGGTTGACACCCTCTCCTCTGGGCTCTGTCCCTCCACCTGTCCCTCCTTGGTCCTCTTCCTCCCCATCCAGGCCTCCCAATACTGCTGTTCGCCTTGCGCCTCGTGCACCCTCCGCACTCTCTCCATCAGTTCCTCCCCTTTGATGGTGTCATACGTTCTGAAAAGAAACTGTTTGGTCTGAGACCACTGAACTAAAAGTACTGTACAGTATGGCTCAGCATTCATGACGATTTCCTCCACTTCTACCGCACTAAGATGTAATCTAGTTGCCGTAGCATTCCTGTGGCACGGTATCGGAAGGTCCACCTCTTTCCTGCTCTCTTCTGGAAGATGGTATTTGCCGCCAGGAGCTTGTGCTCCGTGAGGAAGGCAGTGAGGTAGCTGCCATTGCGGTTGGTAGAGTCGTGGTAGGGGAAGGGTACGTCCTCTGGTCCTAGCCTTGCATTGAAGTCCCCAAGGATTGCCATGAAGTTGTGCAATGGTACGCTACGGGTCGCTGTTACACGGTCCTCCAAGAACTTCTCCACCACGTGAGATGGTGCCACGTTGGTGGGTGAGTACACGACTGGTCTGCCCGAGAACTCTGCGATCAGAATCCTGTCTGTGTGGTGGTAAACCCGACGGCGAGCCTTATGCCCGGAATCCCACCATTAACCCAACACCGGCTGTTGCGGCCTGGGCCTCGTTCCTCCAAGCAGATGCCAAGATGAACATGCATCTTTCCACTCTGCGGTAGACGATCGGGTCATCAGTGTGCACTCTCTTGTGTTTTTGGATTTCCACTCCCCGCTGCTCAGCACAGTGTGCTAGCACTATCAACCTCATCTATTCTCTCGCTGTGCATGCATTGGAGGTTCCCATAACAAATGGTCTCCGACAGCGCATGAGTGTGATCGGACAGGACCCTCCCTGGGACAGTCCCAGGGTTTAAGGTCCTGTCGTCATGGTGTCCTCCAGAAGGAGGACCAGCACCACCATCCACCGCGATGTTCCTGTGGACTCCCGCCATTAGGATTTGGGATGACTGCACTCCATGGTTGGCTTTACTATGCTGTTAGTGAACAGTGTGGTGCAACTCCTCACAGTCCCTGTTTTAGATCAGAGTGTACTTCTCCTAGATGGGTTGCCATCCAAGGCTAGGCCCCATCTGCCCATGCTATTTGACCCATAGCTGGAACAGTGGTTGGCAGACGCCAGGGCGTGTTCCACACGCCAGGTGGTGTGTGGGCCTGCACGCCTTGCCTCTGGGGCCCACTGCCGCTCCGAGATCCCCTACAGATCCCCTACAGGGCTAGCCGGTGGGAGTAGCTAAAAACGGAGAGTAGCAAACAGGAGCAACATGCAACACAAAACATGCACTAACTACAGGCACTTCTACACACTACTGCACTGACACGTCACACACGCCCTGTGCGTAAGCACACACTGCGTGTGTGTGTGTGTGTGTGTGTGTGTGTGTGTGTGTGTGTGTGTGTGTGTGTGTGTGTGTGTGTGTGTGTGTGTGTGTGTGTGTGTGTGTGTGTGTGTATTCAGGTGTGTATACAGGTGTGTGTGTGAGAGAGAGAGGGAGAGAGAGAGAGAGAGAGAGAGAGAGAGAGAGAGAGAGAGAGAGAGAAAGAGAGAGAGAGAGAGAGAGAGAGAGAGAGAGAGAGAGAGAGAGAGAGAGGGGGGGGGGGGGTCTGTTGGACAGGGGTGTCCATCTATAATGAGACATGGTATGGACAGAGGGACAGTTGCTTGGCACGTGCCTACCTTGTAAGAGTTTTGGATGGGATGGGGGATGCAGGGATGGAGATGGCCTTTCTCCACTGCTCCTTTCCTCCTTTGCTTGTGCCAAGACACGCTATTCTTCTAGACTGAACTGATATGCATCTGTTGAGCAGTTTACGCAATACACCAAAGACAGACCTGCTGCGTTGTTTATTTCTCAACACTTTTCTTGCAACAGTTGGTCAACATATATACATAATAACATAATATAGGCATATAGATAGAGATAGAGATAGAGGAGTCAACAAGTAACTGACAAAGAGAAAGGGAGATGAAAAGAGAGAAATAAAGAAAAGTACAGTAAAGGGCGTCAGTGCAAAGGGGGTATATACAAACCCCAACTCCGATGAAGTTGGGACGTTTGGTAAACAGTGAATACAATCAAAATGCTATCATTTTCAAAACATTCAATCTATTCATTAGATGGAGAACAGTGAAAAGACAACATATTAAGTGTTAAAACCGAGAAAAAATATTGTTTTGGGGGACATATGTACTCATTTCTAATTTGATAAATCCAACACGTCTCAAAAGAGTTGGGACGGGGATCAGTGAAATTTAGTAAACATCCAAATAAGATAAAACAACAAAGAAGAACATTTCAAAATGAATTGTACTGACGGACAATATAGGTGTCCAGGTATAAGATCATCACAGATAGGCTGAGTCACTCAGAATTAAAGATGCAAAGGGAATAATTACCATAGTTATTACATACATTTTTGAATTCCCTTTGATTTAGCACGATTGAGTGTATATAAGACATATTTTTGTTAATAAAATCATTGTATAGGTTCATGACATCATGAAATATATATTGGCTGTAGTCTCACTCTAATTCCTGGAGTGCTAGAGCTATTGAAACTTGACCATATTAAGAATGCTTAATGCGTGCAAATGATACAGGGGTGTAACATTCTCCTAAGCACCTGAGCTCACTTGAAATGAACCCAGAAGACATGGGAAACTGACCTTTTCTTACAGAAGTCAGCAGACGTTGTAGAAGTCCATTCTTTTTGACAATAATAGAGCATTGCACATCCTGTGCTACAGTGAAAATGGACCATCCAACTTGTGTTAGTGCTAGCTTCAAAAGTCAGCCTCCATGATGGCATGCGGGTGCAGTAGTGCATTGGTTAAGATGTTCTCACTCATCTGTAGAGTTAAATACAGTGCTGAATGGTATAAATGGGTTTTAAACAGCATGAAAAGCCACTCATGCATTACATTTTGAAGGGAGATCTTCGATTACTGCCACATAGTAAGGTCAAATTGCATTCTCTACTATGTTTAACAGTTTGGCTCCATCATAAGGACCAGCAGGTGATAAAATGGTGGGTTTTTGGTCAAGACCTGTCACACTGTAAGCACTACAGAAAGGAAAACATTGCAAAACATGACAAGGAATACACCCACCATTTAAGCTGGTGAAATCATGTCCAAGATAGGAATTAACACTGTTTTTTATATAAAATCATCTCATCGGTTAATGTATTTAACTATTAAGTGTTGTCTTTTGTTTTGTTTGTAGTCTTCCTCGACATTTGCTGCCATTTATTGTCCCCGTCCCAACTCTTTTGAGACGTGTTGGATTTATCAAATTAGAAATGAGTACATATGTCCCCCAAAACAATCTTTTTTCTCAGTTTGAACACTTAATATGTTGTCTTTTCACTATTCTCCATCTAATGAATAGATTGAATGTTTTGAAAATGATAGCATTTTGATTTTATTCACTGTTTACCAAACGTCCCAACTTCATCGGAGTTGGGGTTTGTATGTTCTCCTGATTAACCAGAGGCATTGTCACAGTTGTCTTATAGGCTAGGTCTTTATAATTCCCTCCATTTGTGCTAGACTTCAGTGAATAACTGTCCATGTGACACAGGGAGATTACTGTAAGAACCGTGTTTCCACAGAACATTCGTTAGTCAAGGTGTGTCAGGGTTAGCTGCAGAGACATCAACATTGGAACAGCTATGATCTGCAGTTTCATATGATATAAGTTTTTTTTAAGCCATCCTTTTTCAACTCTCTGTTTGACTGTTATAATATGTTGAGGAGATGATTTTAACAGCCTGCATTCTCGCTTTATTACTGAGTTCAACAGCCGCATCCTCAACAGCCTTACCTCGACCACTCATCGAGCTATATCGTTGCAGAATTCCACACACGTGTTTTCCCATTTTACAAATGACTCCCAATAAAGCTTGGGACATTCTGATGCATCTCTCCTTGCTGTGCTTCGTCCACATCAATCAAGCATAATGTGCAAAGGATGAGGTGTGGTGAGAGGTCCCTTTATAGAAAAGATCTTAAAAACGGTGGTGGTGAAAGATTCAAAGCTGAAATCACAATGTTTTGCTTGCATGTCACCACAATGCAAAGCCCTGCCATCATCACTGACGTTGATAGAAGGGTTGTACAGTAGTTTCTCCCTCCTCTGATGGACTCCTGGCTGTTTTCCAATTGCACAGCCACAAATATGAAAATACAATACATAAAATCTGCTATGTAAGTGATAAAGCCTTCATTTTGTGCTTTAAGGAGGGCCTGTAGTAAAGTTGAACCCTAGAATTTCCAGCCTGTAATTAAACATGTGTCTATATTATACAGCCTCAGCTCAAAATAGGGGCTCCTCACACAGTTGCAAGCACCAACTCATGGCAACTATGCCATTTCGTAGAGCCATCCTCTCTGCACGCAAGGGTTATAGTCATATGGTAAACATTTAACCCTCTCAACAACACTCCAAGCTCCTTTTTCTGTGTCGGCTTCTTGTGGTCCTATAAAACAAAGCTGCATCCTGTTTTCCCGATGCCCACCAAGATCTGCAACTTTCATTTTTTTAGCCCCTGGGCTAAAACGGGTTTATTTGGAAAGAAACACATTTTCTGCAGAAGTTATTGTTTATATATGATATCAGTTGGGCTCATTTGGCCTATCAAACTCAGTTAATGAGCTTAACCACATCAATCCCATGAGCTAAAATTAGATTTTAAAAAAATCTCTTACGCATATAATGTATGTGTCAAACATGAGCATCTATTATTCTTGACATTATTTATCTACATGCCATCTTTTCCAATCACTAAGAAAAGAACAATGTTTACAGAAAAATCTGTACATCGCTCTGCTGTTTGCCATACTGTATTACATGAGATGAACTACAAGAACCGGCAAGACAGACTCCTGACATTTTTGCTCCAGCAAAACCTCCAAAGAATGTAACAGACATTAGGACCTGCCCAGACAGGGAGACTGCGGACTGCAGCATCATGACCATCCCATTCCTTTGGTTACGTTTAGTCTTACCCCCAGGCCAGGCTCTGCCTCCTTTTGTTCGGGTTGTCACACTGACTTTGTCCATGACATTGAACAGAGGCACAGAGAAATTGAAGCAACTATAGGTTTGTCACACTGGCAGTACCCTTCTGCAAAACAATTATAGACCTCTATCTATGCTCCAATATGGTATCATAAAGGATCTTTCCGGTACCCTTTTAGATCCAAAAATCTGGGGGAAAGGATTTTGTGCCTGAAGATACAATATTGTACACCTCAAATAATACCGCACTGTACCTAGTGTTGCTATTTCTAGTGTCATTGCTTATAAGAAAAGGGGTAATTGGGTTGGGTTGTCAAAGGTTTTTTTTGCCAGATGTAGGTGGCAATTCTGATTTTACCTTAGGCAGAACATTATTTTAAAGTTCTGCAATACGGTTCTGCTGGTGCGACAAATTTAGGTACACAGTACCTCTCTGCTGTATGTGCTGTGCACAGCGGAAACATGTGGAAGTGGATTACTTTTATGGAAAGCCCTATCAGGACCAGGGCCAGGGCACCATAGATCCCAATGGCAGGAAAAACTTAACACTCCAATGCCAGGGGCCACACATTGCTGAATATGGTATGTGTTATGTACAGTATGTCCATTTTGGGGCCCACAATAATTTGCCTGGGGCCACTTCATTCCTTAATCCGTTCTTGTCAACATGCCCCCATTATAGGGGATTTTGTACTGCACACACTACCCTTGACTTGACAGTACCTGAAGACGTGTCATTTTTTGTTCAACCCTTTCCGAGATTTTGGCAAGGCATGGCCTCGGGAACTGCAACCTATTACTTGTGGGGCAGATGCTACTGGATCTGTTTGACTGTCCTCGAGTTTATGGAGTCACTGGCGAATATGCCTGAATGTGGGATAGTGAGCTATGCAATATGTGAATGTTTTTCCCTCTCTGTTTTTGTTCCTCTGTTTTAATTATTTTGTTTTTATTGTGTCGTGATGTATTTTATATGTGATGTGATCCCCCTGGGTCTGAAATAAAGAATTGAACTGAACTGAACTGAATTCAATTGAATTGAACTGAACTGAACTGAACTGAACTGAACTGAACTGAACTGAACTGAATTGATCGGCCTGGGTTGATCCATTAAGCATTTTTTCATTTATCCAATCACACTGAATTGTCGTTGGCTGTCAGTCACCCCAAGGCCCACTTACTGGTGGTGACGACTATAATTCTCCTGACATCAGTGTTGCCGGATTGGGGTGTTTCCCGCATTTAGCAGAAAAACACGGCCAATTTTTGCCATAGAAATCGATAGAATTGGGCAGGATTTTGTGCTTCTAGGTGGGTTTTAAGCATTTTTTGGGCTGGAAATCATCAGCCTCATCTGGCAACCCTGCACATAATTGCTCCTTGTCTTTTCTTGCTTTGCTTACACCATCTAGGAGTGCCCAATTTGATTCTAACTGTTTTGCTTCATATGTCACATTTGTACCAAGATTGAAGACATCCCCACGGCAAGGGGGATCAGCACCGTAGATGCCTGGAGTGTCTCGGACGGGAACTCGCCAAAGCTGCTCTCCTCGAGGAGGATGACCCATGCTGCATGTGTTCCTGTTTTCCGCTCGCTAGGGTGTGGAAGCGCCTCAGCCACTGGACTAATCTGGTCGCAGACTCCACTGAACCGACTTGCCAGAGTCGGTGCTGGTGCACATCTGGGGCATAGGTAAACAACAGGGGAACTGCCATGAACAAGTTCGAGTCAAGCTCACGGTTTATGTCAAGTCCCAATTTATGTAGGCACTGGCTGATCCCGGGGGCGCCTGCAGACTTGACCTGTGTGAAGTTGGCACCCCATATGTTGAAAATCTGAATAAAAGCATTTTGGTTTGTTTGTGCATTGTTTGTGCATGATTTTTGCAGGCAAAATGAGTGTGCACAAACCCTCTTTAAGATATTTACATTTTAAGAGGTTGGTGACCTTAAGTCACTCAGCACCCCATCAACATCCAATTGACTCAAAAATGGTTGGAATCATTTGTGCTTAATTTGTGCATGTTTGTGCACGCAAAATTAACGTTTGTGCACAAACCATTTTAAAGATATTTAACTTTTAATTTTTTGAAAGTAGGTCACTCAGCACCCCGTCAACATCCAAATGACTCGAAAATGGTTGGAATCGTTTAATTCGCTTACGCACGCTGGGCTCTGTTTCGAGTTCTTTGCATGGTCCGTAATTATACCAAGCAGTACAAAAATATCACTGTAGAAGAAATCAAGTTTTCAGTTTCAATAAGCCATGTTACAAATATGCGTTCCGTGGCACAAATGTATGCCTTCCATAACACACAAAAACAGTCTCTCGCGGCCAAAAGTCACTGAGCTCACCTGATGCTTCTGTTCCCGTTTCCATTGTATTGACATGAAGTTTAAACTTTGTAATGATTCACGGTGTAATCCAAAAAGTCAGAGAATGTGCGTGCCCAAAGGGAAAAGGTCCTCAACACTGTTTGATGATTCATGGTGGACATGATACATTTTTGGGAGCATCAAACAGTGTTGCCGACTTTTACTTTCCTCATACGCCGATGTAACCATCTGCGTGAGAATGATGCAATGCTTCGTTTGCACACCTTCTCTTGCTGTTTCTTGGCTCGCAGTGGCTGTGTCGAAGACAAAGTTTGAATTCTTTGCCGTCTACAAACGCTAGAAATAGGCTACTCTTCTCGGTAAGCCTACACAAATTAAAGATGGGCTGACTAGTTTCTCTCGTAACAGCGTTAGTATCCACAGATGATTTGACCACCTGTTTAAAAGGGGGTTGTAGCCTGCCAGCAGTCTCTGCAAGCCCGAATGTGATCACAATTAATGTTGCCAGATTTTTTTAATGATAAATAAGCGACTGCCGTTCTGACTGCGTTAACGTTCTGGGGTTTTAAATGCGAAATGATAACTGACGTGATGAACATATGGGAACCGAAACGTGGAACTGACAAACAAGGCACGTTTCGATGCCAAGTAGAACCTTAGCCTTTCGGTACCCAGTCCTATACAGCATAGAAATGTATACGCCCCTAGTGGCCGCAAATTCCACAATAACAAAAGGCACGGTGGCGCCAGGCAAAACTGCAAGTGCTGTTTCGGAGCAGGACCACCAGATGGTGATGGAAATACAGTATTGCCATTTTCGCCATAACGGGTCAGTCAAGCAAAACCTTGAGTTCCAAGCCATTTCATGACAATGAAAAAGTTGCATAGTGTTTCTTTAAAAGTTAAATATCTTAAAAATGGTTTGTACACAAACTTTAATTTTGCATGCACAAACGTGCACAAACGATTCCAACCATTTTTGAGACATTTGGATGTTGACGGGGTGCTGAGTGACCTACTTTCAAAAAATTAAAAGTTAAATAACATAAAAAGTTTGTGCGTTTGTGCACAAACATGAATTTTGCCAGCACAAACATGGACAAACGATCCCAACCATTTTTGAGTCATTTGGATGTTAATGGGGTGCTGAGTGACATAAGGTCACCAACCTCTTAAAATGTAAATATCTTAAAGAGGGTTTGCGCACAAACACTCATTTTGCCTGCACAATCATGCACAAACGATGCACAAACTAACAAAAATGCTTTTATTCATATTTTTAACATATGGGGTGCCAACCTCACACAGGTGTACCACCATGGTACGCGCGCTTCGCTCCAGGATTGAGTTTTCTCTGCGCCACCTCTGATCAGACTGGCACTGCCACCCCTATAACCTTTAATGTTCACCGGGAGCTGACCAAATTCTGGGAAAACCCCTACTTGGATCGGTCCCCTGTCTAGGGCCTTGATGCTTTCCTGGATGTGGAATGAGCTAAGCTACCTTGCTTTCCCACCCATGGAGGATGCGGTCACGGGATACCTAGACCCAAACCTCAGGTTGGGAGAGAAATTGTCACTGCTGCTGCACACAGAAACAGCTGGCAACGGTAATGAGAAGCCTTACTCCGCGGCCAGGCACCCCACATGCGCAATCAACACTCAGGCTATCATCAAACGCTACCGAGTGCTGCTGTCAGCAGAGCTAATGGAGTTGAGGAGGGGTGAATCCGACCTGATCACAGAACTACATAAAACTGCAGATCTAGCTCTTCACCTCAGCCACCGCTCTGCTCTGACCATTGGATGCAACATGGGGGCATTGATGGTCTCCCAGAGGTGCCAATGGCTCTCCCTCTCCTATCTCTCCAAAGCAGAAAAACGGCCACTGCAGTGAGAGTGCTCTTCGGTGACACCATCTCCATCATGACTTCCAAGCTCAAGACAGAAAGAAGGACCGTAAGGCAATACAGCTGTGTATTCCCAGGCCATCATGGGCACAGCCTCTGCATCCCTTCAACCAATCCGAGGGCCCGAAGCAGATGGCCAAGAGAGGAGGAGGGCTGCCGTCACAGCCCAGGGGTTAGAACTGGCACTCATTCTGGGCTCCACACGCCCCCTCACCTCAGCAGCAGCCACCGAGGAGGAGGGACAACAGCCCCGTCCCCAGCAGGCTGCTATGGTGACGCAGCCCTAGGATGCCCATATTTGAAACCCTCTCATCAGTAAACATCAAGCCACTTTCACAACGCTCAAAACAGCACTGTTGGTGGCATGGGCCTCAGCCAAACACTTCAGTGAAATACACACGCTTTCTGTACAGTTTACACCTGTCCTGCATGCGCTTCTTCTCCGGTGGTAATAGAGTACTTCGACCAAACGCTGACTCGCTGGATAGCACGAGGGGGTTTAGAAGCTGCAATCACCTATTTGTATGTTATGGAGCGGCTTCAAAGGGCAAGTCCCTTTCAATGGATAGACTAGCACATTGGATTGAGGAGGCCATCGAGTTGTCCAATAGACCCCTTTACTGTTTGTACACAAATGTGACGTCATTGCGCATTGTTGGAGCAGAATCGACCAGTACTGCACCTTTGTAAAGCAACTAGCCAGGGGTTTTCACAGAAATAATGATGGTCACAATAACTTCAGATATGAGGTGGGCAACACAGACAAGGGCATTCCCGATGGTGTCCAGTCGGTACGTTTAATTTCTTGTAACAACAAACATCTCCTATGCTTCTGGAACAGCCTATTCCCTTTTGGAGTTCCACAATAAGTGTACGTTTAGGATTTCTAATTTTTGCAAACGTACACGCTTCAGGATGGCAGGTCTTCTCTCTTTAGGCTCTGCATTGTCTTTTTGTGTATATGTGTGTTTGAGACAACAAAGCGCACACAGCCAGTGATGACGTAGCTTCTAAACGAGTCAATGGAGCCGCTTCGAGGGGCAAGGCCCTTTCAATGGGTAGACTAGTACATTGGATTGTGGAGGCCATCGAGTTGTCCATATAAGCCATCAGTTAGAGCCCCCAGATGGACTGCGTGCAAACTCCACAGAGGTGTGTCTGTGAGTGAGATTTGAACTCTGTAATTGCACAGATACCTATGGCTCCCAACGTGTATCAGGGTTACTATTAGAGCTGAACAATTAATCGAAAAGAATCGAAAATCGTGATATATTGTGATATCGAAATCGTGATTGCAATCATGATTTAATCGTGGCAATAGCGACCTACCTTCGAGAGCGTCCTTGAAGCCAGAACATACTGACAGGCTGGTGTTTCTGGCCATAAATCTGTTCACCTCCTAAGTTTCATGCATATACACGTACATACACGTATGAAAGCTTACTTCTTGATGTGTTCTTGACAGTAATCTGACTTGGTTGGCCTTTAGGGTAGTATTACTGAGATGTTACTGTGCAGTGCAGGAAAAGACATGGGAAGAAAAAAGATGTGCTAAATGTATTCTTCAGGGTCTAAACTTTCCAATGATATGCATTGTTCCTGGGTTTATTACACCACCTGGATTATGAACAATTGCGGAATGAAGATCAAGTTGAAGTTCAAAGTCATCCGGGTTGATACAGGGTCGCCTTATAGTAAGGGGGTCAACATCTGATCTGACCTATTCAACAAAGAGTGTCCACTATAATGCAGTTTATCATGAAAGGGGATGAAAAACAACTGCCTGACTCATCTCTGTTGTAGGCCTATGCACCTGTTGTTAAGCAGAGTAAAATCTTCGACACTGCAAGTTTGATGTCGCTTGCCACAATGTTGATTACCAAAGCAGTGGTTTGGCAATGTTTGTTTCATCCTGGTGACTGCTAAATTATAATCTCACACAAACATTAGCACATGTTGATGGCAGCCAGCTCTGATTATATGGGGTAGGCCTATATATTTTGTCATTCCAGATGTCTTTAATTCGCTTCTAGTGTGGTGTCGAGAGAAATGAACCTATGCATCAAAAAGTTCTGCATGTCATCTTTTTTGATGCCATATTTAGATCCCAAGATAGAAGCATTTAAATGTGACCTGTGTTTACCCTCTGTTGGCAATATTTGGTGCACTGACTCACGCTGTCCTTGTGTCACCTCACCTGACTGACTCACTGCGGGTATTGTGGCATGTTCGATGACTCATCCATGTCATGTTTACTGTGTCTTTTGACTGTTGTAAAGATAGAGTTTGAAGACTGAAGATTTTGAAGACATTTTTGAAAAGCTGTTTGTATACACACCAACACACATTCTTTTATTTCCCGATTTGTTGCATTTCATGTTGATATAATTTGACTTTTATTTCATTTTACTTTTACTACTACTACTATCTTTGCTATGGCTGTTTTATAATGCTTTGAGTATGAGGTTGAGTATGGAGCTATTTTAAGGTCTAAAGTCTTACAGCTCCACAAAACGCATTTCAAATGTGTAAGCTGCATCTTGTACTTGCAGGGTTATTTTCACATCTGTAGGGTGAACTAAGGTAATTTGGGACATCAGCCAAATTGGGACAAATAAGGTTTTGGGTTGTTTTCTTTCTAAATATTAGCAGCCAATTGCAAAATGGGATGTAATCTTGTTACTGCAACTGTCATGTATAAGGAACAATAATTTTATTTGGTGTTAAGTATCATAAAAGGAATGAGCAAAGGTTTGAAGTGACAGTGGATCCAACACCTGTCAGTTGAGCTAGCTGACATGTCGATTATGCTATCAGATCATAAGGATATTATGACTGAATTAGTGATTATATGGTACAAAATATGATTGAAATACATGTTGTTTTACTAAAGGTTTAACTCAATATCAAAACATTTAGACATCTGTCTTTACTTAATTAAGGAGACATAATTTTAGTAAGTAAAGTGGAGTGAGCTAATTTGGGACAATATTTTAAGCTAAAATGGGACAGTTTTCTCATAGCAACAGAATGGGCTTCTGTTAGCTGTTAGCATAGCATATTAGCTCGCCATAGGCCTATATTGTAATATGCATCCCACATGCTAATGGACATGGCCACAGTCACACATGCCTTACTCCTTCAATATTCTCTTGAAATGGAAATGTTTCAGGGATGTTATATCATTTTTTAAATAGTTAAGATCCTAGTCTACTGTTAACAAGAGAAAAATTGTATTATTATTTCAGTTTGCGCAAAAATAATGATAATCAAACAGACTGTCCCATTTTACATTAAAGGGTGTCCCAAATTACCATAACATTTTCTCATACCGAAGTTGGTGTCTCACTGTCTTTAAATGTTAATATATTATAAAATATTATACTTTAAAAACTAATTCCTACATGGAAATGTACCCAAGACCCATATGAAGACATACAATTACTAAATGTTGGTGTATTTTAAACTTAAAGTGGGGTTTTTTTGCGATCTACCAAAAGTGTCCCAATTTACCATAGTTCACCCTACATTTGTTTTGTGACTGTGTGGTTTTTTTTTGCACATGTGTGTGGGGGAAAACGTATGTGTAAAATATTAAAATGTATGTGTAGAAATGTTTTGAAGTTGTGGCAAGAGAAGTGCGTACGGCTTGTGCCATGCTTTACCAACTTCTTCCTGTTCGGAGCTGCGAGCACACGGCTGTGAAACTTTTTTCACAGATGTACGAATTTTGAGCCGGTTTTCACGTGGGGGTGGGGTCACAGGGTGAGAGCCAATCAAAACATCGCTTATTGCTAAGCCATCGATTTGTCGGTGTGCGTTTACATCCCAGTGCAGTAGGTGGCGATAATGAATATTCACCTCTAAACATCACTTGCAACGCGCCAAATGAATACAGAAACCTAGAAGAAGAACCTGACTGTGCAGATCGATGTAGATTCTTCCCACGACCAGCAGTGAGAACCAGCAGACTGAAAATGACGGTGAGTGGTTGAAGTGTTTCTTGTGAGGCATAACTTGCAGAAACCAATATTTGTCCTCGGATTATAGATTGTCTTCCTATTTGAGTATTCATGATGCATGTGAATAGGTTTGCTTTAGCGAGCAGCATAGAACTAGTATCATTGGTGGGTTGTTTACATTAGGGCACATGTGAGCATGAAGCCTCAAGCAAGTTTAGCCAACGTTTTGGCAGTAGCACTCCGACTGACGAAACTTGTATGCAAAGTTTTTAAGCAGTCGGTTGAAGTATGTTCTTTCTAGTGATACGTAACTTGCAGAAACCAATATTTGCCCTTAGATTATAGATTACCCTCCAATTTGAGTATTCATGATGCATGTGAATAGGTTTGCTTTAGCGAGCAGCATGGTGGGTTGTTTACATTATGGCACATGTGTGAGCATGAAGCCTCAAGCAAGGTTAGCCAACGTTTTGGCCGTAGCACTGACGAAACTTGTATGCAAAGTTTTTAAGCAGTCGGTTGAAATGTGTTCTTTCTAGTGATCCGTAACTTGCAGAAACCAATATTTGTCCTCGGATTATAGATTATCCTCCTATTTGAGTATTCATGATGCATGTGAATAAGTTTGCTTTAGCGAGCAGCATGGTGGGTTGTTTACATTATCTCTGCTAGCGTGGCTGTTGAGCCAGAGAAAAAAGATTCTTCACTCTCAGACAGGGTCTGATTCGCACTCTCAATGGTCTGACTAAGGTGCCAGGTTGACATTTTAGTAGAATTAGACTAATAACTAACTCTAGTATCCACGAGTTCTTCTTAACTTGGGTTGTATGATCGCTGTCATTCAATATGACATGTTCTCTGTGTGTTAGCTAGCTTCGATGACGGATACCTTATTTGTTAGCTAGGTAGCCATTTAATGTTAGCTAGTGTTAACCAGACAGATGGGTATTCTTATCTCTAATTTTGTGTCTTGTGTGCGAAGAAACGTGAGTAAACTTAATTATTTGATGTCTGCATGTGTTAGGCTACGGTGTATTATTTGGCAGGAGTTGTTTAAACTTTGTGTAATTTCAATCGCAGTGGTAGGTAGGCAGGCCTATTTTGTTTACCCCAAAGTGTGTTACCGTTTTATCTGCAGCTATTTTATCTGGATGGTTATTATTGTATCAGCCTATTTGTATTCATAATGCGTTAATATATGTGTATAATGGATGGTTTTTTTTATCATTATTTAGTCGATAATGAGGGAAACCTTGCCGTTTTGGTTGGCTATTCTGAACTTGTAATGGGGCATTTGGTATCTAGCTATTAAGTCAGGCTAAATGCATATTTCTCTGAGCGGTGTTGCCGCACGTCCAATTTTTCCCGGAGGTTTTTTGTCTCTGTTTTTTTATGGTCTGTTCGGGAAAATGGAATAACCTACCCGTGAGGTTTTGTACTTCCTCACATTGTCTCCCGTTGTGTAAGTCAATTGGTCTCCAAACCATTCACAAAAGCTGTTTTATTATTTTGATTAACCTGAGGGAGATCAAACATTAGCGCGAAAGACAGTACAACAATGCCAGCCATTATCAATCAAAATGATTAAATGACGTGGTTAGTTTGCCAGGAGGAAAGTTATTTGTCATCTTTGCAACCTCCATCAATGTAGGTGAGTCATGACGATGTGATCATCAAACACTTGGGTTTGATAATGTTGTAGTGCTAGTGCACGTCTGTGGGCACGCACCATTGCTACGTCAACCTGTCCCTTCAGAAAATTTAAGAGTAGCTGATGTCCGGAAAAGACCGTGTTTCCAATGTGCTTGTTCCAAAATTGTTGTTCTGCCTTCCATATAACTCCATGCCCGAGTTTAGTTTCTCCCACGTAAATCTTATGGTGAATACCGCCACCTAGTGGACTTTCTCGCGGTACTGCGCCTTCAGCGCAAATCTACTTCCTGGTTAGTTTCCAGTGTTTTCAAGTGTTTTCTGTCGTTAAGACACAGACTTCATCTCTCCCGCAATTTATATATTTTCACACTTGAGCCTTGGACAATATTAGTCTGTAAGTAATCATTTTGTGATGGATGTTGTTTGTAACGAAATTGCATTGATATTTTGATGTATATTTCTATCTATTTGCCTCAAGAAGTGATGTTCACTTTCCTGTAAAGTTTGGCTAGTCAGATTCTACTTAGCTAAAATAGGTCACGTTGTGTTGACTGAAAATAGATCGCTGGGTTGCTTGTAGATTTGTGTGTCGTGCAAATGTTGAAGTAAGTGTTCGTTTTCTGTTAACAGTTTTACAGTAAAGAGAAGTGTTAAGAGATGTATTGAGATTGGAAGTGCAAGTGTACAAAGTGAAAGTGCAAGAGAAAAGTCAGTAAGGAAATGAAAGAAAGAAAATAAAAGGACAAAATTACACTTCAGCTTGCCTTCTCTTGAACTGTTCTAGCTGTCTAGTTCTGCACCAGTAACGCAGACCGAGGGCAGCATAGTTGTCTATATTAGTTCTTGCTTTTCTCCCGATTTGCTTATGGGTTAGCAAGTCAGGCATTATGCCTACTGCGGTGGTGTCACATGCAGACCAACACATTTCAAGAATATGTTGTCAGGACATGTCAACTTGCCAGGTGCATAACTGATTAAGTTGGATGATATATACACATTTTATAGCGTGTCCATTCGAATTTCGTGTGTAGGCCGAGAAAGTGTTCTATGGTGGTCAACACACTCATTTGAGGGGGCAGCTCTGAATACAAGATTGCCCCATTCGCTGCTGAAACCTGGCCGAGGCGGAGTAGATGCTAGTAGGCCTACTTCTAGTATTTTGATGTGTTGCTCTCGAACTGAATGACTCGAATTGACTTTTTTGTGTTTGCGCATGGTGCACCAGCAGTACCAAAAATATATACTATAGTGGACCTCCATGTCATCACTCCTTTTTTGCACTTTGTTAACACACACAAAAGACACAAGGCATCTGTGATGTGCGTGTCCGCAGCGATGTGAACAGTGAGAGGATACTGCTGTTCTGCACCAGGACCAGGAACTGGTGTGTGAGCAGTGTGTGAGAGAGGAGCACGAAGATCATGTCACCTGCTCCACAAAGGAGGCCGCGGAGGACCGTAATGAGAGAGAGAGAGAGAGAGAGAGAGAGAGAGAGAGAGAGAGAGAGAGAGAGAGAGAGAGAGAGAGAGAGAGAGAGAGAGAGAGAGAGAGAGAGAGAGAGAGAGAGAGAGAGAGAGAGAGAGAGAGAGAGAGAGAGAGAGAGAGAGAGAGAATGTTTTTTTATATACTTATGAACATTATAATTTTGAACCATCTGCCTTCACGTTAAAGCTGGTTGGTTTTAATGAAATATCAGGAAGACATCAAAGTGTACAGCTGTCGTCTTCTCAATGTTGACCATTTCCAAGACAGCGCTTCAGTTTTGAGTCTACACTGTATCACTGTATGTTTTCTCATGATGATGATGCGTGGTTTTTTTTTACTGAGGTCCTTCAAGGATAAGCTGAGGGCTTTAAATGATGAGAGAGTTAGGTTCTTTGTAATGGAAAGACACAGCGTCAAATCATGCATTAAGTTATACATTCTACTGACATGAATGAGTTAAAAAAAATAAACATAGGGTTTCTCGTGCACACCAGAAACTTTCTTATGCTCGCCTGAAAATGTTCTGGTTCACACGTGCGCGTCACTTTCCCCTGCGCACCTGAGATTGTAGTTTCTGGTAGGCACGACGTTTCTGGTGTGCATGAGAAACTTTCTGGTAAGGTATTTTTTAAAGGCTTTGTTACATTGTCATTGTACACTACATGCACAAGTATTCCCAGTATTTGTGAAGTCACAAGTATATGAATATGTCAACTACTAAGATGATTGTGTAAAATCATGTGTCTTGTGTGAGCAGAAGCAGTCCTAGCACGCGGAGCGTCTGGTGAAAGCGGAGTTTGAGAAGATCCACCAGTTCCTATGTGATCGTCCTGAAGGAGTAGGAGGACCAGAAAAGCCGCAAGATGAAGGACACCGTGGACAAACTGTCTAGTGACATGGCCTCCCTAATGAACGCCATCAGCACCATAGAGGAGGCCATGGATGCGGATGACATGCTGTTTCTGAAGGTAGGGACAGTGTGTGTATTATTGCATTCCATTATACTGTATCACTATTGGCAGACATTTTTGTCCAGGAAAATGTTACAAACCCTGGAGCAATGTGAAGTTAGGTGCCTTGCTCAAGGGCACTTCAGCCATGGTGAGATGTGATTGACGCTAGATCATGCTAGAATTCTTACTGGCCGGACAAGTGGCCGGCTGCATTGCAGAATACCGGACATTTAGAATATCTAACGGACCTTCCCTCATATAGCCAAACACACACTCCCTAATAGGTCAAAGTGGCTAGTAAATTGGTCTTTTCTACCAGCAAAACTTAAAATTCATTTGCATTGGGCCAGTTGGCTGGTGTTAAAGAGCTAGCTGCTTGTATGCATGGGGAGCAAAAGCGCGCTGTCTTTCATGAAACGGTTTTGCAAGCGCAATGCCCTTTGTGTTTACTGTTAAAATACAAAAAAAAACCCTGAATTGTTCCTTGACATCAGCCAGCTGTGTGAGTCAAGTGAAAGGGAAGCAACTTGATTGGGGAGAACGCCGTGGGGGACGAGAGCGCAAGCAACACTATTGCGTGATGTTTAGACTATTACACGTTCATTTACATAGGCTATTTTCGTCTTTGTTCAGTTTCATATCACTGGTGTTTTGTGTAACATTCAGTGTTTAAAATGAGCTAATATTATTTACTGATTAATTTTATTCATTTTTTTGTCTGACATTTTGGCCGGTCACATTTTATTTTGCCGGACATTCATGATGCAAAACGGCCAATGTCCGGCCACAGCCGGCTAACGTGAACCCTGCCTACGACAATCTGATTCTACAAGGGGTGTCACGATAACCGGTAATCAGCCACGTTAAAAAGTGCTGACAATAATCATTACAGCTTGAAAAAAAAAAAACTGTACCGTACCGGATAACCATACTGTACACCATGACACTGTGAGCTTTTTTGACCTCTCCAAGTCTGCTGATGTTGCCACAGAGGCACACTTTGTTGCCTAACACCTAATTTCAAAGCTGTAGTCAAAGTGAATTGCTGAACCAATAACATGTAATTACATACTGTGATAATTTCCTCCTCATAACTTCAGAATGACAAGCAATTCATGTATTGTGCCTTAAAACATGGGGGTTTTCAGTTTGTGTAGGACTATCAATGCTTTATGTTCAACTAAATTTTTCAAAATTGCAACATAAGCAAGGCGAGCAATGGAAGTAATTGGCTTTGTATTGAGTCGAAGTTGTATTGAGACAAAAGCGAGGCTAGAGGCAATTAGCGTGACGAGAGCGACAGTTTGTAGTTGAACTCATAGGAATATTATTGCCAGTCCGGTAAAGATAGCTGAGTATGTCGGGTAAACTTCACTGCGAGTTTTACCTCCTGTAAGATGGTCCGGAAAAATTACCTCTTTAAAGTTTCAGCTCATGTTAATCACCCACCCCTTGCCGTCTACGGAGGGTCCTGTCGTGCATGTGGTTATGTTTGACTGAATATAGCATTGCCCTATCATGCTCATCCCCTGCCAATCGTTTCCCTTGACGACAGGCCCCGATGACCTTTGGCCGCAACACGGCAGGTGGCTGCATGGCGGTGTCGGACGACCTGCTGACCGCGCACTACACAGAGGACTACCAGGAGCAGCAGCTGCCCGACAACCCCGAGCGACTACAGGTATGGAGGGGTGTCACGATAACCAATATACCGTAGCCCGTACACCATACTTGGATCCATGCTAATTTCACATTCAGTATTTAGGAGTCATTCTTCCTTTATGTCATTTCTGTTTCACTTTCATAAAACCACACACATGCATATAGATTACATGTAATTACTGATTTTTTATTATAATAAATCCCCAAGAACCACTTGAACATCTTCAAGTGTGCATTCTTACCGTTACCCCTCAGTGGCCACAACTTTCCGCAAATAACTTATTCATCATATCAAGTTATATGTATTTGTAAACTCCCTGACAAGAGAAACATTCATCCCCAGCAAATGACTGCTGTATGTTTTCTGTGTACCCAGTAAATGGTGATGATGGTGCAGCTCCTGTGTGGACATGCTCTGTTACAACAACACAACACCGAGCAAGAAGACGAAGCCGTAACATAAGCAGCAGGTAAGTAATACACGTGATGGCAATATACATTCATTAACTTCACCACTATGTGTTTGTGTTGGGTTATGGGTTCCGAATAACATTTAGAAACACATTTTTCACAATCGTGTGTGAATGCAGCCACCTCTAATTCTAGTTGTATAGCATTTGTAGGGACCTCAGTAAATGTATAGCCTATTTAGCCATCCCATTCGTGTAAAGGGAGTCAGATAAAGTAAAGCAATTCAATCCGCTGTATCTTGTCCTGATCATCACTATTATTCTTACTCTACATGTTCTAAACAGGCTGCAAGTTGCCTTTCCTTCCCTGTTGAAGCACATTACGGGCGGCTATAAGCAGTGTGCACAACGCATTCCAAATAAGAACACATTTGACATAGAAACCATAGACTAATCTGCTGTTATCAGAAGTGGTGCCAAAGTATTCTATTGAAATTAACCAAATGCTCAGCAAAATAAAATTAATTATTGCCATTAACATAGCACAGCACGTTTAAAGGACCAGTTCAGTATTTTTTTTTAACATGCAGTTGTAATGCTCACACTACCTTGGACTTGTCAGTACCTGAGGGTTTTTTTTCTTCTTCCGAAATCTTGGTCATTGTAATGGGGGCAGTGCTTTGTTTACATGTCAAAAAAACATTTTTATTTATTCCCAACACCCAAAAACATCCGAAAGGTTATACAACATCAGCAGACAACTAGCAAACAGCGGTACCTTTCGGGGAAATGTTTGGAGTAGTCCTATGCAAAAACATTTTTTTAAATGTAAACAAACGCTGCCCCCATTAGAAAAGCTCATCTCGGATAATAATCATATCTCGTGGCATCACCGAGTACTGACAAGTCAAGGGTAGCGTGAGCAATACAACAGCATATTGAAATTGACTGAACTGGTCCTTTAAGCCTACTTGCCCAAGAATATGGCAATAAGAGTACTTTCATCTGTGTGACAGTGACCTATACATATTCTAGATATTGTGCTATCCTGCAGTTATGTTATGCCCATTCACTTTCATTTGATTTTTAAGTGAAAACGAAAGGATGTACGTGGTCTACACTTCTGTACACAGACTCATGTGCACAAACAAATCTCAAGACAACCGATCACAAGTTATCTGTAATTGCCAAAAGCGTCTTGGGAAAGACAGCGGGCAGAAGTGATCGTCTGTTTTTAAATACAGCTGATATAAACTCTCCTGACCTTAACCTTAACGGAGCACAGTGGAAGTTGTCTAAACTATATTTCTCAACCTAACCTTTAACTGTCAGTTGCTTTGGTTAAAAGCGTCAGTAAATGTAATGTAATGTAATGTAATCTCTCCCCCACTTTCAGTTGCTGTTGAATGACCGTGCTGACCTCCAAGCTGAGCTATGGCAAGGCAGTGAACACATCAGTGGTAAGCTTCTCCATACACCTTCATTGTCTTTGTCCTCACCCATCGAAATTGTCAAGCTGTTTGCTCATTATTCAGTCCCTCCAGTTTTTCGCGATTCAGCAATCGCGTGGATTCATGCAAATTCAACGATATTCCGCATAATTTCACGATGCCGCGTAATTCCTGTAAAGCCGCATTTTTCCCGCAAAATTTCAACATTCTGTGGAGTTTATTGATTTATATTATCGTCAAAAAAATAAAAAATGTGACTACAATAGGCCTACCACCGGAGACGAAAACCAATACGAAGCATTTTTGTTAATATGTCACTGAAACATTGAAAAATAATTGCCTGCTATTTCGGAAGTCGCGACCCTCATCTCAGCTGTTCCGCGTCTCTCCTCCCCTCCCTCACAAATACACGCAGGCGTCAGTGCTGCACACTCATGACCTTTTTTTAACAGCAGTAGCCTACTTTTCAGTGCAATCCTGGGTGGAAAAAGTATTGTTGACCATTTATCCATGACGAAGAAGTGTATGCAGTCATGAAATAGTGGCGGTACTGTCGCACAGTAGCAAACATCTTACGTTAGGCTACATGTTTGCGGAACTTCTCCACGCTCCCCTGTCGCTTTCATGAGCATGCTACCCGACGGTCGTTGTCTGATCTTTTTTCAATGTTCGCTAATGTTTGTAATTTAAGGGTCTATGTCTATGCGTAGGCACAAGCCTTCTGATAACAATCACTGTAGCGCCGATCGCAAAGGTTTCGGAAGTGTGGAGTTTTGCAACTTGTTTCAGTCAAGGACACCGAGATAGGAAGTGAACGGCCCTTCCACGCTTTCACTGTGTTATTGCAATAAAGTCTTGCGAATCCATGCAACCATGCACACAACCATGTCAACAAGAGCGTGTATGCCATCACAACTTTGCATCAAGCAAATAATAGCCTATGCAACAGCTTGCAATACGAGCACGAGAGAGAGAGAGAGAGAGAGAGAGAGAGAGAGAGAGAGAGAGAGAGAGAGAGAGAGAGAGAGAGAGAGAGAGAGAGAGAGAGAGAGAGAAGAGAGAGAGAGGAGAGAGAGAAGAGAGAGAGAGAGAGAGAGAGAGAGAGAGAGAGAGAGAGAGAGAGAGAGAGAGAGACGCGTCTTCCAACAGGTGACATTGTAACGCTTGCATACAGCCTGGCTAGCCTACTGTACCCCGCGACGCTCTTCATTAGGCCTAGTGGTAGGCTATACCCACAAGTATTTTTTCATAACGCGCTGTCCCATTTTCCCCCGAAGTCGTTCTAAAATATCGACAGAGATTTATGAGTGTCGCGGCCATGTTTTTTTTTACACATTGGACGCACTGGCTAATAAGACGCTCTGACAGCTTTTGACAATATTTTATTATTCTATTATATAGGAAGTGTGTTTCTGAATCTCTCTCTCTTTTGTCTTAAGCCTGCTTAGACTGATTGTGGTTTTCAGTTAGGCCTACCAAAAAAACCCAGAAAGGGATGCAAAATCTTTGCAAAAAATGAGAAAATGCCGCAAAATCTTTGCAAAAAATGAGAAAATGCCGCCACAAAATCAGGCATTTTGACCGCAAAAATCACAAAATCCCAGTGCAAAATCCTGGAGGGACTGATTATTGCTGAGCATTGTATATTCCTCATAACTCATCGAGACGTGTTAATGCCAAAGCCCTTTTGAAAAGTAACATTTTGAAAAATACTTCAATAAACACAAAATATATCTCCACAATATGCACAGACTATGTTTAATGCAATATCTGTTTAACAGACAACATAAAACTAAGTTCTATATTAAAACTTTTATATTTTATATATTTCTAACTGTTCATTGTCAGAAATGTCTGATCTGCCAATGACACGGTTGCAACTCTGTGAATTTAGGCAAGTACACATAGTTGAGATCACCTGAGTTCAAACCGAGCATGAGAATGGGGAAGAAAAATTATTTAAATTACTTCCAACATGACATGGCTGTTGGTGCCAGAGGGTCTTGGTTGGGGTATTTCAGAAACAACTGATCTACTGGAATATTGAAGTTATTGTGATACACATAACTTACTAAAATCTTATTCTGTTCTCCAGGTTTTGGACCAACCAGCTCTCCAGCTGCATCACTGAATCGGTGGAACTGCACAAACTACAAGTCTGCTGTGCCTCATGCATACTCCCGGCCGACCACAGTGCAAGATTTAACTACTTATAACAAGGGACAACATGGCATCCCCCACATCCTTTCCCATGGTGTTGTCTCAATGTTTTTGAAGTATCTGGTTTGTGTGTGTGTTTAAGTTACTACTTCTGACCACGTACTATCAATAGGTGTCTTAACACTTCAGAGTAACAAGAAAAAATACATATCAGAGCAGGCCAAATTATAAGTAAAGTTCATAAAGGTTAGAGCAGGCTTCACCCAACATTTTTTCTCTTCTTTTAAGGGTGCTGACTAAAATATTGTAAAACTGAAAAATGAAAAAAGGTTGCATCATGCATAGGTTTCTTTATTACACAGACGCGTTTCGGCATTCTGCCTTCCTCATTGTAATAAAGAAACCTATGCATGGTGCAACCTTTTTTCATTTTTCAAATTATAAGTAGCACATTTACACCCTACTATAGTATCACAAGGGATTGGTGACTTTGGTGAATAAAATAGGAAGTAAGTATATTTCAGCCCTTAAGACTCAGAGAGAGAGGAATTAGTTAAATGCGATTTAATGAGAAGATAATTGACTATGCATTTAACAGAAGGTACACAGTCTTTGGCGTAGGTCCAATCATCAGCCCGGGTCTTCTTGCGCCAGTAGAGCCTGATGAAGCTGTGCAGCAGGAAGCGGACCTTTAACCCCGCAGACAGGTAGACTGGACCAACCTGGTGGTGGTGGGGATGGAGGAGGAGATTTTTAACCACCTGAACCTGCAACAGCAAGAGTTAGACATGTCACTATAAAGGGAAGTGGTGGTTGCTGCTTGGCTCTGCAAAATGCACATGTGGCATTCGAATCTTACTAGCAGAACTAGCGCTGGCTACTCTCCTCTAAATCAACACAAAATATCAAGTTATTGTGTGCCTTAATAAAGCAACATGTGCAAATGTTCAAGATGCCTTGCCTTGCATTTATTTTAATAACATGACTTTTCAAATCACAATTTTATGCAACAGTATGTATACATTTTATTTTTAAATGATTGAATGAATGAATGATAGCTTGAGTTGTGACTCCTTGCATTTTGTTTTAAAAACAATTAATTCTGTTAAACATTCTTACGCAAAGGACTTTTCCCTATTTGAATGTCATACAAAACTGAAATTAAACATTGAGTGTTTGCTCCTTATTTTTTGTTTTGTTTTGTTTTGTTTTAACTCAGCACGAGCCATTTGTTAAAGGTCTCACGGTTTCCCCTCTTTGAATGGTATACATTGTATAGTAGCAGTAGGATAACATTATCTGTAAGTTTTGACTGATACGCCCAACCCAAGAACAACGTGGACTGGAGCTAAGGTGGGTCGTCCAAAAAACAGAGTTCATGGTGTTAAAGAAAAAAGCAGAGGTTCATCAATTGGCTCAGATTTTTTTTCCCCATTGTTTTCATGGTCCTCTATAAACACATACGTGGGGGAGGGGAATGTGTTGTAGTTAGGGGATTGACACTATTTCACCTCTGAGCGCACTGTTTGATGAACTGCAGTCACTATATAGCAGGGGCGGGGAACTTTTTTTTCATTCAAAGGGCCGTTGAAGTCCTCCAAGGGCCTCATTATGAACACGAACCAGGATTTCCCCCGACCCCACCTTCTCTAAGACCGCCCCTTATATATAACTGAACTCTATTGCAAACATAATTGGTAAGAGTCCTTTACAAAATGTGTTATATTTCATGTGAAGCGGCATAACATTAAACTCATGTCGGTGGCTGGATAAAACAGACACAGGTTCCCCACCCCTGCTGAAGGCTACAGAATGTATTGAACAAGCTTGCTATTGAAAATTAGAAATTAAAATGTTGGCTGAGCATGGAGCAGCAAACTAGGCTGTGCAATTTGCCACAAGCCATGACGTGAATTCCATTGCCATAGTAGGCTACTGAGTACTGAACATTGTTTTTTGTTGTTGTTGTTGTTTAACAGTGGTTCCTTCCAGAAGCTGCATGACATTTGGTAGGGCCTATGGCTTGACCAACTCGGCAATGCAATACATGCTATTATCTATGGAAGTGCTAGCTGAAGCAATTGTAGCCTCCCCCCATGTCAGTATCAATGACGTCTGGGGGTCTCTTCTATGACTAGTCCGGTAAGGGCACTGGACCACCTTCTTGCCCATATGAGCAAGTAACAAGAATGAAATGCCGACATGGCACCCACACCTCCCTTGACATTGCTATTATAATGGAGCAGCAAACTAGCGGCGCAGCAGCCTCCGGTGTGTAGGTATTATTACTATTAATGTCACCCGGGGGCTGTTTTATGCGCTCAAAGGCGTTGAGCTTGTTTGAAAAATAGCCGATTTAACACACTACTTTCACAACATACAGTTAAAAGGTGCATGGACACACAGGAGCAGGGCTCTAAATTAACTTTTTTCATCACTAGCCAAATGGCTATGTTAATCTTACTAGCCAAACATACACTGAATAATGGGTCAAAGTGACTAGTAAGTTGGTCATTTCTACCAGCCAAACCGAATTTTCACCAGCATTTGGCTGGTTGGCTGGTGTTAATTTAGAGCCCAGCACAGGAGACATGCAGGACGCTGTTGCTGGCTATGTGTGTGACAGACATGATACCATTTGAGAAACTCACGATAAAAGTAGGCTACCAGACGTCCCCTATCTGTAAAAACCACAGACCGTATTGGATTAAACTATCAAATGTTGAACTTTATACTGAGCACTCAAAGGGACAGGAGGTAAAACCGTTCGGCTAAACGCACCTGATTATGTGACTCCATTTCAATCCTGCCATGAAACTGTCAGAAAACGCGTTCTGTGAGGAGGGGGGGGGGGGGGTGGCCAATCAGAAGTGCGTAGTTTCCAGACTCTGGTGGTTTCCATCGAAGTCCTCGCGAAACACTGATTGGCTTGGCAATAAGCGATGTTTTGATTGGCTCTCGCCATATGACCCCACCCCCACGTGAAAACCGGCTCAAAATTCGTACATCTGTGAAAAAAGTTTCACAGCCGTGTGCTCGCAGCTCCGAACCAGAGTCATGAATAGGAAAGAGTTGTGTATATCCCATTGGCATACGTGGGCAAGGGGCGGGGTCTATTTTCCGTGTCATGGCTCCTCCCTGTAGACTTCAAGAAGTTCCATATCCGGAAGTGGGCTCCGTAGACTTTCGTTTGACTGTCGACACCTTTCTCGGTAAGTTGATAAATGGGAGAACAAATCGAAATGTTTTCTGTGTTTCAGTATCCGTTGTCTAAAGTATAGCCTTCAATTATGTAATTGCATGTGGTTTGCATGAAAATTGCGATGTCGATGTTAAAGACGAACGCTGTTTAGGAATGAATAACCACTTCTGGTAGCTTAAGTTAGCATAGCGGCTTGGCTCCTGTCCAACTTCACAAGTGGCTACGTTACAATCCTATACAATGCGCTACTATCTGTATCATAAACGACTGTGTTTTCTACCTCCCACATTCATATAACGCCATATTACCCGTGTACATTCGTGGTTTGATATTCCCAGCTATTTGAATGCATGTAGCTGCATGTGGTTAGCGTAGCGAGTAAGCATTTACGTGTGGATGTGTTGGCTAGCTACAAAAAATACAATTGAGTCCCGAATATTAAAGTACTGAAGTTGATGACCCCAGGTATTTCAGAAACCGAGAAATATATATTTCTGTTGAGTAAACCATGGATGTTTGCTGAACAGTTTGCTGAACAGTTTTGAAGTTGGCTAGTCGAACTACTATGCACAGTCCGTAGCCAGATGTGCACCGCATTGACAATGCGCCGTATACCTGTATTTCTCCTTTTAGCTCTGTGAAATCAAATAGTTTCTGATTGATTTGAATGGGTGGTGGATTAATGTCTATTTTTTTTGTCTGCCAGTCTATCACTCCTCTATCACTCATCTGTTTTGTGTGTTTGATTAGGGACTTTGGTTCGGCATACACTGCTGGCTGTACCTATTGTTGTCATTACTACCATGTGGGACACAGTAAGATGCGTAAGATGCCTTGTGAATCTAAGGTAATTATTGTATTGAAATTGACACGACATATATACCAGTATATGTGAATAGTCTGGTACTATATGTTTGTAGTTCATATGTGTAGGTCCAAACTCCATGACAGCTGATGAGGTATTGAAGGCACAACTGTAATATTTATTTCAAAGCAATTGAGGTTCAAGTAATATGTAATGTAGTAATGTAGGGAAGTGTGAAGGCATATTTGGCATTAATTTATAGGCAGGTGTTTAAATGGAACAGAGAAAGTAACCATTGAATTGCATTGTAGGACATTCCTAAATATCAATCATAACCGAATCGTTGCTGAAGAAATCGTTTTTCAAATCAAATCGGCATGAATGCTCTGATTTATACCCCTAGTCATGACTAGAAGAAAATAAAGACAAAAACACATTGACAATTTGTCAACGGTTTATTCTCCCTGTTTGACATGTTCATGCTGTGTCTTGAGGTTTTTTGTGTGTTTGTTTTTTGTTTTTTTTTGTTTTTTGCTATTGGTGGGGACTGCTATTGAGGAGGCTGCCGTGGCTGGAGGATGCTGTCGAAGGTGTAGGAGACTGCCGTGGCTGGAGGAGGCTGGAGGAGGCTGCCGAAGGTGGAGGAGGCTGCCGAAGGTGGAGGAGGCTGCCGTGGCTGGAGGTGGAGGTGGAGGAGGCTGCCGAAGGTGGAGGAGGCTGCCGAAGGAAGAAGCTTCCGTAGGTGGAGGAGGCTGCCGTGGCTGGAGGAGGAGGAGGCTGCCGAGGCTGGAGGAGGCTGCTGTAGCTGGCGGAGGCTGGAGGAGGAGGAGGCTGCCGTAGGTGGAGGAGGAGAAGGAGGCTGCCGTAGGTGTAGCTGGAGGAGGCTGCCGTAGCTGGAGGAGGCTGCCGTAGCTGGAGGAGGCTGCCGAAGGTGGAGGAGGCCGTGGCTGGAGGAGGCTGGAGGCTGCCGAAGGTGGAGGAGGCTGCCGAAGGTGGAGAAGGCTGCTGAAGGAAGAGGCTTCTGTAGGTGGAGGAGGCTGCTGAAGGTGTAGGCAGAGACTTCTTCGCTTGGCTTTTGCTGCCCAGGTAAGCTTTATTGCTCAGCTGCTTTTCACTGAGGCACTTGCCCGCAATTCGTAGCCTCAGCCTAATGTATCTTCTCACCAACTTCCTCTTCACATCATGGCATGATGGTAGGCTGCTCCTTGTAGCCATGGCCTCCTCCTCCAACTGTTGCACAGTGCAGCTTGGTGTGTTGTTATTATTACTATGTGATTCTTTACTTCACTGATGACCCCTGAACAGATTGTCAGTGCCCTTCCTAACTTCATGTGTTTCTTTATTTCATTGCTCCAGCTGTGTCATATTCACTCATCATTGACTGATGACCCCTGAACAGATTTCCGGCCCTTCTTCATACACCTTGTCTTCCACCTTCACAGTCATGGTGTGTATATTGTTATTACAATGTGATTCTTCATTTCATTGCTCGTCTTCATACAGCTTGTCTCCCACCTTCATCTGGTTCTTCACTTAATTGCTCCAGGTGTACCATATTCACTGATAATGATATTTGTTGTTCATATACAGAAGCATAGACCCCTTTTACAGTTTTAATTTTCTGTCTATTTCAATGTTACACGTTGAGTATGACCGCTGCATGTCTGTGTTGTTGACAGGCACAACACTCAGGAGTGCTGTGAGTTGCATGACACCTGCAGAGGCTCCATACTACAGACTACTTCTACTCGGTACTACAGAAACCGGATCACTTGACAAGCCTGTGTCCTGTTTTGGCCTTCCACACTCTGTAGGATTGCATAGGCTCCATTTCTTCTCCCACATCACCATTCCAAAACAACTCCAGATGTTTCGTTTGTATTATGGCCAGTTTCTTTACATCTGTTACACTACCTGTGTTTTGCACCCAAAACTGGACTGCTCTATCTGTTTCTTGTTTTTTATCATTATCACTTGCATTGCTGTAAATATGTTCCATTAGCTCAGTTTTGCAACTATGAAGTGTACAGTTTTGTTGTTGTATTACTGTTACGCTGAGCAAAAAGAAACCTCAAACCTTACTCTTAAGCCTATGTGAATTCTTCATGCGTGTCGTGCTCTGTCAACAGTTTGATGCTTACAAAGCATTCCAAGTGTCTGTATGATGTTCTACCATTATGCTATGCCTTCACACAGTTAATAACAAAAGGTATACAGTATTAAAAATGCATATTCACACTAGGTTATTGTCTAACTTGGCACCATAGCAGTGAGCATCCAGTGTATTTCTGTGTTCAAAACATACATAAATACATTTTTTTTAAAAAAATTAATTGACCCACTCAAGTACTGGTTATACAGTTGTTGTCTTTTTTTAATTATAATTTATTTAGTCCACATGACAGATCCATGGCCCTGCTCCATGCCACTGATTCAGAGTCGTGTGTAGGGACTACACGTCTCTGCCCTGATCCTCTTCACTCTGCCTGCATGCAACGATGCATGTTTTTGGCAGGTCTGATGCAGCCTCATAAAGGCTAAAGCTGGCCTGCGTCTCACTGCTAGAGATCTATAGACATACAAGTGTATGTGATTAGTTTTTAACGAATTAATATTTGTAGTGTAAATAATGAACACAACGCTTTTGCGATTACAGTCAAAAGCTACCAAGAAAGTTAGCATCTCATAGGTAAGTGGCGGGCTCCTGGCTAAGCTAATGGTGATTTCCCTCAAAACGTGATAAAAACACACCAGTTCTACGACAGTAGCGTGTAAACAACACAGTATTTTATATCACCTAGATGTACTAGACGAATTACCTAAAAAAATGGGATGGATCCCGTTTGTGTGCATATTTATTCAATGCTTGCCGTAGAAAGGCTTATTCTGCTCAGTAGAAGTCAATGACGGCTCTCTGTTTGTTTAGAACTTTAGCGTGTCTACACATGACTCTGACAGCCACTAGGTGACTTTCCCGCCGAGATCAAAGGTAGGCGTAACTCTGTTTATCAATGGCTCTGCTCCGAACAGGAAGACGTTGGTAAAGCATGGCACAAGCCGTACGCACTTCTCTTGCCACAACTTCAAAACATTTCTACACATACATTTTAATATTTTACACATACGTTTTCCCCCACACACATGTGCAAAAAAAACCCACACAGTTACAAAACAAATGTACAGATGTGAAAATAACCCTGCAAGTACAAGATGCAGCTTACACATTTGAAATGCGTTTTGTGGAGCTGTAAGACTTTAGACCTTAAAATAGCTCCATAGTTGTGCCCTTACATTTAACACAGTACACATCCATCCTGTGGAGTATACAGTTAGAGCCAACTATTTAATTCAGTCTTTTCAGAAAATTCTTCAATACCGTAAGTCTTACTAAAGTCCCAACAGTGAGTGTCTTTTTATGTGTCATGCTGTAATTGTTCTGTTTTTGTTGGAACACTTCAGACAGTGTGTGCGTATAGTATACTGTATGTGTGTGTGTGCGCGCACATGCATGCCTGCCTGTCTGTGTGCCTGCCTGTGTGTGTGTATAGGCGCACACACACACACACACACACACACACACACACACACACACACACACACACACACACACACACACACACACACACACATACAATGTTCTTCAATTACATTTACTTCATCTGCAAGTACATTTTCATGGACGTTTACTACACAACTACACGTATTTGCATTTCTATGTTCAGACAACCATACACAGATGCCGTAGTAATTCATTTCATCTTTATGGAAGGAAGGGATTAATACTTACTATTGATATGATTAATACATTTGTGTACCTTTGGTTCATGTGCACCACATGATACTGTGCAGCCTGGTCGTACCTGCAGGAAACTGATGATTGAGCAGAAGCTTGTCTTACTTCATCGCCAGGTTATGATGATGAGTAAATTCATTTTTGTCACAGTAGCACAGGGAGGCCCGGGGTCCACATTCAGCCCATCTCCTCATTCAGTGCATCCCCTAGATAAAACAATACTTTGACCCGTCTTTTTAAAATATATATTTTTATTGAATACTGAATCAATTCATTCTAATTATATGATTGGCTTTCCACACAACATGGGCTGTTAGTGAGCATCCAACTGCACTTCAAACTCTGTCAGTTGGAGTCAAATCCATGGTCATGTGGCCCTCCGATGGTGGCCATGAAAAAACATGGTCCTCGTTACCATAAAAGTTGCCCATCACTGTAGTAGAACAGCAAACATTCCACAGAACCACCCAAGCATTCATAAACCATGTTGGCATAAAGCCAAGAAGTCTCTCACATAGGCTATCAGTCCAACACAAAGTTGAGTTTGATCTAGTATGAAGCATCTTGTAGAACACCAATATCAAAGAATGGCTATATGCGTGCGTGCGTGCATACATCGTGCATGTGTGTGTATTACACTGTAGTATATATCACCACACACCATTGGCCTGAGGAAAATGGGCGTAGCTGGTGTGTAAATTCCTTTTCGGTCACATATTCAGCAATTCAGAAGAACAGCAATATGAAAGGTCAAATAAAATCATATAGTTCCTACATGTAACATGTAAATCAACACGTCAAATCATCAGGACGCTGCATTCCTTTCCTATTTTATCTTCCATTTCCTTGTCTCCATGTTGGCTTTGACATTTAGTCAAGTCAAGTCAAGTTTATTGTCAATTTCTTTACATGCACTGGTCATACAAAGAATTTGAAATTGCGTTTCTTGCTCTCCCATGCAGACATAGACTAATCTAGGTAAGGACATAGACAGTATAGACATAGACAGTACTCATACATGGACATAGACAGTATGGACGTAGACATTGCTCATACAGACATTTAAAGTGCAAGACTGGACAACAGAAGACTTGTAGAGAACATACATTAAGAGGAGGTATTTTGTTGTGCTTTTTCTAAAAATCCTTTATAGCGTTCTGACATAGTAATAGTAGCATTTGAAGAAATAAATAATTTAAAAAGGTTTTTTATTAAATATGTGTGTGTGTGTGTGTGTGTGTGTTTGTATGTGTTTTGTGTGCGTGTGTGTGTGTGTGTGTGTGTGTGTGTGTGTGTGTGTGTGTGTGTTTAGTGCAGGTAGAAAGTGCGGTGTGCGTCTGTGTGTGTGTGTACCTGTGTATGTGTGTGTGTGTGTGTGTATGTGTGTGAGTATGAGTTGTGTGTCAGTGTGTGTATGTTTGGTTTTAGTGCAGAAAGTGCAGTGTGCTTGTGTGTGTGTGTGTGTGTGTGTGTGTGTGTGTGTGTGTGTGTGTGTGTGTGTGTGTGTGTGTGTGTGTGTGTGTGTGTGTGTGTGTGTGCATGTGTATGTTTTGAGTTAGTGCAGGTTGAAAGTTCAGTCACAGATGTAGTAGTGCAGGTGGAATGTTCAGTCGCAGATATGGTGGTGGGGATGAGGGGGGGGAGCGTTGTCAGTGGCCTGACTGGCTAGAGGCTGACAGTGAAGGGAGAGTGGGTTGAGTGTTCAGTATCTTGATTGCTTGATGCATCGTGCTGCTTGCAAGCCTGGTGGTACGGGAACGGAGGCGCCTGTACCTCTTTCCAGAGGGCAGGAGGCTGAACAGTTTGTGTGCAGGGTGGCTTGTGTCTTTGATGATCATCAGTGCTTTTCGGGTGAGGCGTGCGGTGTAAATGTCCTGCAGGGAGGGGAGTGGTACTCCAATGATCTTCTTCGCTGTGTTCACAACACGCTGGAGTGTCTTCCTGTTTTTCTCCGTGCAGCTTCCTCCCCACACTGTGATGCAGCTGGACACGACGCTCTCTATGGTTCCTCTGTAGAATGTTGTCATGATGGAGGGTGTAGCACTTGCCTTCTTTAGTTTGCGCAAGAAGTAGAGACGCTGATGGGCCTTCTTCGCCAGTGATGTAGTGTTGGTGGTCCAAAGAGAGGTCGTCGCTGATGTGCACTCCAAGGAACTTGGTGCTGCTCACTCTCTCCACAGCATCACCTTCGATGGTCAGTGGTGGCAGTTGTTTTTGGACCCTCTGAAAGTTGACAACAATCTCCTTGGTCTTGTTGACATTCAGCAGGAGGTTGTTGTCTTTGCACCATCTGGCCAGCAGGTCTACTTCTTCTCTGTAGTGGGTCTCATCGCCCTTAGTGATGAGGCCCACCAGTGTTGTATCATCCGCAAACTTCACTAGATGGTTAGTGCTGTGGGTCGTTGTGCAGTCATGTGTCAGCAGCGTGAACAGCAGGGGGCTGAGAACACAACCTTGCGGAGCCCCCGTGCTCAGGGTCAGGGTGCTTGAGGTGTTATTCCCTACCCGTACTGCTTGTGGTCTCTGCATCAGGAAGTCCAGCAGCCAGTTGCAGAGGGAGGTGCTGAAACCTAGTTTGTCCAGTTTTCTGATGAGTTGTTGTGGTATTATGGTATTGAATGCTGAACTGAAGTCAATGAACAGCATTCTCACATATGAGTCTTTATTGTCCAAGTGGGTGAGGGCTGGATGGAGGGCAGAGCAGATTGCATCCTCCGTGGATCGCTTGGCTCGGTATGCGAACTGGTAGGGGTCCAGGGTGGGGGGTAGGGTGGCTTTGATGTGTGACAGGACTAGCCGTTCGAAGCACTTCATGATTATGGGCGTCAGTGCTACAGGACGGTAGTCATTGAGGCATGATGGTGATGATTTCTTCGGCACGGGTATGATGGTAGCAGCTTTGAAAAGTGATGGGATGACTGCTTGCTCCAGAGAGATGTTAAAGATGTCTGTGAAGACATCCTTCAGCTCTTCTGCACAATCCTTCAACACTCGGCCAGGTATGTTGTCTGGGCCAGCTGCTTTGCGTGGGTTGATGGTGGCCAGTGTCCTCTTCACACTGGCAGAGGACAGGTACAGGGGTTGATCATGGGGGGGAGTTTTCTGTGGATGAGTGTCATTTTGTGCTTCAAAACGGGCAAAGAAACTGTTCAGGTCGTTTAGCAGAGAGGTGTTGTTGTCACAGCTTCGTGGTGCGGGCTCATAGTCCGTGATGGCCTGTATGGCCTGCCACAGGCTCTGTGCATCTCTGCTGTCTTTGAAGTGTGTTGTTATTTTGTCCGAGTATTCCTTTTATGCTTTCCTGATGCCCTGGGACAGGTTTGCCCTTGCTGCTTTTAGGCCAGCTACGTCTCCTGCTCTGAAGGCTTTGTCTCTGGCCCTCAGCAGTCTGTGAACGTCTCCTGTGAACCATGGCTTCTGGTTGGCCCTGGTGGTGATGCGTTTTATTTCTGTAACATCATCAATGCATTTTGTGATGTAGGAGGTCACGGTGTCTGTGTACTCCTCAATGTCAATGTGGTTGCTGTGGGTGGCAGCTGTTTTGAACATGTCCCAATCTGTGGTTTCAAAGCAGTCTTGTAGTCGTGACACGGCTCCCTCTGGCCATTTTCTCACCTCCTTCAGAGCTGGTTTGGTGAGTTTTACCTTTTGTCTGTAGGCTGGCAGTAGCAGAATCGTTAGGTGGTCTGATAGGCCGATGTGGGGGATGGGCTTTGCCTTGTATGCTCCTTGTTTTGGGGTATAAACAAAGTCCAGGGTGTTTTGTCCTCTTGTTGGAAAGTTAACATGTTGGTGAAATTTTGGAAGTACTGTTTTGAGATTTCCGTGGTTGAAATCTCCCATGACCACTGTGAAGGCATCTGGGTGTGCATCTTGTTGTTCACTGATTCCCCGATGCAGCTCGTTCAGTGCCTCGCTTCTGACGCTGTTGGTGTTGCTAGGAGCGAGGTAAACTGCGACCAGTAGAATGGCGGATATTTCTCTTGGTAAATAGAAGGGTCGGCACTTGATGATCATGAACTCCACTAGTGGAGAGCAGTGTCTCTGTACCACCGTAGCATTTTTGCACCAAGCATCATGTGTGTAAACACATATTCCTCCCCCTCGTTTTTTCTCTGCAAGGGCTCTGTCCGCTCGGTAGCACGTAAGTTGCTCCAGTTGTAAAGCCGAGTCGGGTATGCCGTCGTTCAGCCAGGATTCTGTAAACACGGTCACACAGCAGTTCCTCACAGTTTTGTTCGCTGATCTTAGTAGCCGTATGTCATCCATCTTATTGTCCATAGATCTTACGTTTGCCAAGAGAATTGATGGTATTGCTGGACGAGTTGGGTTGGCTGCAAGCCGTGTTTCGACGGCACCTCGTTTGCCTCTCTTCCTAATTCTGGAGCACCTCTTTCGCCGTCTCCATGTAGGCGAGGCAGACGGGTCCGATGTAGTCCTATGCCGCCGTAGTATCCCCAGTTCCTCCAGTGTCTCTGTTGGTATATCCAATACATCGCTTAAGTTGTCCATTCTTATCTGCAACAGCTGTTGCCGACTGTACATGCGTTCCGACATAGTTTCCGACGATAGACATTTCGAATGACACATTATAACACAAATAAACACTGCGGGTTGGGAGAGTAAGGAGTCGCTGCAGCTAAATTTAGTTTTAATACCCCATTCCACCCCCTCACACCTCCACACGCACGCATGCACCCACGCACCCATGCACACACAGACACACACAGACACAAATACACACAGACACACACAGACACACACACACACACACACACACACACACACACACACACACACACCCGTACACACACACACACACACACACACACACACACACACACACACACACACACACACACACACACACACACACACACGTCTTGGTTTCTCCTCTCTTGTCATACAGTACAATGGCATACTGTTATATGAAGGAGCATATTGATAGAAGTTGTAATGATTATCAGAATAGCTTTTAAAAAATGTTTTATTGGGGAGAAATAGGACCCAGGGGCACTTTGGGCTTAAAGGGGCCCCACACCCTTGTGGGCTCCTATTTTCAGAAATGTAATTAAAAAAAAAAAAATTCTGAAAATAGGGGCCCCACGAGGGTGTGGGGCCCACCGGGAAATGCCCGCTATGCCAGATGTCCAGTCCAGCCTTGCCTGTAAATTATCGGATGTTTAATCATCTTGCTGTAAGCTGTGGATTTCAGCTGTTCAACATGGTTTATGATGTAAAGCCGTTACACTGTTTGTCTTTTGATCCATTATTGTTGAGGATCATACATTTTAAAGAGCAAATGGGGAATTTATTTACATTTGCCGTTAGTGAGGGACGGGAGGAGCATTTACTCTGACCACCACAAGAGAGGGATGTTGTCCAGGTTTTCTATAACGACCACCTCTATCAAGGCAGTGGAGAACAATGTACAACGGAGTAAATAACACTTGGTGATTAATAACACTTGGTCAATGTCAACTGATTTACCACAGAAGTAGTTTATCATATGGGGCTACCACAACCAGTTGCAACATTTTGTGAGACCACAAAAAAGGTATCGTGCAACTTGAAGAGGATTCTGTGTCGTCTGTCTGCAAGTCCTGTGGGTTGGTCTGAACAGTATCACCTGAGGCTATATGTCAAGGCCAGAGAGGAGGTGATCGACTGAGGTGCCTTCACAGCCACAGAGGTAAGGGGCTGGAGGATTACAGGAACCTAGGGGCAGGGGCACACCATCAAATTCTGGTCTATTGCCTCTTTTTTAAGTCAGCCATGGAAAGCAGCATTAGGCTGCAGACAGACAAAGCAGCAAAGCAAACAAGAAACAGACATGCCACCAAGGACATCATACATACAAAAAGCAAACACATAATATGTAGGCCTACCTATGTACTGTATCTGTTTGAATGTCTTGTGTGACATTGCTTGTGTGACATTATACACACTTGTGTTACATTACTATTTTAATAGATGTAGGCTAATACAAAACATGTGTCTTTTTTCTGACACTGATGATATTTTAGTTCAGACTTATAAACAGGCATTGACTTGTTGGGCAGTATAAAACGGGTGACATAATTCTGGATAGTTCTTTATGTATGTGCAACTCAGTGAGTAGCTCAATAATACAGTATTCATTTCCAGTTGGATCTGGCAATAGTTTGGGGATTTTACTCCCTCTGGTGGTAGTTATGAGCGATGAGACTACCATCACTTTCTTCTTGATGAACCTACTGCCTGTACTATTCAACATATAATGTGATGGTAAGGACTTGTTGTAATGTTTACCATGTGATGACAGAATTACTATATAGGCACTTGGCACTAAAGGATATTACTTGTTCAAGTTGTGCTCACTCAGAAACAATCAAGTAAGTTTTTTTAGTGTTGATTCTGACAACTAAATGAAGCAGCATAAGTAACTTGGTGAACATGACTATACAAAGTACTCTTCTGATCAGATATTGTTTTGCAGTAGGACCATGTTTGACTATGAAAAAATGTAATATCACTGTATGTAAATCTAAGCAGCATGGTGTTTGGGCCCTGATTGCAAGTCATTATGCCTGATCCCTAACTGTGTGTGTATGTTGACAGTGGGCTGTCCTAAAAGAAAGTACACACAAGGTCGTTGTTTGATTGACCCGTGCTGTCACTCATGGTTCTCTGGGTGATTTGATGATTAATTAGATGTCGGTGTCGGAGCCAGAAAATGAATCAGTGAGCCAGCGAGGGTTCCCCAGCTTGACGCCTCATCGCCAGCTGTCCCCACCAAGGCCTCCCGCCTGATTGCTCTCCAAAGCCCAGGCTGCTTGATGGGCCTGTCACTGGCCAGCCATTCCAATCCCCACAGAAGCAGCTCACAAATCTCTTACACGGTGTAAGTGCAAAAACACCGGTTTAATTCAACATTATGTGGTAAACGGCAAACTTCAAAAAAGGTGTTAGTGCACTGCCATGCAATAACTCTGACCACTTCACACATGCCACTTTATATAGCCTTTTATTTTATATCAGTACAGGAATATCGCCAAATCCATCCAGTGTTTTTGGCTGATGAGATTAGTTGATATTTACAGAGCAAAGTGTATAGGGCATTCATTCTTTGTTGTGAAAAATTGCAACTACTCAACCTCAAAGTATACATGAACTTAATGTCTGATACTGTAAGCAACATTTGCTTCTTAAAAGGCATGATTACCAAGACAGGTTTAAACCATATTCTTGAAATATTAAGTATAACAGTGGGAATGGTTGCCCCCTTGCACTTGTTTTGCACTTTCCCTGGAGAGCAGCTTAATATAGGTTGCAATGCAATGGTGAGCCTAAGTGCTACCAATTATACTTATTATTCCTGTCAGGTGTGTGTGTGTGTGTGTGTGTGTGTGTGTGTGTGTGTGTGTGTGTGTGTGTGTGTGAGGTGGGGGGGTGCATGTGCGTGTGTGTGTTTGTGTGCGCGCATGTGTGTGTGTGTGGGGGGGGGGGCTGTGTGTGTGTGTACATGTTGTTTGTGCATGTGTGTGTGCACGTGCGTGTTTGTGTGTGTGTGTTGTGTCTGTGTGTGTGTGTGTGTGTGTGTGTGTGTGTGTGTGTGTGTGCGTGCGTGCGCCCGAGTCGGTGTGGGTGTACCACAGGGCACTTCGGCCACAGTTTGCCTGAGGAGATTCAGGCATACGACAGGGGGCAGTGGCCTCCATCAAATAACTGCAGCTATCTGAGGACAGGCACAACTTTTGCCCTTTGGCATTTTCACTTGGTAATCTATACCTGGATGTGTATGGGGTGCCATCCCTCTCTAATCTCCCCGGCATGCCTGAGGGGATACCCTGCTCCGTCTTTCTACTCCTGTGTGGAAATGATTACAGGAGCAACACTGTCCAGCTCAAATTTTATGAGCCACGTGGTGTGGTGCTTCACAAACAACTGTAGTAGGCTTTAATCAGAAGAGCAAGCGTTGTCATACGTGGGTGATTCACCAACAAATAAGTCAGAGTCCAATAGAGTGCAAAAATCAATAACTGTCTCCACCGTAAGCAATTTCAGCTTTTGCTTTTCTCAGCAAAAAAGGCACTGGAGTTAAATCTCGTAAATTACTTGTCAGTTTGAGTCAGTGTAAATTTATAGCTGCTTTTAGGAGTCTCTCCTGAAGGATCTCAAAGTTTCACATGAAACAAATCTATTTTGTGTATTGTTGCATATTTTTTATGCTCAAATTGAGCAACACAAAAATAACAGAACTAGACTTGTTTTCAATTAAGCCCACTCCTCCCTTTCACCCACGGTACACGTATGCACACATGCATGCATTCACACATGCACGCACACAACACACACCTGCATCAATAGATCCATAGCAATCTCCCAATAAAATGCACCTTTCGCATCAAAATTGCACGACGTCCAGAGAATGGGCATTGGGCAGCACTGTCCCGTTGGGACTAGGCACCTAGCCTGGGCCTGCCCGTACATCTTTTGACACGGCACTAAATTTCCTGGCCAAGTTAGTCGGGCCAAGCTGGCAATCTCTTTAATTCTCTCCCTTGAAAGGTAGCCAAAGAAAATCTACAATTTTACTTTGGCAGAGACAGACGGACAGACAGGTGGACAGATAGACATGACACAGACAGACAGATGTTATAATCAGACTGTGATCATACATACCATAATCACCAATAGTTCAGTCTGTTGAGTTACAGCAACTGCTCCTCCATGGAAAAACTTGAATTTGATTTTGAGGTTTCTTAGTCATAAAGATAATGATTTATGAGAGTAAATCAATAGCCACATATACATTGTCAGCCCTCAGTGAGTGATGAGAGGAAAGCCAATTGTTTCCTTATACATCTTAACCTTTGAGAATAATTTGTAACTTTATCTGTTGTCAGATATGCAGTTCCACAAAGCTCCGCTGTGGAGCCCATGGAGCTCCCATGGCAGAGCAGTGTTGATTTGGAAATAGTCAGGATATACATATTTCAGTACAATATTTCTGATCCCCTCGATGTCCCCATCTTGTAGTGATCATGTGAGGGAATCTGGTGTGGTGTGGAAGGGTAATGATACAGCACACACTGATGAATAAAACAGTATACACTGTCCACTCTGCCATCTACTCTGCTGAAATACAAAGCATGATATGGGGTCAAATGTCATTTTCTTTGTCCAGAGGATACCATAGCATACACTAAGACAATGTTTTATTTATTCTTATTGAATATTGAAGAACTCAGGGTTTGGGGATAGAGTTGTGGTTTATTCTGTTTAAGTCTATACAGTATATTTTTGTTAAAAACATAAAAAAAATTCACAAAACATGACCATGGTCAACACTGACATTGAATTGTGAAAACTGTCATAGAAAAAATAGTTTACAGTACATATAGGTCTACGTATGTCAGTGCCGGTAAAATTCGGGGCCAATTTCTCACACTCAAAATACCTACATTTTGAGATATCAAATGCACTGATCATATTGATATTTATTTTGTCCCATGTACTCTATGACGTAATTCGTAATTATTTTGTAGTACTTTCTAGCTGTGACATAATTATTTTTTAGTCAACCATACACTTGTCCAACACTGTGACGCTGATCAGAGCACAGAGAGATCTGTTTATGCTGAAAAACAAGAACAAAATGAAAAATAAATTTAAAACAAAAATAATAAACATTGTAAGCATACAGCAATTTCATTTGAAGAACAGATTAGAATAGCTTGTTTGAGATGAAGAAATTGTTGTTATATCAACTCATTGCAGCATTGAGATAGACTTTTGGTCTTTGTGTAAGCCCTACAGATGCTTACCGGCAGGGAGGACATTCTTTTCAAAATAGCCCTCATTCATGAAGTTCCCTGCAGGGTTGTACTGGCCCACCACAAAGGTAGCGTTTCCAACCTTAGAGACACCCACACCAAGCTCAGTTGTAGACTTCCACACAACCTGGGTGAAGTGGCCTTAGAAGGAGCAAGAATAAGTTCATAAGAGGGGAAAACAAGAATTACAAACCTCTATTAATCCAAAACAGTAGTTACAGGGGTTGGCTGAGTCTCCCAATCAGAATGGGTTTGGTGAATGCATGTATGAAACATGTTGCATTCAGTATCTCCTACTGTATAAGTGTCCAAATGCACTTATAAAGGCCCCATGCATTGGCAGACATCTTTACAGTATTGCTATCAAACATCAATCATAGAATCTAAGAGCCTTTTTGAACGATATGTGTCTGTTTTAATACAGAAACATCATAGATTACCTGTGTTACCAGCGAAACCAGGGTCACTGAAGTCGTAGTCCTTAATCTCATTGTACCAGCTTTGCACCGCTTCTTTACCTAAGAATTAATTCAAAGAACACACCTCCATTAATAATAATAGAAGAACAAAGGAACAATATGATATGATTAAAATTTTTCAGCATTTATAACATGTTATGACATTTTACAATATTCTATTCTATTATATTCTATTCTATTCTATTCTATTATATTCTATTCTATTCTGTGCTATTCTATTCTGAAAAGCCTCTGCTTATATTCCGTAGTTAGTCCGTATATATGTATATATTATATTCCGTAGGTATTCCGCATAGGTAGACATTATATTCCATAGGTATTCCCAGGTACTGTACCTGTGAGGCTGTAGGCTCTGGAGCTGGAGTAGTAGTAGAGGTTCTCTCCGTTCTTGCTGTCGCTGTGCTTCAGCGTCATCCTGGTGTTGTTCTTGTTGATGTTCTCCAGGTAGTCTGCCCATTCTTGTGCAGATTTATTTAGCTCGTTGGTCAGGGTGAGGGGTGGTGCTCCGTGCTTAGCACGCAGCTCATTGTGGGTGCGGAGGAACTCTGCCTTGAAGCTAGCATCTGTCAGAGGCAGGGCATGATGGTTAGACTCTGTGTCCCATTACTCCCAACATGTTCAGAGTCCACATAGTGGGGGCTCCAAAGGGGAGATCGAAAGAATTTGAAGCACTTCTCCTCACTTTTTACCCCTTAGCACAGAGCCTGTTATAACCTTACTGTCACCAAAATTGCAATTACTACAGGTATGTCTTAATATGTTACTTAAAGGGCAACTGCAGTATTTTCAACATTAAGCCTCTTTTCTGGGTTGTCTGCAATGTTTTGAGTCCCCCACACCATTTTTTGTTGTTTGCTGCTGTTTCTGTGAATTTGCTACTATAGATTTTGTCTCAATTGGCTTTACAATGGCCGTTTATGGGCATGTCCCATTATGTTTTCAAAACCACCTTAAACACTTGTTTTCAAGACTGTGCAACTTACCAAGTGTTCAGGGGTATTCACTGATAATCCACAAAAAGTTTGAAAGCCAAATATGGCTTCTGTCGTTTTTTATTAGCCATTTTGCGAATTAAGGAAAAAAAGGGTATTTACAAAATGCTACATAAAACACAACAGAAGCCATGTTTCGCAACAAAAATTGTTATGGAATATCAGTGAATACCCCTGAACACTTGGTAAATTGCACAGTCTTGAAAACAAATGTTTAGGGTGGTTTTGAAAACATAGTTGGACATGCCCATAGACGGCCATTATAAAGCCAATTGAGACCAAATCTGTAGTAGCCAATTAACGGAGACAGCAGTAAACAACAAAAAAACGGTGAGGGGGACTCTAAAACATTGCAGGCAACCCAGAAAAGAGGCTTAATGTTGAAAATACTGCAGGTGCCCTTTAAGTACAGTACTTCGGTACTGCCATAGTAATGTTGTTATGATGTAGTTGAGTATTTTCAGCACATAGCGAAAAGGCCCGCCGGCGACCCCTAAGAGGCTACAGTAGGGGGCCACACAATACTTTCACATGCATCCTCCTTTCACAAAAACGATTGTTATAGGCGAAAACTAGAAGTAGTGGTGGTAATGGCATGGGCCTAGACTCTTAGGCCTCACAAGACAGGTGTGCTAGATTCTAGATTTGCTCTGCCAAAATCCAGTAGTTATAGGTGTCTCCTAACAATTACGTGCATACGACAACAAGACTGAAGAAAAGGAAAACAAACACTCACCTGCCATTGCGTTGTTTTGACTGGAAATGGAACAATATGTGCAAGACACAAAAAAAGACATTAGTTATTGAAAAAAGATTGAAATGTAAAACAAAAATCTTTAAATAGCATACAAGTGTATAAATCCAACTTGACTACTAACCCCCTGACTGCAAGCATTCAGATGTCAGATTACTGTATGTATCAGAATGAAGTGATGACTGCTACTGGATAATAGCTAACATTTACTGTCAATGAAGAATGAACATTTGCACCGATCTAAGACAAGTAAAGCCCCCTCACATTAAGGGTTGAGTGGCTCACCTTGAAGCAGGATGTGTTAGCGAGTTGGCTTGATTGGCTTGGCGTCTACAGGTAGTCGTTGTCCGGTGTGCCACATTATGTGATGTTTGTGGTCCTCCCATTTTCCCTGAAGCTATATGGTGACACATGGGCACGGCCTTAACAAAACAGAAAATGCAGACATACATGTAGGGCCTGCAGGTGTGTCTACATTTGTGGAGAAGTGGGGAGATACTCAACACACTGTCACATCCCATTTTGGAGATATAAATATAAATGACTAAATTGTCATTGTGTACACACACATTACTACAAGCCCTAATTCCATTGGAGTTGGAGTTCTGGACTAATCCCCATGTAATGTATGGATTGCATGTTTTGAAAAAAGAAAATAATACAAATAATGAGGAAGAATAAGGAAATTGAATCATGGATTCCTTTGCACTTTTCTCAGGTAATACCAAAAAATATATTGATGATGTTGAGTGGGAGATGTTTGATCACCTCACCTTTAATCCAGCACAATTTCTGAACAAGGAAGGCACAATTGTGAAAACTCTTAATCGCTTAGTACCTTTAAACATAACAGTCTCCATCCTCTCAGAAACAAATGCATAATTAAAGCGAAAGGCTTTGTTAACTCAATTTGTGCTATGGAGCACTTTGGGTCAACTGCTATTGTTTTTAAATGGGCAGTACATGTCTTGACTTGAAATGATATTGATACAGACTAGTGTGTCTTCACACACAGTAGGCCCATTGGTTCCACATAATTACACATTTTCTCATATTCATGTACAGTCATACTCTACTCATGCCACAGAGCTCACAAAATTGATTTCCCTCAGTTTTCCCATGGTGAAAACTTGATTGGTGTAATTGAGAAAACAGTATGATGGAATTTTGAGTGAAAACTCCCAACGATGGTCAGTTTAATGGTCAATAACATGCCCCCCCGGTGGCCCTCTGACAGACTGCTGCCTCATCATGACCCATAAATTACCATCTCAAATGAACGTGCCAGTGCAGCAGCTTGGCTCCAGGGACTTGGAGCTGAGGCGTAATTGCCATCGCAGGTTGACCATCTGCGACCTTTATAGCCTCGCGTCTCCAGCCTGTCAGTTGGCAACCGGCTGGGAGGTCGCCCACCTCGCTGCCGTCCAATAAAACATCACAGTCAGATGGCTTTGCCACCCAGCGGGAGTGTATACTCTCCATCTCGCGTGCCCTGGCCAGGAGCAGAGCCCTTTTGCCCGTCTGTCTGCCAAAGCCAGCAGCTCTAAATGAAGTCACACAGGAGAGTGAGGGCCCTGCTAATGTGGAGTTTGTACTGATGTCGTGATGTGGCTGTGAGGCTGTGTTTGGCCTCAGTGTGTACTGTACGACAACGCGAATGCCACAGAGCAACTGCTACGCAGGGCAGCATGAGATGCTGACATACTGTACTGTACGTGTGAATGAAAGTAAGTGTGAATGAAGCAGACAACAGTTTTAGTCTTTCTGCTCATGAAAGGTAGGTTTATGACTTAACTAAGAAAAGTAGTTCAAGATGGTACATGGACCACCCTTCATGCCCATAAAAAGGAAAGACTGTCAACACAAAATGGCATATATGACAGTACTCCACGTATTCCTCTACATCAAATGTATGATATAGGCCTACTGTAATTTATCTTGTTTGTATTCTTTGTAATTTGGACGAAAGCATCTGCTACATGTCAGGTCATTGAATACATTATTTCAGACTGTCAGACTTCAAAATAGGATAACAGGAATGACTTAATATCCACAGATTCAGGAGGATATTGCTTTGCTTTTTAGTTAGGGCTGGATGATAGCTATCGTAGAAAAGTTAGTTACAGTAGATGTACTGTATAGTATGTGACAAACACATAACGTGTGAGACTTACAGTTGGGCTGGTTGCCAAAGGCATATTCCAAAGATCACTTGTCGATCAACTGTCAAACAAGACATTGGCCTGACAACATAACACTTGTGACAAAGTAAATGATATCCATTACTAAACTCATAAAGTCTCATTAGTTAGCCACGCCAACACCTGAGGGTCTCAATGTTCATACCACACAAGCAGCCAGGGGTGCCGCCTGTGTCTGGATTAAGATGATTCCAATGGCCTGGCACTTACAAGAGGCCTTCTGAGCAACTGTATGATGCCATACGATACGCAACGATACGATACTACAGTATATGATACGAAACGATACGGTATATCTTCATTGTCAGTTTCTGAAATTCATTTTGCATCCCTGACAAGACTCGTTTAAAGAGGGACAAGACATACAACATCAAAGGACTATTGCACACATTGGTGCCATGCATGCACCATCAGACAAACAAAACATGGAGCCTGGGAACAGAATAACTCATAGCCATGATCACAGATAATGGCAAGACAGGGGACATAGACCTACGTACAGGCATACTGTACATGGGTCAATGACGTTCTGGCAGTGGCTAGCACACGCCAGGGTGGAACAACCACAGCCAATGTCACCATTGTATGGATCAAAGGACTCTTTTTTGTTGCTAGTGGACTATCCAAGAACTGTCTTCACTGCAGCACATGAATTACCAATTACTAATCAATTAATGGGCATCAGTCGTGGCTGCACCACCTGACGCTTGAGCCCAAGAAAAACGGCATCAACCCACATAGTAGGCTACTGTACATATATACTGTACGTAGGGCTCACACAACACGATGACAAGTATCATCATACTAGTACTCCTTGCTATTAATATCTTTAATGGAACCAATGGAATCTAGCTGTGCTCTTGCCGCACAAGTTACATGTATAGATTTTCCCTAGAGGCAATTCTATGTGACAGTTACAGACCATTTTTGTGTCTCTGGAAAATGCAGTAGGGTCATTCCACGCCAAATCAACAAGAGCCCGCGGACTTAGGTCTCAAAAAATTCTGAAAATATTACCAAGTGTACCCATGGTACTTAAGAGAAACACTGTAAATTTATTTTAATGTAAGATGTATACTCTCCGTGTTACAGCCAATTTTACTGGGGGAGGGGGGTGCCCATTTTGTTCACACTCTTTTTTTGGTCAAAGTTCACAAGCCCGTAGCTCAAGAACTAAACCATGTAGGAAGCTCAAATTTGGCATGCTGGTACATAGATAGGAATAGTTTGTTGCAGAACTGTCAGTTTTGGTCTGTATGATCCTGCATCGACATGGCATTCCCTCAAAAATGATACAAATTGTACTTGAGTTTTTGGCTGTGCTCTGTTTAGGCCTTCAGAAGACATATTTGTGCCCAACATAGCCTCTTGATTTTTTCCCCTTGTAGAGACAAGTAGGGGGACACTCTCATAAAAAGCTATAAATAGAAAGGAAACCCCATCAGTGTTTGACCAGAAGACCTCACAAGTCTGACAAATCATTTTGGGTGTCATTTTCAGAGCTCCAGAACCCCTTGTGGGATTGTCCACAGATTTTTATTTTATTTTTTTCTTCATTCTCCATGAATTCTTCTTTTTAAAAGCAAATGAGACTTGTCTTATGTGATGTTTTCTTTTGTAATTTCCAACCTGAACATGGGCAACGTGCACATTGAGGGCAATATGTTTTCTATGCGTTTCTTCCGCTGCCATCTGCTGGTCAAAAAAAGTAACAACATGACTCCTTGTGCCTGACCTACTGTCTCTTTTGGTGTGCAAACCTGCTCCCACATTGAACGCTCCTGAAATCGTTGAAATTGAAAGGGATACCTGCACCCTTGCACAGGGACTCTCGGGTGATCATGTCTGGGCAAAATTTGCATTTGATTATTTAGTCTTTACATTAAATGTTATCAAAATCATGTTGCTCTCTTTTTGCATTTTGCCCATGTTCAGGGTGGAAATTACAAAAGAAAACATCACATAAGACAAGTCTCATTGGTATTTTTAAAAAGAAGACTTCATGGAGAATGAGGAGAAATATGATGAGAAATATAAAATAAAAATCTGTGGACAATCCCACAAGGTGTTCTGGTGCTCTGTAAATGGCACCCAAAATGATTTGTCAGACTTGTGAGGTCTTCTGGTCAAACACTGATGGGGTTTCCTTTCTATTTATAGATTTTTATGGGAGTGTTTCTACTTGTATATACAAGGGGAAAAATTATGAGGCTATGTTGGGCACAAATATGTCTTCTGAAGGCCTAAACAGAGCACAGCCAAAAACTCCAGTACAATTTGTATCATCTTTGAGGGAATGCTATGACGATGCAGGATCATACAGACCAAAACTGACAGTTTTGCAACAAACTATTCCTATCTATGTACCAGCATGCCAAATTTGAGCTTCCTACATGGTTTAGTTCTTGAGCTACGGGCTTGTGAACTTTGACAAAAAAAAGAGTGTGAACAAAATGGGCACCCCCCTCCCCCAGTGAAATTGGCTGTAACATGGAGAGTATACATCCTACATTCAAATAAAGTAACAGTGTTTCTCTTAAGTACCATGGGTACACTCAGTAATATTTTCAGAATTTTTTGAGACATAAGTGCGCAGGCACTTGCTGATTTGGCGTGGAATGACCCAGTACTGCTCTAAGTTCTAACAGTGTGTGCTTTTCCCATGGAATCAAGTGCATCTTCAATGTTGTAAATGAATGAACCTTCAACAACATTAATAAAATGTTGTGAAATATAGTGTTCCTCCTGCAGTTCTCAGTGATGGACCATCATTATCAAAGACAATAGAATAAGTCAAGTCAAAACAAAAGAAATTCACCTACAATGGTTTTGGTCCCAGACCTTCAGCTACACGATTTGGTTGTAACCATTATTTTACAGGGTCGTATGGTTATGAATTCACTTGCTTCGGCACATGTCAATAGGCCTACTCAATTTTCTTGGTGCTTCTTCTTCCTTTGCCAAGTTTACTATGTTCGATACGTTCACTTAACCACTGTTTTTATTTGTGCAAGATGAAACTAGCTACCCAGACATACAGTATTAACACATATTCAGAGCTGAACAAGAACAAATAAGCCTACTGGATGCAAGACTTTTACTTTCTCTTTGAGCTGGAGTTGTTGATGAGAGACAAGGCACATGAGGGCTCGCAGCAATGAGCCTGTGCCAGCTGCAGGAGGAATTCACTCTTGTGAAATCAATACAGCTGATTAGATTAAAATCGTAATGGGTTTCTTTACAGCAGTAATGATATCATTTAATCTGCCCGTTTCTGCTTCGGTCACATAATCTCATTTTCAGACTTGACAAAAGACCATATTATAGACCTGCCAGCAGGTTCATGAAACCATTGCTACCTGAAAAACGTAAAAGTGCATGAAATAATAAATCACTAAAACTAATTCATGAAGGCTGATACGATGGAACACACCGTGTATGAACTTGAAATGGAAATCATTCCCAGCCATGCGGGCCTGTGGCAGTGCAATCATGATGGTGAGCAGGGATGCCCTGGGCCAAAAAATCAGACTGGGCATTTTCAGCCAAGACCGCCCGCCAGGCATTGTGAAAGACAATGAAGTCAACATTCTATTATTTACATCTATTACAAGCTATTTTGACCACACCACCCAAAATGAATATTTAAATCTGACTCAGAGAAATCAGCTGTGGCAGTATGAGGATTGATATACAACTAAATTGAGGGGAGGAACAGGCCAAAATCATCAACAATACACCGGGCTAAAGCCCTGTATGCCTTATGGCCAGTCCAGCCACGATGGTGAGTGTTTTAGACAGGGCACCTTGTCCAGAAAACCACTCAACACTCACCCAATCGCCACAAGTCATGCCCATACATGTTCCTCTGGCTGAGGAGTTGATGAGACCCAGAGACAGTGGGTTGGGCCAATTACCCTTCTGCTCCCTTTTAAAATACTTTAGTCTTGCTGAGACAGTCTTCCTTAATGGGAGCGTGATAAAAGCGTCCCTCCCTTTTTTTTACTTCCATCTCTTTAAATTTCGAAAGGTCAGGGTCTCAGATATGAGTGAGGAAAATACTTTGTCATATTTGACTTTGGCAGGTTAGAGCCTTAAATTGTTCACTGCCTGGTGAATGTCAAAGTAGTTTTGTGATGGATCTCTCTTTACATCACTTCTGCAACTCCTTTTTACTTGCATAGAGCCACTCTGCACGTCACCATGTCAGTCAGTCAGTCAGTCAGTCAGTCAGACACAATAAAATAAAATAAAAAACAAAAGTTGAAAATCGAGGTAAAAAAACAAAAAGGTGTTTAAAACAAGAACTGTGGTCATAATTCATAAACTGAAGAATATACATGTAGATATGTTTCAAGTCCCTTTTTAAAAGACAACAAAGACTGAGGTGACCTTAATTCAAACGGTAGACTGTCCCAGAGCACAGTAGCTAAAGGCGACATGTTTTGCTTTAGTGTGTAATCTGGGAACTGTAAGAAGATATTTATTGGAGGACCTTAAGTAACTGGTTGGATCATGAAGATGATGCAGAGATGAAGAGTCTCTTGATCTGAAACCGTTTTGCTTCTTGGGAGCGTTACATGCTAGTCTGTTGACCTTGCTTGCAGACAAAGATCAACTCTTCTGAATCCATTTTTCAAAACAACCTAAAACACATCACTTCTGTCATCAAACCACACACACTGGTATGATGTGTTTTATTTTCATATCAAAGTCAAAGGCCATTTTATTCGTAAAGCTCATTTACAAAACAGCTAAGTGTTTCACCATACACCAAAAGAAAGAAAAAAAAAAAATTTTCATATGCCTACTACCTTAAATGTTATGTACTCAGGGAAAATCAAAAGTACTGTACAGCAATTTCCAGGTAACGCTTCTTGGAAGCATAAATGTCTTTCAAAAGATTAATATAGCTTTCAATTGTTCAGCCAACGTTTTAAGGCTTTCTGATAGCCCCACAACTCTGTGGATTACCCAATCACCCTCATAAACCAAGCCAAGAAAGGCAGGCAGAGATCACCGTTCTGTGTGAACCCACTATTTCATTCAAAATCTTTGTCAGCCTGTGATCGAAAAGTTTTACGCTTTAACAATTTCCCAAATGAAAAAGAAAAGGAAGTTGAAAAAAAGTTTAAAGATTAACTGTCTCCATGGAAGTCGGGACATCTTTCCTGAGTGGAAAATTGCCCAGTCAAACGGCTGAGGGCATAGCGACAGTGTGTGTGTGTGTGTGTGTGTGTGTGTGTGTGTGTGTGTGTGTGTGTGTGTGTGTGTGTGTGTGTGTGTGTGTGTGTGTGTGTGTGTGTGTGTGTGTGTGTGTGTGTGTGTGTGTGTGTGTGTGTGTGCATGTGCGTGTGCGTGTGTGTGTGTGTGTTGGGGGGGGGTGGTCACAATTGTCATTGGCAGGAAGTTTATAAATGTGAGAGCTCTATTAATCCACAATGCAGATAATTTTGCATCTGGACTTGTGGAGACAATTGAGCCGGCCAAGACTGCATCTGGAGTCCATGACAGGGGGCAGGCACTCTAACCTGCAACCTTCCAATATCAACTCTCTAACCATTGGAGGGTTAATTTTGGAAGGCAGCAGGTTCGAATTTATATTCTAATTCAGGAATAACATCTCGTCTCCTACACCCTCATCCATGGCTAAAGTGCCCTTGAACAAAGCACGAGGCAGCTGATCTCACAAATGTAACCAATTCCATGTACCTACATTACTGTAAATTACTTTGGTTAAATGCATGTGCTAAGTGCAATGCAACATAACAAAGGCCTGAATACTGTGAGTGACACTGTGTCAGACACATGTTGCCCAGGACCTTTTCAGTTGTCACAATGTGCAGTTTTCAAGATCCGTCTTCATCTTATGACTGTTACTGTTTTTACCTCATATATTGTTTTAGTTGGGCAACACGAATGATCAGTGTGCTGTAGTGCAGTGGGGTGAGATTCGTGTCTGGGGTGTCAGTTCTGAAGGAACAACAAGAAAGCATAGACATGCTTTTGTTTCTTCTTTTTGCTTCTCTGTATGCGAGAGAGGAGCATGGAGACAGAAAAGCAGTGGGAAGAATACTGATGATGCTACATACCGTCTCTAACTACCACCACCCCTAGGGTCTCATGTAGCCTACCTCTATATTGAAATCCTAGAGCTGTGAGTTGCGAAGGTCAGTTCAAACAACCTATTTGATCATACATTTATTGCATACATTTATTGCATTCATGTTTGCATCAGAAGACATTGTGTGTAAAGATAGTGGCCATGGTTTTTGCTGTATGATCCAATGTTACAGACACAGAGGATTCAACCAAGTTGAACTGAGTGATCTCTGTTTCCCCTCCAAAGAAAATATTCTGCTTTTCACTGGACTAACTGCCATACAGTAGGTAAGAATAATCAGTGAGGATGCACACTAGTTAGGCGCTGAGCCACTGATGACACGGTGGATGCTGGTTGGGTGTCTGTCTGATGGATAGCTGGTCCAGCACACAGGAGCCCAGATGCCCAGAACTGACAGATGGTGGAATTTATGCAGGCATGTTTGGCAGGCAAACACATCAGACATATTTCACTTCATTTGTAATGACTGTGATGTGACGGGATAGGAGGTGTGAGTTTGCTGTATGGACACTCTACATTCGTAATCTGAACATGTAAACATCACTCAGTGATTCATTTACATGGAACTCAAGCACAACTGGCACATTCATTTCACATGTGCTGTCATACAACATTCAACAGCTACCTCCTCATAGTGCAAGAGGGAAAGAGGAAAACCTAAATATAGCTCTACAGTTGGTAACTTTTAACGGAAACACCTGTCAGAAGGATTATGGATGGACAAAACTGTAAAATAAACACTTTGACAGATTGAACCTCAACGTCCTTGTGGCATGGGGAATTGATGCTAAGGCATTTCAAGACAAGAAAATGCTGGTGCTTCTTGTTTTAGATTAAGTAAGAGGAGATGTATTATGATATATTGCTACTGTTGTACTGCAAGCAGGTTGTGCAGCACAATCTCATGGATGGAATAAACTCTTGTCTCTTGAAGGCTTCTGAGGAGTGGAGAGGCATTAACTCACACTTACGTCAAGGCTTCAATGTTGTCATCAGTCAAAAAGTTTTGTGGAGAGCTTTATTTATGGAAATTAATACTCAGGACAAAGCAAGGTTGTCCTCCACGTCGTGTCACTTAGTCCTCTGAGACCAGACAGTTTCTCTGAATCATGCAAAAAAAAAGCATTTGGCTATAGGATGCATTAAATAAACCACAAGGAATTCGACCAATAAATGTCTTGTGTCATCCCATGTGTGGTTATCATGTATGACTTCATTAATGACCATCTGGGATTGATATGGCTGTGTTGACATGTTGTGGTAATTGGATGTTTCACTTTTGCCTCACTTTTGTAAAATCAGGTGTGTCTATACTGAAGTAATATAACCTGATTAAAAGAGAAAAGCCACATCTTTAATGATGACAACAGGAAATCTCAGTGATGCATGCTGTCTTCCATGGCAGCATTTTGTGTTCATTAGTGTCTGGAGCAAAAACAAACAAACAAACAAACAAAAACAGGTAGATGTTGACTGGCCAGTCCCTGATGTCATTTGCTGTCATGCTGTCTGTTGTTTTCGAATGTGTTTACACTATTTATCCTTTAATCAGGTTAGTCACTCTGGCTGGGCATGTATGAGTCTCCCATACTGCTCTGGGCCCTGTCACTTTAATAGAGGCTGACACAGCAGACCACAATCTAAACGCCATCAGAAACCTGAGCAGAATAAGAATGTCAATAGCAACAAGGGACAATGCAAGTGTATGCACTGTAACAATCCTGTTGTCATTGTAACAAAACCTATGGACGCATATACAATGAAATTGTTCCGCATTTGGGACTTCCCAACAACCATTCCATGACCATGCTCAGGGTACACTACCATACTCAGGGTACGTCATGGAGGAGAGCGCAGGTTAATCACTCCCACCCCCCACCCCCCCAACCTGCCTGCTGGTGTGGGAAATCAATCCCCAGGGCTATAGCCCGACTCCCTCCTGCTTGCCCATGACCGCCAACTTCCGTCAGAGGAGGACAGATGATATTTTTCCCTCCACCACCAGGAGGTGCTGTTTATCCTATTTTCCTGTGCCGTTGTGCATGGATCCTTCCTGAGTGCACAAAAACCTGTTGTGCAGCCGTGTGAAATGTTTGCCTTTCATGGTCATCTGTTATCACTGCCACTCTATTTGTGTTGAGTAACAAGCAGTCATCCCCATCCCCCATCCCCCATCCATCCCAACCCCATCTCCGCATCACCCAGCCTGACCAATGCAGAGTGACTCATTTCAGCTGTGTGGGGTATAGAAATCAAAAGATGCGTAATTGTAAAGGGGCTACTTTCAGTGCTGTCAGATCTTCAAAAGATGATAGTCTCCCTCTTCAAAGTGTGCAGCACCTTCTCTCTCACCCCCACTCCCCTGCATCAGCTGGATAGATACTCTCCACAACATTTTAAACAGAGACAAGGCTTTATACTCCTGTTGAACTTGCAGAGAGAGAGAGAGAGAGATTGTGTGGGGAGTGTAGAGAGCGTGTGAAAGTGTAGTTTTAGTGCAGTTTTACTTAGTGAATGTGTTTTGGTGATTTATGAGGTAGTTAAAACATCAATTAAAGTATTGTGTGTCCGTAGTCCATCTTCTAAATCCCTTCCTCTCGGAATGCAGAGTGTGCAAAATACAAGTGACAGAAGTGGTTGTGCACGCAGCACGTGTGAACAATGGATTCCCAGATACAGTGTGTGTGGTGGTGCGCAACCTTTCTGCATGACCTGCAGCAACACACAGGTCTGGGGTGCATTTCTGGAAAGCGTAGTTGTTAGCAGTTAGCAACTTGGCTAGTTACCAATGGGAGATTGCATCGCAAACCAACAAAGTAGCTAACGTAGTTAGCAACTGCGCTTTCGAGAAATGCACCCCTGGATGGATGACAGCCTGGCCAGAAGGTTGAGAAATGGACCTGGCAACGCAACGGGCTGAGGTATCCAGTGGCCCTGAGCACTGGCCAGTGTAGTGTATTAACCTGCTGGGCGTCTGTGAAAGCCTCTCCCCCCACACTCCACTCTCACAGCCAATCCCACTAAAATGTGCTTAGTTTGCTCTGGCTGCCTTTTCAGTTACACGGAGGTGGCAGAGGGAAGAATTCCTCTTCTTCGTCTTTTACTGGCGTATGCACGCAGGCAGGCAGGCAGGCAGGCACGCACGCACGCACGCACACACACACACACACACACACACACACACACACACACACACACACACACACACACTATATCTCTCTCACTCTCACTGTCATGCACGCACGCACACATGCACGCACGAACACACACACACATTCACTCTCTCTCTCTCACGCTCGCACGCGCGCACGCACGCGCGCACGCACGCACGCGCACACACGCACACACACACACACACACACACACACACACACACACACACACACACACACACACACACACACACCTTTCTTTCATTTCTTATCTGTGAAATTGTTCCCCCCTCCTGCCTCTTTCATTATATGCACTCTCTTGGCACAGGCCAATTAGTTTCTCCGTGTGCTTTAGGAAAGTGACCCTATGTACGTACGTGACCAATAAACCATCCTAGTGTTCTTGTATCCTTTTTCCCTTTTGCTGTAATCCCTCCCCCTGCAGTAGCTGTGATGTTTATGGTGCTGAGCCAGACGGAAACGGACGGTTGTTATAGATTTGCCATCACACAAGAATGTTTTTCTTTATCTTATGATAGATGTTGCTGATGTCACGCATTGCTGTATTTGTTTGGCTTGGTGACTTTAAACAAATTATTTGTGGTGAGGTTTAGATTGATGTCTGACACCAATCTATTAATCCAACATCCTGGCAGAATAGAGCACTGTTCAGAGTTGTTCCATACAGTGTGGTCAGACGGAGAAAATATTATTTAGCATTACACAGACCATTTATTCCTGGCATTAGAAATGTCTCTTGCATAAGAATGACAAGTGACAGCAACACTGAGAATGGACAAGAAATCATTTCAATGCATTACCACTGGTGCATTGTAAGATTTCCGGTTGTAAAAGACAATTATCATCATTATAATCCCCCTTGAAACAAAAGAAACATTTATAATTCACAGACATACACAGCAATACAGCAACAATACACAGAAAGAGACTAAACACACTGAATGTGTTCCAGCAATACTAAACCCACTACAGTGTCCTTTCATGCAGCACAGGCACTCATAAAGGCCAATTTATACTTATTGGCGCTGACGGTTGCAGAGCCTGTGCAACCGTCTGTGCACGACCACGCCCCCCGCGCAACCGTCGTCGCGCGCCTCAAAAAAATCCTGACTACGCAACAGACGGTTGCGAAGGTTGCAGAGAAAAGGCGCTGTGATTGGTCGACTCGCTACTTCCTTGTTCTCCTGGCGGCACAGTTCTCCGGTAGTTTACGAGAGCCAAACTGTCAATATTCTGTGGAATACGAACGCTTACTTTCTAGTCTGTGTAAATAAATGAAGCTACAATGACTGAATTAGTAAGTAACAAACAAACAATACATCAGTTTAGCACTCGCGGCACAATGCCTGCAGTCTGACTACTGTACTGTAGCATTGTACTGTAGCTATGTAGCCAAATGTAGCTAACGACATGAGACCTCGTGCGCAGATCTATAACATCAACAGTGGTTAGCGACCGTAAGCAACAGACGCCGTTGCTGAACTATAATCTGCCCTTAAGTATGCAGGCCATGCAACACTGGTTACTTTTTTAACTGCATAAATGTAAAAGGAGTGCATATGGGTCTCTCAAATTCCCACATATCCTCCCACCTGATTTACTCGTATAAATATTAATGTTCTAAAAGTATCATCCAGGTCATTTCTCTGGGCGTTTCTCTCAGCAGCTGTGTACTGTATGAACACATGTCCTTCACGGTGGAAATACTATACAGTAATTACATACACTTGTCCAGGCTTTCACATTTAAGCATTTACGGTATTAGGCAAATGTATCAAATTGATTTAACTTACCACATGGCAACTACAATGCGATGTGACATGTTGGACGCTATGGAGCGCAAACTGTGGTGCAAACTGACAAACACAAGGACTGTTTCCATCAAGCATTAGCATTGTCTCTGACAAAGATGTTGTTTTATATTGAACTTCTTCCAAGCTTTATCCACTAATGCCCTAAACCCCGACTGTGACTCATAAGGTTTACTTGACCTTAGAGGCTTATTGAAGATTTAAATGAATACCTCTCTGCAACCGTCTAAATGATGGCATATTTCGGGTCAATTTGTCCTCTTTATATACCAAAATATAATCTTAATCTTTGGTCAAGAGCTGCTTACTGAGACAACGTTTTCTCCTCATGGGAGTTTCAGCTGGTCAGTGTGGTAGCTACAGAAATAACATATCAACTCTAGGATATTGATTTTGTTATCCTTTCTGGGCCAGTAACGTGGTTGGCATAATTTCCGGTCCACAGAAACCCTACAATCATTGAGAAGCTGGGAGTATGACAGAATTGAAACATATCTTGGCCTTGAGGTTCCACTGACAGTACAAAAAAATAAAAATAATAAAAAATGTGGAGCGTGACTTGGTTCCAGTGATGTCTTTGTCAAGTGGCAATTTCTGAAAATGTCTTCTCAGTGATAACACAGTACTATAGAAGTTATCTCTTTGATAATGTTATATACCGTATAGCCATAGCACATGACACAAGATTGACAATGTTGTCAGTCACAGCAAGATACCCATAATAAAATAACCCTTTTATGGTTTTGCTATGTATCCATTCTTAGTGAATCAGACAATGTTTTCTTGTTTTGAAATAGCTACCGTGTTTTTCTTCTTAGTCTGACACAATGACAAAAAGGTCATCAGCAGTTCCACTTTGATTATTCCTCTATACATATTTGATCTATCCATTGAAATAATGAGATAACATCGAATAAGCTTATCCTAACCTTTGACCCTAATCAACGTAATGTGTTTGGCAGAGAACTTCATGATAATCATTTACAGAATGGAAGAGTGTTCTTTCTCTTAGCCTAGCAGTTGAGGTGTAAAACTGCATGAATAGCAATTGTATTCCATGAATGATGCTGTATTGGGCCAACATTATGTTTTGCCGGCAGGAGTTAATGAGATGCCCCCCCCCCACACACACACACATACACACACACACACACACAGACACACACACAAACACACATACAAAGACACACACACACAAAGACACATACACACACACACACACACACACACACACACACACACACACACACACACACACACACACACACACACACACACACACACACACACACACGGACGGACACACACATACACACGGACGGACACACGCACACACTATTGTGCAGACCAGTAATCGCCACAAACAACACTCAAGGGCAGCTTAAGTCTGATAACGATGGCATATTTTCTCTGTCCTCTGAGTGTGTGGTGCTGCTTGATAGGGGGTACTGCAAGTCTGGAGTGATGGGACACGTCTCAGCTGGCCAGCCTTCACTGAGGCTTAAAACAGCAGTGAGCAAAAATTAAAACAATAATTACTGTGTGCAGCTCATTGAATCCATAATAATGCATTGTACGTAATATGTTGTGGCTGTTTCATCAAGCAGACATGAGTGATTAACTGTGCATCATGAAAAAAATCAATTACATTGTGAAAGAACATAAAAGTAAGTTATGTGTAAATCAGGGGCGGAGTGGCCCACCTTTTCCCACCGGGAGAATTTTCCCCTTGGCGGCCCTCTTTAAAAAAACAAAAAAAAAAACAAAGCGAACATGGTTTCCTAACCAAAAAGACAAAAGCCGTACTACGGTCGTACTACATGTGGACATTAGTGTTGTCAAAATATCAACCTGAAGTGGAGAATTGTAGCCTACACCTTGATGAAATGCACAGCCAGTGGTGTAGTCTACGTAAAACGCAGGTATGCGCACCCATTTCAAAATTTCAGGGATTACAGTATACCCACTTAAAATTGATTGATCCATTATTTACAATAGCACAAATATATACAGTAGACTATACACACATCAAAAAATGCTCAAATATACAGTATACCCACTTCAAAAAGTAGACTACACCACTGGAGCCATCATCACAGTCCAAAGCATTCATAGGCCTAGGTTAGGCTACATCACGCTACTGTTCCATGCAAATGTGCACTCCACTGTCATTTTGACAGTTTGAAATTGAAATATCGTTTAAGGAAGACAGGATGAGCATGGGCACAAAGTTTTGGGTGTGGGGATTTTTAGAAGAGTAGGCTTACAAAATATAGTATAGTAGCCTATAGCTTACAAAAAGTCTGTCTACATTGTGCAATAAACCCACCATGCAGCAAATAAGCCAAACTTAGCTACTTCAAACCACAACCATAAGTCAACAAAATGTATAACCAAACGGTGTAGGCCTACCTTAAAACGCTGTCTTCTCGCAGCAAATGTCTTTGTTTCTTTCACTCTACTTTAATCCACAGCTTATTAGCCTACACACCCAGCACTGGTCACATCAGAATCTTGTGTGGTAATTATTTTGTTCCATTTCTTCAGACATAGGCTACATCCTAAATGTACCACATATAAATATATGTATGATAATAATATTATTTCGACTATAAGGAGATATACTGGTAGGTCTAACAAATCAAAACAAAACCCATTGCTTCTGTTAGGTGCAGTTATCTTCCTTACCACTTGGTGGAGTCTGTTCGTAACCCAAGTCAATAACCACAGAGCAAGTGAATCAGGACTGGAAAGACTGTAAACTGTAACAGTCGTGTGGAAATCGGAAAATAAATCATAATTTATTCATATTTCCATCCTTTGGTAACCAATATACATATCACAGGTTCTTCAAATACTGAAAACGAAACTGTGTTACTAAGATCTTGTAAACTTCCGCGATCTACGGTGTATGAAAATTATCAGTAGAGAAGGGGTGTGGCCAATTTACTGTTTGACACCGTCAGTGAGGTATTGCCGTCTGGTATACGGTATAAATACTAACTAGTCAGCTTAGGTCCTAAACAGGGAAGTGGAAAATGGAAAGCTAGTGCTAATAAGTATCATCTCTAAACTTCAGGGCCGGTTGGGATCGAAGTGCGTCCGCGTTATTACATTTCACGGCCGCGGCCCACTGGGACAAGTCCCCGATCTCCCGACGGCCACTCCGCGCCTGGATGTAAATCATATTATAGTCATTGAACATCTAAACTTTTTTCATCATGACAATTATATGCCGTCTAAGTTGTCCAGTTTCCTTTCTGTTCAATGTTAAATACTGTACCTTTTGGCAGGTACCCCTGGTAATGACGAAATAGAGAGCACAGTAATTGTGTTGTTGCATAACCATTATAAGCTGCCCTGGTAATTGTGAGTGGTATGACTGCTTAGTGTTGTAATGGCTACACAAACAACAAGTAATGCCCTTTGCAGACCACTTAGCATATGCAGTCTGTAGGGTGCAGCGAGTATTATAAATGACAAGTAGTCCTCTTTGCCGACACCTTAATAATGGTTTCCTGAGCCGTTACCTGTCTACACACGGTCTTCGTTGAGTGTTGCAGAACACTATATACACAGATCATTACAAAGCCCTTTAACACTCAGCACAGCCCGCAGGGGCAGTTCATGATGAGCCTTATCTACAAAACGGGACGGCCTAATTAAGGTGCATTCTGTTGGCAATAAACAGCTGCTACACGATGCTCCACTCCCAGGGCACTGAAAGCCACCCCAGCCATCCAGGCAGAAGAAGAATTAACCCAAACATTGTTAGTGAAATCCAGCAAAAAAAAAAAGCATCACACAGTATGAAAAACGAATTACAGCATCATCATCATAAACGCATCCCAGATTAAAACAGACGCAGCAACCAGAAAAAGTGAATTCCCATCGACAGGGTCAGTGCAGAGTAGACAGTCAGTCATATGCTGCAACAGGACATGGGTGACTAGAGAGGTGGGTGGCCCCTCTGGGTGGCCCCTCTGTGAACCCATGCTGCAGACGAATGTGCATAATGCACATAATCTATAACCTGCTGCTTGTCCTCTGGCTCGTCTTTACAAGCCACTTGGAGCCCTCCACCAGCTGTGCATACAAGCAGGGCAGACTCCACAGATCTCCATTATCTTCCACAGCACCAAGAAGCACAATGTCTGTGGGTCTACCACCAGATAAGGCTGAACAAGAGTGTATGGAAGTGCATGTTCTAATCAGAAATGGTATTTTAATGCATTCTGAAATGTAAAGGTAAACTGTTTTGACCCACTCATTTGAAAGTTAAATAGGCAACCATTCGTTTACTTTCTGATTTAGTCATGTGATTAGATAAGGGTTAGGCCTAGTACGGTTAATTACACAAGCACAGCCGCAGACTGCCCGTCATCTCTGTGCCTAATTGCATTGCTCTTATGGTCATTTTCAAAATGCTGTATGCTATTTATCTGATATAGAGCACAGGAGGATTTCGCCCTTAATGCCCAGGAGACAAGCTGGCGCCACCTTGTGTCTCTCATGATTTTGGTTGACTTGCTGAATACTGATAGCCTAGAAATCTAGACAAGCCACAAATTTCGCTGTAGGGGTTTGGCTCGCCAGGCTAGAGTACTGATACCAAAATGCACATTTATTCTGGATTTATTGATACAGATGCCCAGGAGAATGGTTACTCGAGTGCATTGGTTCTCAACCTTTTGTAAACAAAGGCCTCATGACCTCGTCATGAGCCTCCAAACACCCCCTAGACCTCAACCTAAGTCTGCCAAAGTCCCCCTTAGTATTAAAAAATAAAATTGACTTAAATTGACCCCATTTGCAACTGAGCGCCCGCCCCTCTTACCCGTATCCTTCTATTATTAGGTCATTTGATATTCTACTGTATTTGTTGATGTTTTTCTTGTCCTTTTTTACTACAGGGATGGATAGGGTTGGAGGTCCTTTTTATCGCACTCATTCTGGATTGACATTCTGTCAGTTTGGTGAACGCTTAGACAAAGGACAACCAAACACGACAACCCACAATGAAGCCAATCAGAAACTGTAAAGAAAGAGAAGTGAATTCAGCAGAGCACAAAAAAGTCTGGATAATACAGAGTTTGGAGTCAGAGTGAATTGGGTCTCTCTCTCTCTCTCTCTCTCTCTCTCTCTCTCTCTCTCTCTCTCTCTCTCTCTCTCTCTCTCTCTCTCTCTCTCACTCACTCACTCACTCACTCACTCACTCACTCACTCACTCACTCACTCACTCACTCACTCACTCACTCACTCTGTGTGTGTGTGTGTGTGTGTGTGTGTGTGTGTGTGTGTGTGTGTGTGTGTGTGTGTGTGTGTGTGTGTGTGTGTGTTTCATTCTCTTTCTCCCAGCACCCCTCCCTTTCTCTCTCTCTCTTTCTCTATTTCTCTCTGTATTAGTGTGTGTGTTTGACGGAGCAGATTAGAGGCACCACAGCATCCGAGGCTTCGCAGACACAGCCTGTCGCACACGGAGACAGGGAGGCAGTGGGCAGGAGATGGCTGCTACTGTACTGTACCATCAATCATGATTAGGACCAGCGCTCACAACACAACTGCCAAATCAACACTGGCCCGCTCTCCTCTCAGCAAGACAACTGGAGATGACGGCCTATTTTGCAAGCTTGCTTCTTGCTAGCTTCTACACACTCCACAGAACAGAACGTGTGCAGCCTGGTGAAACTGAGCAGATGTTTCTGCGGAATAACTCAAAACAGCCACGGCATTGCATCCGTCTGCATAATGTTTCGCAGAGGAGTCGATTCGAGAAAATATTCACTGTGTGCATTCATGTTTCAGTGATTTAGATGTTTATGTATGTAGTTAGTTCATGGTTGTGATAAGGCTTAGGCATGTTATAATACATATGTTATTATATATTTGTTGTAACGTGAATGAATACACTACAAAACCGTAAAATTATGCATTTTTATGTCATTTAATTGCAGCTCTACTGTATTTATGGCATGAAAGAAACAGTATGCGCTTGTGTTAACAGATGGAACATACTACAACTTCACTTGGATATACACGTAGTGTAGTACACCTGTCTTTAATTTAATGTGGTATATAGTCTCACTAGAACCATATGCTTGTTGTTAAAAAAAACCTAATATACCGTTCAAGCAGATATCAGATCTGACAGAATTTGTTCAGCACAATTAGGTGGTGCTCTTACGCTGTAATTAAACGATTCTCTACTCTACTCTACTACTGTACTCTAATTATATTGGGCACCACCAGCAACATCCCATAAGTCAAGGATTAGTCAGGAGTTCCTTTATGGGTGTGTAGACCAGAAAAAACTGTATGAGCAGAGTGACAACTTCAAAAGAGTTTTACGCCCACAAAGGCTAACGTTCACACAAACACCAGCAACAACATTGCATCATACGTAATTTAGGAAATAACCACTACTGGAGGGTTGAAGTCAGGGCCTCAAACGATTGTTTTTCAGATGTGCAGTGGCCCTAGGGTTAGTTAAACTGTCATCAGATGAAAGTTGCTCCCACATGGCTCCCACTGACCTCTCTGGGCTGCCATGTGGAGCTTGGCTGGACTACATTTCAACTTGAGAGAGTCAGGTTAGGAATCAGCACCGATCCAAGTAATATTATAGCCAGGCTTGCATCAAATGATGCATCCGATTCATTTAATTTACCTCCAGCAACTTAGTGAGGGAGCTTGAGCGTATGTTTCAGACCGGCCTGTCTGTGAATATGTACAACTTTGCCAGTAAATTTAGCAGGAATGAAATAAAATGTTTAACTTGCAGCTTTAAAACAGACAATAAGAATGCTTGAGAAGTTTAGTTGAGGGCAAAAGGGCCTACCGGTACTTCCAAATTGCCAGTAAAGCCTAAATGTAGCAAATGGTTGATTCACCACTCCATTGGATCCATTTTCAGAAATGTGTTTATTATTGTGTTCTAACATAGCCTAATACCTAATTGGTCCTGTCAGCTGGACAAGGCATCAGTACAGATATTTGTGGGATTGATCAGAACAAATGCCTTTATTGGATCACAGTTATTTCCCATTTAGGCTAATTAGAGAGATAGGCAGCAGTCCTGACCTTCATGACCTCCACAGTGTCATGCCCCGACCTGCCATGCCCCAACCTGCCAGGAGAGGTCGCCAGCCTGCATCAGTCCCTGGCAATCGGCCTGGGAAACCCCAGCCGTCCATGCTGGCTCCTGCCCCTGCCAAGCACCCTGGGAGACCCCGTGGCAGGCGATCAGGGGAATCACCTGCAGCTCATCAAACTCTTGCAGCTCATTGTGAAGTCTCCACTTAAGTCCTTGTCATTTGTGCTTCGTTGCTCGGTCATGAACATTCCTTACGGTCACTCTGAACTTTTGCTGCTCTGCCTCTGAGAATTCCTGCCTTGAACTTTGCTGAGAAAAAACCACAGTGGTCGTAAGATTACCCCTTTTTGTTTGTTTGGACTTTGAAAGACTTTTATGTTTCGTTTCCTAAGAAGAAGAAGAAAAGAAAAGAGAATATTTACGTTACTTACCTTCATCCTGTGTTTGCTCTAAAGACCTGAAAAGAAGATTTCTAAGTTTGCCTTAATACTCACCTGTGTAACCCTGTGGAATTAATAAAACCCTCTGATTGAACTTGATCTTTCTGTCTCCTGCGTTAGTGCTCTGGCTAAAGTGTAACAGCATGACCGAGCCAAGAATGAGCACTGCGGAGACTGAAGATCTTCGATCAGTAGTGAGCAGAATGGGAGATGCCTACGGTGAACAAGAGAGACGCGTCCAGAAGATGGCACAAACCATGGACCGAATGAACACCGCTCTCCAATCCCTCACTCAAGCGGTGGCCAGGATCAACATCACACCGCCAACCCCAGCTCCAGCCACAGTAACCTCACCTTCACCAGCCACTACAGCCACAGGCCCGCGCCCAGATGTACGCCTCCCCTCACCTCAGAGGTTTGATGGAGACCCTGATGCCTGCCGTGGATTCCTAACTCAATGCGCCTTGTCCTTCCAACTACACCCCGGCAGTTTCCCCAGCGAAGAGTCGAAGGTGGCATACATCACCACACTGATGTCAAGCAAGGCGTTGGTGTGGGCAACAGCGCTCTGGGAGAAAGACTTGGCCATCTGCCACAATGCATCTGAATTCATGGACCAAGTTCAAGCAGTCTTTGGACACCCCACCAACCAACGAGAATCAGCCAAGCGTCTCCTTCAGCTGAAGCAAGGCAAGCGGTCTGCTGCAGAGTATGCCATCGAGTTTCGCACCTTGGCTACAGAAGCTGGCTGGGAGGGAGATTGCCTGATGGCCACCTTTTACCATGGGCTTCAAGACAACCTGAAAGACGCTCTTGTCAACCGAGAGTGGGGTCGTAATGTGGAAGAGTTGATTGCCCTCACCTCTGAGTTAGACCTGCGAGCTCGGGAGCGCAGACGAGAGCGCACCTACGGTTTCCAGTTCTCTGATTCCCCCCCAAAAAACCCATCGACAAACCAGCCCCTTTGCAGAGATGCAGAGGAGCCCATGCAGCTGGGACGGTCTCGGATCTCCCAAGAAGAAAAGGACAGAAGAAGACGAGAGAACCTATGCTTGTACTGTGGAGAGGCCAGTCACTTCCGTGACAAATGCCCCGAGCTTTCGGGAAAAGGCAAAGCTCACTAGGACAGAGAGGACCTCTAGTGAGCAGAGCAGCAAGGTCCTCTCACCCCACCTCACGATTGCAGCTCCCAGTAACGCTTGAGTGGGAGAACCAACCCAATGGCAACACATCGGTTCAAGCACTGGTAGATTCGGGGGCTGAAGAAAACCTAATGGATATTACCCTGGCCAAACAACTCAAAGTGCCCATAGAGGTGAGTCCCTCTTCATACTCCATTCAGGCTCTAGATGGCCGACCCTTAGGGTCAGGTAAAATTGAATATGTTACCAAGCCGATAACAATGAGAGTGGATAATCATGCAGAGTCCTGTAGGTTTTTTCTGGTTTCATCACCTAAGGAAACTGTAGTGTTGGGTTACCCCTGGCTTAGAGCCCACAACCCACAGTTTGACTGGAGAAAAGGAACATTGTTATCTTGGAGTCCTGCATGTTCTAAGGAATGCAGAAGTGAAGGCCTTGAACCGCATGGTGCATATGGAGCTACTGTTGAATGTATTTCAAGAACCACTTCAGCATTGCCAGAGGTAGACCTCACACTTGTCCCCCAACAATACCATGATCTCGCCAATGTTTTCTCTAAGACTAAAGCTTGTACTCTCCCCCCACATAGGCCTTATGATATGGCTATTGACCTCCTTCCAGGAACCATGCCTCCAAGAGGCAGACTCTACCCACTGTCCGTGCCTGAGACCAAAGCGATGGAAGAATACATCCAGGAATGTCTCAGTAATGGTTTGATACGTCCGTCCACATCCCCTGCATCAGCAGGATTTTTCTTTGTGTCCAAGAAAGATGGTGGCCTACGTCCTTGTATTGATTACAGAGGCCTGAATCAAATCACAGTCAAAAATAAGTACCCTCTACCCCTAATGTCCACTGCTTTTGACCTACTCAAGGGAGCGAAGATCTTCTCCAAGCTGGACCTGCGAAATGCGTACCATCTGGTCCGCATCAGAAGAGGAGATGAGTGGAAGACGGGCTTTAGTACTCCCAGCGGCCACTATGAATACAAAGTCATGCCTTTCGGTATGTCTAACTGCCCCTCTGTTTTTCAGGCCCTAGTGAACGATGTGTTGAGAGAATTGATCAACAGATGCGTCTTTGTGTTTTTGGATGATATACTCATATTCTCTGAAGACTTTGAATCCCATGTTCTGCAGGTCCGCCAAGTGCTGAAACTTCTGCTGGAGAACCATCTCTATGTCAAGTTGGAAAAAAGCCAGTTTCATGTTACTGACACATCCTTCCTAGGCTTCAAAATCTCTCCGGTGGGAGTCTCCATGGATCCTGTAAAGGTGCAAGCTGTACTTGACTGGCCTGAGCCTACATCGCTGAAACAGGTACAGCGTTTTCTTGGCTTCTCTAATTTCTATAGACGTTTCATCCGAAATTTCAGCAGCATCGCAGCACCCATCACAGCTCTCACCCGGGGCCGATCCTCCAAAATCAAATGGACAACTGAAGCACAAACAGCCTTTGACACCCTGAAAAACCACTTCACCACTGCACCAATCCTACGACACCCGAACACTGCTCTTCCCTTTGTGGTCGAAGTGGATGCCTCCAGTACTGGAGTGGGGGCAATCCTGTCTCAAAGGTCTCTCCAGGACGATAAGGTCCATCCGTGTGCCTTCTACTCCAAGAAACTGACGCCCACCGAGCAAAGGTATGATGCAGGGGACCGTGAGTTACTAGCCATCAAGCTCGCATTGGAAGAATGGAGGCATTGGCTAGAGGGGGCTACTCACCAGTTCCAAGTCCTAACTGATCATAAAAACTTACAATATCTGAAGGAAGCTAAGAGACTTAACCCCCGTCAGGCACGCTGGGCACTGTTTTTTAACCGCTTTGATTTTATACTTACCTACAGACCAGGTTCAAAGAACACCAAAGCAGACGCCCTCTCCCGTCAACACGACTGCAATGAAGAGACCCCTCTCCCAGAGAACATCATACCCCAGAGCCGAGTGATCGGGCAAGTGCGCCTTGCTTTGGAGGACTCCATCCTCCGGGCTCAGAGGACGGAACCAGACCCAGGAGATGGGCCATCAGGATGCATGTTTGTACCTTCATCAATGCGCTCTGAGGTACTAAAATGGGGTCACAACGAACACTGGGTTGGGCACCCAGGGGAGCAGCGAACGTTAGACTTCCTCAGCCGTCGTTTTTGGTGGCCTGATATGGCTAGACAGGTTATTGAATATGTTAAGGCCTGCACTATATGCATTACTCAAAAGTCTTCACACCAGGCCCCAGCAGGACTGCTCCGCCCACTCCCAATTCCCAGTCGCCCATGGTCGCATCTATCGATGGACTTCATCACAGGGCTGCCAGAGTCTGAAGGAAACACAGTGATTCTTGTAATTGTTGATCGTTTCTCTAAAGCATCTCACTTTGTTCCTCTCCCCAAGCTACCCACAGCCAAAGAGACAGCCGAAGTCGTCCTGAAGGAGGTGGTCCGGTACCATGGTGTTCCAGCCGATGTGGTATCCGACCGGGGCCCACAGTTTGTGTCCAGGTATTGGAAAGCCTTCTGGTCCCTCTTTAATACAACTGTCAGTCTCTCTTCAGGGTTTCACCCCCAGTCTAATGGACAGACAGAGAGGATCAATCAGGAACTGGAAAAAAACCTGCGCTGCGTGATCTCTGAGAACCCAAAGTCCTGGAGTAAGATGCTTCTCTGGGCAGAGATTGCCCATAACCAACTGACTTCCACCTACCAGTATGTGCCCATTTGAAACACAATATGGTTACTTACCCCCATTCTTTCCTTCTGAGCAGCCCAAAGTCAATGTCCCATCTGCTGAAGCTGCGGTGACTAGATGTAAGCGGGCCTGGAAACGGGCCCGGGCAGCCCTGAAGCGCTCCTCGATGCGCACCCAGCGTCTGGCCAACCGCAAGAGAAGACCAAACCCATCCTTCAGGACGGGCCAGAGGGTCTGGCTGTGCACACGAGACCTTCCTCTGCGTGTTCAGTCCAAAAAGTTCAAACCACGCTACATTGGCCCATTCCGAGTAGTCCGGCGCATAAACCCAGTGGCCTACCAGCTGGCTTTGCCCAGGTCCCTAAGGGTGAGTCCAGTTTTCCATGTCTCTCTGTTGAAACCTGTTTTAACGTCTCCTATGTCTCCTCCTGCTCCCCCACCCCCGCCTCCCCGTCTTCTGGCAGATGGTCCTGTGTACACGGTCAAGCGCCTCCTGGACTCTCGACGGGTGGGCAGAGGGGTGCAGTTCCTGGTCGATTGGCTTGGCTATGGCCCGGAGGAGCGTTGCTGGGTGCCGTCACGCCGCATTGTGGACAAGTCCCTCATCCGTGACTTCCGCCGGGACCATCCTGTGGCTCCTGGACCGTCGGGTGACGGTCGTAGAGGAGGGGGTACTGTCATGCCCCGACCTGCCATGCCCCAACCTGCCAGGAGAGGTCGCCAGCCTGCATCAGTCCCTGGCAATCGGCCTGGGAAACCCCAGCCGTCCATGCTGGCTCCTGCCCCTGCCAAGCACCCTGGGAGACCCCGTGGCAGGCGATCAGGGGAATCACCTGCAGCTCATCAAACTCTTGCAGCTCATTGTGAAGTCTCCACTTAAGTCCTTGTCATTTGTGCTTCGTTGCTCGGTCATGAACATTCCTTACGGTCACTCTGAACTTTTGCTGCTCTGCCTCTGAGAATTCCTGCCTTGAACTTTGCTGAGAAAAAACCACAGTGGTCGTAAGATTACCCCTTTTTGTTTGTTTGGACTTTGAAAGACTTTTATGTTTCGTTTCCTAAGAAGAAGAAGAAAAGAAAAGAGAATATTTACGTTACTTACCTTCATCCTGTGTTTGCTCTAAAGACCTGAAAAGAAGATTTCTAAGTTTGCCTTAATACTCACCTGTGTAACCCTGTGGAATTAATAAAACCCTCTGATTGAACTTGATCTTTCTGTCTCCTGCGTTAGTGCTCTGGCTAAAGTGTAACACACAGTCCATCCCATCACATTTGAGCTGCGGAAGTATAGTCCCTCTGGGGAAGACGACTGACCTTTGTTTGACTTCCTGGGATGCATGCGTAGTTCTTCAGGTATGCACCTGCTCAGCGTCTCTCTGGACCTGCTTAAATTTCTCTCAGGAGAAAACGTGTCAAAGGTGTGAAAAGTGTGGCGTATGTATTGTAGTAGTGGTGCGACAACAACAGACGTTTATGAAGATGGCTTTGTGGTACAGATGACGAGTATCTGCTCCAACTATAAATTGCTTTGGAAAGAAATGTTGTAGGTTGTGTGTGTGTGTGTGTGTGTGTGTGTGTGTGTGTGTGTGTGTGTGTGTGTGTATTTCCAGGTGTGCTCCAATATCATGAAAAAATACAGCCATTACCAGGATGAAGGCAGTATATCTGAGGAGCCGCTAATCTAGACAGCTGCTTCAACACTTCATCAGCTTGGAGAAGTCATTATAGCTACACAAAATCATCTAACACGCCACAGGTTTGTGGTGTACATTTTTTTGCTGGATGAAAAAGTATTGATTTTCATCTTTCGGGACAGGTTATGACACACATGGACATGAAGTAAATCTAAACAATGTTACAACTTTCAAGTTAGGCACAGGTGAAGAAGGAGCAAGCCCCTTGTTGTAATCACATCGGAAGCACCTTGTGATTTTTCAAAGAAGAGAGAGCCAAAAGCCACTGGATTGGATAAATGTTTGGCATCATTTCAAGGCTGCTGCTGAAGCTGTTCCGCTTTCCACCCTGCTTTTCGCTCTGAAAGATGTCATCCTTCAATCACTCCCACACCTCTCCAACTCCTTGCTTGAGCACTGTAGCACACACACATAATTAAATACCCGTAGAAATAACCGCTCACAGTGGAGACTAAGCTGCTAGGGTGACACCTCCATGTCGTTTGTGCTGTTGTTATGATTACTTTTAATTGCTTTGAAGTACATTGTTTTGGTTTGGATACCATGTCAACACTTTCCTTTCCAGTCTCGCGCTTTTGTCCAAAGATGACATTGAGCTCCAGTTGAAGAATATCCAACAAAACACATTGAGCCCCAGCAGGAGAGTGAACAAACACCTATTAGAGTTGAAAGACAAACAACAGGTCTTTTGGATCCATACCTAAAATAGCACTACTCAAGTATAAATATCCAATGCTGTGGATCAAGTCAGACCTAGTTCCTTGACTCTCTCACCTTTTACAGTCCGCAATATGTCAATAAACTTGTAGGCTTTACAGTAATTGTATTTCCATCTCATAACTGTCATAACTGTTCTACCTTGGAAAACGTGTATGTTGTCTTGAATAGGATATGGCATGACATTTGAATCCATAATGCAGGCACCACACTCAGACCCACATGATTTTTACAGTAAGTTGTAGGCCTGAGTGCATCCAACCTGTCAAGTCCATAGAGCCTAATTTCCTTGTCAAATCCACAGCCAAAATAGAATGTATTTAGGCTTGCTTCATATTTACCACCACCTTCACCATAGGCTATTATCTGTAGGCTTACTACTATGCCAATATACATACATATGTGTTTGGTCATTTACACATGCACTCATACAAGACATCCTGCAGGTGGGATTCTTTTTGTGTGAATAAGAATCAGTCAATGGTCGTATCATGTATCACTATACTATGTTATCAGTTATATCTTTTAAAAAAAACACAATTTGTGATGTGTTGGTGATCATGGATACATCGTATAGGGCCTATTTGGTAGATGGATAAACTTTGCTGGTCGAACGAGAGCTGAATATTGATAGGCAACAGGGTCAACAGCAGGGTCATGGAGACAGGATGGATTCAATACTGCTACTGTGCTATAGCACAGTGGTTCTCAACCTTTTTTGAAGAAACGCCCCCTTGGCCTCATCACAAGTCTCCCAACACCCCCTTGGCATCATCATAACACTGACAACGCCCCCCTTAGTATTACGTACAAAATTAAATGGACTAATCCCCCCCAAACTAAGCACCGCCCCCCTCAACTGTATCCTTCTCAACGCCCCCCTCTCCAACGCCCCCTGGGGGGCTGTACCGTCCCCGTTGAGAAACGCTATACTATAGCACATGACATGACATGGTCAAAAAAAGCAGAGTGTTTCCCTGTATATTCAGATTCTCACTATTTGGCAGGTAACTTTTCGGAACATGTTGCAGTTCATTAATAACCTTTATGCGTAAGCATGGCTCTAGAGAAATTTGCATATTTTTTTTTAGCATACTGATCAATGTGCCCTCACCCCCAAAACCCAACCTTTCATCCCAATTGCCAAAAGCAGTTGAGGACCCACAGTGAATACAGATATAATTGGTTTCAGTCTGGTTTCAGAGGTGGTTTCAAAGATACTCTGAACAATTGTGACAGCTTTTGCAGAGCCCGGGACAAAGTCATTTGAAAGGGCTCCTGTTCCAATGCATACAATATAATGAGGAACCAATTTTGGGCCCCTCTCTCTATGTAGGCCTTGGACAACTGACCCCTTTGTCGACTTTCCTGATTGTGAACATTTTGTACACCAATGCAAACAACAAAACCTCATATTATATGGGCAAGTGGCCAAAGTCTGTATGAAACACATGAGAATTTGCTGTTTAATGTACAGTCTTCATTGCAATATAGAAATCATAGCACCCCTGTAAGGTGTCCTTGTCTCACTGAGGGCTGAAGGGAGTGGGTGGATAGCGGAGGGGGGCTGATACAGCAAGTGAAAGGTCTGGCTCTAGTCTGCTTCTCTGTGTGTGCGTGGCGCTAAAAGCACTCCTGCGGAAAACAGTGGGCACCACTCAATGGCGTCTCACTGGGCAGGCGGGGGACATTGTGTTTATTTGACACCGGCTCGTATTTTTAGCCTCACACCCAGGGGAGTGTGTGCTGCTAATCATGATGACAAAGGAGACCATGAAGGCTCTGGAGATAACCACCACGGATTAAGAATGGGGGAGAAACAACACACCTCTCTCAACAACATCCGGCCCGTGTTGGCTAAAGCCAGATTTCGCCCATCCAGGTCGTTTGGAGGAGTTTTAGTATTCCCCGTTCAGGTGGAGAGTGCTCAGTGGAGCGAAGGGACTGAAATAGTCTGGTGCACATCTCATTACCCTGAGCATCAATTACCCAAGCAGGCCAGTGTGACCGGTGAGCACGTCCTATACCCTGATGTGATGGCTGTTTTTGTTATGTCTTCCTCCTATGTTCTGTTATGTCTATAACGTCACGGGTTGTTGACAGGCAATTAAGTCTCAAGGAACTCGGGGCTTTCTTCTCTTTTATTTTGTATAATTTCTTACAGATTTAAAGTCCAGTTAGTCTTTGCTTTTGTTCAGTTGAGCGTGTTCAACAACGTTCTCTGTTATGTGTAGTGAGCATGTGTTTACTCTATTCTGTTATTGTTTAATATTCATGCATATATAATTGAGCTCAGATGTAAATACATATTCATTCTTGCAATAATCTCACAAGCTTCTTATGAATCAAAAATCATGTTACCTAATAATCAGTGTTATAACATAATGCAACATTTCATCACAGTTACCAAGTGCTTTTTCATCAATTGTGATTCTGTCAGATCAGTCGGTTTCAACACAATAAACCATGAGGGAGGGTTCGGTGGAAAACAGGCATCACTGAAATATTCACAGGATTCATTCCAAGATGGCAATATGTTCTTCTCAGATACTGTACTGCACTGTAGTCTTGCTGTACACCGAGGGGTAAATGACACTTGCTATGTCAGCATGTGGTCCCTTGGCATTTTAGACACTCATGCATGGAAGCCATGGGTCACTGGTTTAAAGAAACAGAGCAGAGGCGCTCAATGAAAAAATAAATTCCTCTCAGGGTGCTAGCTAGGAATTTAAAATATAGATGCAAAACACACCCTCGAGATAATAGCTGTACTGAAATGTCATGGGTCTACATGTCAATATCACAAGGCAGGACCGAAAAAATATCATTTTTGTCTTGTGAAACGGCGGTCAGCAATGCTAGCCAGAGTACTTCAGGATACACTCCTCTCTCCCTTCCTCTTCCCCTTTACGTAACACATCAGACCCTTCTAGCTCCCTGGTTACCTCACACAACCTTCACACGTCCTCAGATGACTCTCTGGTGCGGCAATACATCTGTTAGAGAGAGGAGGTAAAACTCGATAGTGCACAAAAGTGCAGCAGACCTTTGACACATGGTGTGAACTGCAGCAGCTGCAGCTGACCGTGGCTGTGACTAAGCAGTTGGTGGAGGTGAGGGGGAACAGGACGCCATGGCCCCTCTTCGAAACAGGGAGTCACAGTGAACATTGTGGAGGACTATACACAGTATAGTATTTTATTGTCATTTTGTTCATAAGGTTTTTGGTTTGTTTGTTTTGTCTCCCTTTTTCATTAGTATGTATTCTATTTATTGACCACCAGAATTGCCAAACCAAACTGTCTATGGCTGGGACCAATATTTTCTGATCATACCTATATTGTGGTCTCAGATAGCAGATGCCGGACTGGGCTGAGTGCACCAAGACTCTCCAATAGCAAAGTCTGCTGCAGCTGATTGTTTTTTTTTCTGTGGAGGTTTAACACCTTATTCATCCACCGTACCACACTGTGGATGTTTTATGAGTCTGTGGTGGGCAATGCCATCCCTCTTGTGATTTTTGTGCTGGGGCAGCAAACTGTGGGCGGTGGATACTAACACACCGCAGAAATTGATTCACAAAGGCAAGTGATGCCATGGGCATGGAGATAGTCCTAGATAGATGCTGGAAATCCTGGACAATTGTTTATACCATATGATCTGCTGGTCAGACTCAAGGGCAGACTCATACCTCCGAATGCTCTTTGAAGTACAGACTGGAGCAACAGAGCTCTGTAATACGCCTAGAGAAACTTTACTATCTATCTGATAATGCAAGAAATGTCTGTCTGTGCCTCCTCCTGAATGTTTGTCTGTCTGTGTCACGCACAACTCCTGCACAACTCCCACACCGTCTGTGCCACGTACAACAACCGCATCGAATGATCTCCAATAATTGAAAGGTGACTTTCCAGTGGTACGTACGACTGTGTGGGCAGTGCAATATTTCATACCATTAGGACATAAAATACAGAAAATATTAGGTAGCCCCATAATGCATGCCGTATACCTCCAGTGACACGCTGTAATAGTCACTGAAATGTTAACTATCATACACCATCACTACACTACTATGACATAACACAGGGCCTTTAGTAATGCACTATGACTTGGTCATTGCCATTCTGGTAACAGCAAATTTATAACGGCATGTCTTACTGTAACAGGTTAGTAATTTTCTTGGCCGTTTGGAGCTTTGATGCACTGGGCATAGCCTTAGAATTCTCAGCGTAGCCTTGGAATCAACTGCAAATTACATACACCTGCTACAAAACTCAAAATCCATGATTAAGTCATCTTAGCGGCAAAGACAAACACCTGCTACAAAACCCAACATTCCACAGAAAACGTGCGCATGCCGGTCCTCGAAGCTACAGTACAAACTTTGCTTCGCATGACAGTGACTCATGCTGCAAGAGGCTTGGCTTTTCACTGGCGACCGCACTTCAGTAGTACTTCAGTGACCCTGACTCTATCTAATGACTCCATCTACTGACTCTATCTACTGACTCCATCTACTGACTCTATCTACTGGCCCTGACTTTATATTCATAGGCTTTCATTACTTAGGCAAATCCTCAATGTAATGATGACATTTCCACTCAGTAATACTCCAGTTGTCAATATACTGTAATTGCCCAACATAAAATGAATGAAATTTGACTACCCTTTCTATATTAATTTTACAACTGTCTTGTGTCGATTGACCCTTGCTATTCACCAGTCCATTTTTACCAAGGCCCCAAACCTTTGATTTGTCCTTCTCTTTATTTCTGATGTCATCTGTCAATACTTCTACTTTCAATTACTGAACACAGGCCAAGCAATAAATTACCACACATTGAACCCTTTCTGTCCATTCACCCCAGGTTCTCTGTGTGTGTTTGCGTGTGCGTGTGCGTGTGTGTGTGTGTGTGTGTGTGTGTGTGTGTGTGTGTGTGTGTGTGTGTGTGTGTGTGTGTGTGTGTGTGTGTGTGTGTGTGTGTGTGTGTGTGTGTGTGTGTGTGTGTGTGTGTCACTCCACTCACCAACACTTTGCTTTTTAACTGCATGTCTATTGTATGTTAAACAGTGTGTGTGTGTGTGTGTGTGTGTGTGTGTGTGTGTGTGTGTGTGTGTGTGTGTGTGTGTGTGTGTGTGTGTGTGTGTGTGTCACTCACTAACACTTCGCTTTTTAAATGCATGACTGTGTGTGTGTGTGTGTGTGTGTGTGGGTGTGGGTGTGGGTGTGGGTGTGGGTGTTCGTGCGTGTGTGTATGTGTGTGTGTGCGCATGCTCTCCATTCAACATCAGGAAGAATTCATAGCCACACCTGACTGATGCTTTAGACTAATAAGCATTTTCACTCGTGTTTGTGTTCATTGTGCAGAAATAAGAAGAAAGACTGTACTGTAGTACTTGTAAGTTACATAATGAACAGATTGAAAGGTACATAATGCCAGGCCTCACAGGATCTCACAGGCTTTATCTACAGTAAAATATTTCTTGGAGGACTTGGTGGTTTTATTTTGTATTTCTCTTTTATTTTATTAGGGTAGTCACATTGAGGCAGTTGCCTCTTTTCCAAGTGGGCCCTAGCCAAGAGAGCAGCAAAGACGCAAACCGCACTACACGTGGTAAATGCGACTTAACCCCTGTAACGCAGAGTCTCTGTTATAACCTTATTGTCACCAAAATGGTAATGACCAAGTCTTAATGGGTTACCTAGCATTGTCATAGCAATGTTGTTATGATGTAGTTTGGTGTTTTCAGCAAAACGTGAATAGGGCCCATCTGCAGTAAGAGACTACAGACACAGCATACTCTGTTGCATTACTGCAAGTCAGTGCAGGCGATATTGTCAGACATGAGCATGTAGCCAGGATGACCATGGTGTTAACGTAGAATGTGCTGCGCAAAGCAAAAAGCAAATGGGTTTCTGGAAAGCCCTTTCTTGCCAAGTACACATATGTAGTTTATCATAGTTAGAGCAGGACAATGCCGACAGTAAGCCTTAACACACACACACACACACACACACACACACACACACACACACACACACACACACACACACACACACACACACACACACACACACACACACACACACACACACACACACACATACACACACACACACACACACACCAGGGATGGAAATAAGCACCCGTCCACCTGCCAATGACGGGTGAATTTGGCCTTTGACAGGTGAAATATGTCAACCCACCCGTCACCTTGATCTTCGCCTTCACCTTCGCTGAATGCGAAGCATCCAACATCAAAGGTTTAAGCCACTTGGTAATGAAAGAGTTATGGTAACACTTTATTTGAGGGATACATATAAGCACTAAGCAAATGCTAAGGCCTACTAGGTCCTCACTAAGGTTAAATTGGTAATAAATCCCCTTGTATTAGTAATTGTAAGACTGTACATCTTCTTCAGAGCATTTAATATACAGTAGTAGGGGATTCAATGTTTACTTTTACATGCTTGGGTTGATTACGTAAGCTATATTTACAAAATGACCACAAGAGGGAGACATAGTTTGACCTATAAGTAAAGCTTATTTTCTCCTCTATGCTAAGCTGAATACAAAATGAACTGTTCTTTGTAGCCCTTCTGAAGTGATTACTTTAGTCCTCATAAGTAGTATAATTGTTTTTAACTTGTGTGTGTTTTTATGTGCGACATGGTGCACCACTAACTGACTGATAGGTGGAGTCTATGCACCTGCCACTTAGCCCTACTTGATTACGTGAGCCTTCTCCTAGTTATAGCAAGGAGAGATAGATATATAGGAGGGCTTACTTACGTCATAACAGCGTAGTATGAAATGATGGCGAGGGGAGTACTGAAATTGTATTCTTCTTCTACAGTCAGTATTGGAAGCACCAGGGAAGCATGCAATGCGACTTCCGCGATGGTCGGAGTGTGGAACAGGTCATAGGACAGCGTGAATGTTTGTCAGCTGTCCTTAATTACCCCCAGCAACTACTGCTGACCAACAGCTGCAGTTAATTTGGCCACAAATTATCCATCATGGTGTCGCCCCCACTGACCATGCGCAAGAGAGTACGGAAATTGTATCAATCGCACCCACTGACCAATGACCATGCGCAAGGGAGTTAATTTTCCATCCACTCGTGTCCTCAGGCAACGCCCCCGTAGTACACCGTGGCCAATGCATTTCCCCCCTAGAGATTGTTCTTCTCTGTCGAATTTCTTTGGTTATAGGGACTTGGGAATTAGTCAGTGTTTAGACTCTGAAGAAGACAGTACGCGTCAGCCCGTTAAATTAAAGACTTTTTAACTTCACCAGCAGTGTGCCTTCTTTGGCAGACTTTATCAACAGCCACAACTGGAGCTAAGTCTGACCATAATTTTAAGAAACTTTATTTCCTTGAGCCAAAGAGCACCTGCTAAAGAGAAAAAAGTGAA